>NW_011495085.1:6924210-6926693 GCF_000754665.1 Bison bison bison
CCTCACTGTTTATTCCTCATGTAAAGGGTGCTCTCAGAGTTGAATGAGTCAGAGCACACGTGCTCTTGCATCCCTGCCTGGGCTGAGTCTGCTGGAATTCATCTCAGAACCACACCTCCCCAAGGATGCTGTGCTGAAGGTGCTTCCACGTGAGAGCAGCCCATGTGTTCCTAGAGACCAGCATGGCTGCAGATTCTAGAAACCGTGAAGGGGCCACTGGCTTTCTTTACACATGTTCTCGGAGCCCTACTGACCTGGTCTTCTGAGACTGACCAGACCTAGGTCAGAGACTCAGAGCAGCAGGACTCAGGGTGATTGCTCATCTTAGAACCCAATACTCCCTCCAGACAGAAGCTGTTGGTGGTTTTGATCATGATCTTTGCACACTCCTCAACTCGTTGATTTACCTTTCATTTTTTTTACTTGTTTTACATTTGAGTTGTGGTATTTTCTTATATACTTTGAGTATGATCTCCCTTCCTGATATATTATTTGTGATTTTTCTGTAGGTTATCTTTTCATCCTACTGATTGTTGAAGAGACTACGCTTTCACTCTTTTCTTGTCTTAGAAACTTGGTGAATTTCATTTGACCCCATATCCATGAGTTTACTTGGAGCTCTTTATTCTTGTCTTTAGGGCTATGCATGTGTTTCTATGTCACTATCATACAGCTTTGATCCCTATATGTTTGTAATGTATTTTGAAATCAGGAGGTGAGGAACTTCAAATTAGTTCTCCAGATTATCATGTCTATTTGGAGTCCTTAGGGGTTCCATATATATTTTTGGATTTCTTTTTTCCATTTCTGGCTAAATGAACATGAAAGTGTTTGCCTCTATCCTCTCTTAGGGTCTGGGAAACTTAAGGTGTTGCTGAGAGCATTAAGTATCTCCCAGGCCACTGAGGTCACGTCAGGCAACGGGATAGTCTCTGTTATGTGAACTTTCCTCCTTCCCTCCCCTAGGGCTCAGAAGATTATCATTTCCATGCCAGGCCCTTCCTGGGAGTGATGGATTGTTTAATTAAATAATGGACTGATTAGAGACAGTGGCCATACACCCATCATCCTTCTAATATTTCCATGTTGGAGAACTCTAGGGTTGGTAGAGGCTCAAGGAGGAAGGAAAAGAACAGTGACTAGAGGAGAGAAATGATGAAGGAAGTAGAGGGAAAAAAGTGGTAGAAGAAGGCAAGCAAGGTCGTGGGCAGAGATGCATGGAGACAGTGACCACCTGGAGGAGGAACACGTGGAAATGGTGTCATTCCTCGTCACTCGTAGACAAGCTGAGGGTGGCAACAGGATGTTGGATGTCAAAGACCCACTTTTTCATTGCAGAAGTGAAACACTGAGGCCCTGGGAGGTCCCTGGAGAAAAGGGCACCAGGGGTCCCAAGGCCAGGTTGTGAGGAGCACAGGGTCCCCTGGTCACATCCTGACTCTAAATCTCCCCTTTGCTTTCCCACAGCCACTCCAGTTGAGTGCTGCCCTCAGACACCAGGTAACTTCATGCCACATATTGAGGATTTGGAGGAGAGCAAGACTATAGAGTTCATTTATTTCTTCTTTCATATCTTTTAGAAATGTTCTCTCTTATCCTGATCAATAGACTCTTCTTTGCAACCCTTCCCTTTCTCCTCTTTCCCTCTTTTTCTGATTAGCCTTCTGCAGGACCTGGTCTCTTGTAGGCCCTTGGGGACCTGGGAGCTTATAAAAAATCTATGAATCTATCTTCAGCCCTATTCCCGCATTTTCTTAGCGTTTCCCTACTCCTGACCTCACGTCTGTACCCTTGAACCTGGCTTTGTCACCATGAGTGGCCTGAGCAGGAGTTGAGGCTGGAGTCAGCAGGTCTGCACCCACACAGCTGAAGGGCCCCCATAAAGTCTACACTGCCCTGCGCTACCCCATATGGTTACTTTCCTACCCTGGGAGGGATTGGACCTGCTTGACTGATGTCTTCCTTCCAGATACCAAAAAGATCTCTGGTCATCTTTTTTAAGATTCGTTCTACAGAAGTCAGTGGTGATGATGAGGAAGACTGGAAGAGCAAGAGTGAACATGGGACCTGGGGTGAAAGGTGAGGCAGACAAGGGCCCACGTCTCCATCATGACACTCGCTTGTTGGTGCTTCAGAATCACCAGCAGAAACCATGGGGTCTGCTGCTGAGTGTCACCACAAACGTAGAGACAAGAGGGTGGTAACAATCTGTGCAGACGAGTGGAGAATGCCCTGAGCACGTCTCCCCAGGCAGAGAGTGCTGTCCACAGATGCCTCCGAGGTTGCTGGACTAGCTCCTCTGGCAGCTCTTACATATGCAGGGAGTCTGGGGGGGGCACTGTGGGGCCACCGTATGCAGGAGTCCAGGAGGTGCTGTTCCAGAGTGTTCTCTTTAAAGATCCCCCCCTGGGGGTTTCCTCATCTCCCTCTGAAGAATCCAGCACTGGCCTCCCAAGCCCCCTAAAGGCAGCAGGGGGCATCCC
>NW_011495085.1:6926793-6927480 GCF_000754665.1 Bison bison bison
AGTAAAACACTGAGGCCCTGGGAGGTCCCTGGAGAAAAGGGCACCAGGGGTCCCAAGGCCAGGTTGTGACGAGCACAGGGTCCCCTGGTCACATCCTGACTCTAAATCTCCCCTTTGCTTTCCCACAGCCACTTCAGTTGAGTGCTGCCCTCAGACACCAGGTAACTTCATGCCACATATTGAGGATTTGGAGGAGAGCAAGACTATAGAGTTCATTTATTTCTTCTTTCATATCTTTTAGAAATGTTCTCTCTTATCCTGATCAATAGATTCTTCTTTGCAACCCTTCCCTTTCTCCTCTTTCCCTCTTTTTCTGATTATCCTTCTGCAGGACCTGGTCTCTTGTAGGCCCTTGGGGACCTGGGAGCTTATAAAAAATCTACGAATCTATCTTCAGCCCTATTCCCGCATTTTCTTAGCGTTTCCCTACTCCTGACCTCACGTCTGTACCCTTGAACCTGGCTTTGTCACCATGAGTGGCCTGAGCAGGAGTTGAGGCTGGAGTCAGCAGGTCTGCACCCACACAGCTGAAGGGCCCCCATAAAGTCTGCACTGCCCTGCGCTACCCCATATGGTTACTTTCCTACCCTGGGAGGGATTGGACCTGCTTGACTGATCTCTTCCTTCCAGATACCAAAAAGATCTCTGGTCATCTTTTTTAAGATTCGTTCTACAGAAGTCAGTGGT
>NW_011495085.1:6928467-6931549 GCF_000754665.1 Bison bison bison
CCACCGTATGCAGGAGTCCAGGAGGTGCTGTTCCAGAGTGTTCTCTTTAAAGATCCCCCCCTGGGGGTTTCCTCATCTCCCTCTGAAGAATCCAGCACTGGCCTCCCAAGCCCCCTAAAGGCAGCAGGGGGCATCCCTAGTCCAGCAGTAGCTGCAGAGACAGGTTGGGGCGGCCCTGCCCTCCCCAGTTCTGGGCTCTGGGAACAGAGTGAAGGAGACACAGGTGCCCATAGTTCATGCAGGCAGGGCGTTACCTGGCAGCTCTGCATCCCTGTGGGTGCTCCCTGGTCCTGAGGGTCCCAGCCAGCCTGAGGGGTGCCTGAGTCTGGGGTCTCTCAGGATCTGGAACCCTGGGGTCCTAGGTCACCTCAGGGCAGCATATCTCAACCTGAATTTGGAGGTTCTGTAGATTCTTCTGTGTACGTGTCCAACTGAAGACACACCAGAAAGCAATTTAGTCCTTTGTGCACTTGGGATGGTGGTGCTAGTGGTAAAGAACCCTCCTGCCAATGCAGGAGACACAAGAAAAGGGTTTGATCCCTGGAGATTCACTGGAGAAGTAAATGGCAACCCACTCCAGTGTTCTTGCCTGAACAATCCCAGTGACTGAGGAACCTGGTGGGCTATCATCCACAGGGTTGCGCAGACTCAGACATGACTCAAGCGACTGAGCAGCCCACTTGGGATGAGTGGCAGGATTCAAGTTACTCATGTTCCTTTTATTTTGTTTCCAGTCTGTCGTTAATAACATCTTGTTTAATTATAGTTTGAAAGAAATGTCTTCTCTCAAATTTTAATATTGCAATATGCTAAACAGATAAAATGTACTTTTTTATAATATAAAAACAGTTTAAACTCATAAACTTCAGGAGAGTTTGGTTGGGGGTTAGAAATGATTATTCAGGAAAACAGACTCCAGGTGTCTGTCCATTTCCAATGCTTAGGTCTTAGGAGCAGTTGTACTGAGTGTAGGATGGGTGGGCAGGTTCTCCTACCCTCTGTGTCATCTGACCTCCTGCTCCTCCCAGGGCCTAGAGGGAAGGGGGGACCCAAGCTTTCAATCCTGATTCCCAAGTCCCCTGTTCCTCTGCCTGAGTCTCACTGTCCAGGGGACCCATCAGTTGAGGTTTGCCAGCCAAACCTCACCCAGGTGTACTTGCTCCTGTGGGACATTTCTAGACACTCCTTACTAACAGACAACACCCTCAGCAAAGAGCAGCAAACAGACCCAGTGCCCTGCAGATCTGAGCCCCAGAGCCAAGTCTAGATCCTGGGACATCTTCTGGGTCCTGCACACCCTCCCCAGGGAGCCCTCCTCTGTCTGACTCTGCACCTCCCAGGACTCCATCACCTGTGTTGGTGTTGCAGGCTCTGCTCTGAATCCCTGAAGACCTGGACCTGGACATCATCCTGGACCCCAGAGGGGATGGAGCCCCCACAGCACTAGGAGCTTCATCTGGACCAGATAAGGGGAGGCCTCATTGCCTCTCTCCTGAGAGTCCTCATTTAGTACAGCTTCATTTGTTTTGCTGCGTTGATGTAGTATTAGTTTTATCTACAGTTTTATCTTTATGTTCTGTATATATCTATATGTTCCATATTTATAAGTAAGTTTTTTCATTAAATGTCTTTATCTATTTCAAAATAACTTTTTGTAAGAATACATATGTATAAAGTAACCCCCTCAACAGAGGTAGAACTTAAGAAATTGTCATAAGCCAGTCACCTTAGTGTCCACCACCAGGATTATTTCCCCCTTCACGCAACTCAGTCTTTGTTGTTTAAGGAACTGCAAATTTAGTTCTAACATCTATCCTTCTGTCATTGTCTTTAAGAATTCTGTTTTCTCACATCTGCTCATTCCAGTGGTCATAGGAGGTCAATATTACCCTAGATCTTTCAAGACTTGCATGTCAGGATTTTTCAGAACTCAGTCTGCTTTCAGGGTAAAAAGTTCATGATCCATCATTGATCTCCATTTGTAGCTTAAGCATGTTTCTCTCTTTTCTTCTAACACAGAGGATTTCTCTCCAAAAAGGCTCTTTAAATTTTAGTTGTCATTCCTTATATTTCTCCTGCTCTTTTATTCCAGCTGCCCAAAGGATTATTCTCATTGACTATATTCTCATGGTGTACATTTTGTCTCCCAAACTCATTTATTTTATAAGGTATTTTTGTAAGTATTAATCTCTGTCATGCAGCTCTCTCATCACCATATCCCTCTCCTCTCTGGAAAAAAACATCTTTGTTCTCTGTTTCGATGACTACATTACTGTTTGGTTATTTTGGTTCACTGGTTTTGATTTTCAGTTTCCACATTCAAGTGACATCATACTGTATTTGTCACTCTGTCTGACTTATTTTCCTTAGCATAAAACCCTCTAGGTCCATCCATTTTCTCACAAATGACAAGATTTCATTCTTCTTTTTGGCTGAGTAATAATCCATGCATACCACAGCTTATTCATTTATCTCTTGATACACACTTTGAAAAAACACCCATAAATGGAATTGCTCAATCATATGGTATTTCTGTTTTTTTAATTTTTGGGAAAACTCCATAATTAGAGTATATACCTTAAGATATTACCGAAAAATTGGCCCTAATATCTAAAGTGGGTATTTTCTAAATAAATGAATTATTTAGACTGACAATTCAGTTCAGTTCACTTCAGTTCAGTCACTCAGTCGTGTCCAGTTCTTTGGGACCCCATGGACTGCAGCACACCAGGCCTCCCTGTCCATCACCACTCCCGGAGTTTACTCAAACTCATGTCCATTGAGTGGGTGATGCCATCCAACCAACTCATTCTCTGTCATCCCCTTTTCCTCCTGCCTTCACTCTTGCCCAGCATCAGGGTCTTTTCAGTGAGTCAGTTCTTCCCATCAGGTGGCCAAAGTATTGGAGTTTCAGCTTCAGCATCACTTCTTCCAATGAATATTCAGGGCTGATTTCCTTTAGGATGGACTGGTTCGATCTCCATTCAGTCCAAGGGACCCCCCAAGAGTCTTCTCCAACACCACAGTTCAAAAGCATCACTCAAGGTGCTCAGCATTCTTTATGACCTGACTCTCGCATGCA
>NW_011495085.1:6931649-6932099 GCF_000754665.1 Bison bison bison
ATGATGGCTACTCCATTTCTTCTAAGGGATTCTTGCCCACAGTAGTAGATATAATGGTCATCTGAGTTAAATTCACCCATTCCAGTCAATTTTATTTCACTGATTTCTAAAATGTCAATGTTCACTCTTGCCATCTCCTGTTTGACCACTTTCAATTTGCCTTGACTCATGGACCTAACATTCCAGGTTCCTATGCAGTATTGCTCTTTACAGCATCGGACCTTGCTTCATCACCAGTCACATCCACAACTGGGTGCTGTGGCTCCATCTCTTTGCTTTGGCTCCATCTCTTCATTCTTTCTGTATCTATTTATCCACTGATCTCTAGTAGCATATTGGGCACCTACAGACCTGGGGAGTTCATCTTTCAGTGTGATATCTTTTTGCCTTTTCATACTGTTCATGGGGTTCTCAAGGCAAGAATACTGAAGTGGTGCCATTCCCTTCTCC
>NW_011495085.1:6932199-6933446 GCF_000754665.1 Bison bison bison
GGGTCTTATTCTGATGGGAGGGGCCATGCTCAGTAAATCTTTAATTCAATTTTCTGTTGATGGGTGGGGCTGTGTTCCCAACCTGTTATTTCAGTTCAGTTCAGTCGTTCAACTCCCAGTGTTTACTCAAACTCATGTCCATAATGGGTTAAATAACAATTCAGGATAGTAGTATAAGCAATATGAAAAGACAATATAAGTGCCAAATGACTGATCTAGGCAATAATTACTGTAGGAGTGATCAGGAAGGTCACTGTGCAAAAGAGTCAGCAGAGAAGTCCTCAGAAGAAGTGGGACTTAAGCTTAATCTTGGGTGTACATGCTAAGTTACTTCAGTCGTGTCCGACTCTTTGCAACACTATGAACCATAGCCAGCCAGGCTCCTCTGTCCATGGGATTCTCCAGGCAAGAATACTGGAGCGGGTTGCCATTTCCTTCTTCAAGTGATCTTCCTGATCCAGGGATCAAGCCCATGTCTCTTAGGTCTCCTGCCCTGAAAGGCAGGTTCTTTACTGCTAGTGCCACCTGGGGCCTTGGACACTGGGTAGGAAAAAGACTGTGGGAAAACAAAGGGAGGGCATTCAAACATGTGGGAAAGGAAGAATAAAAGTGGAGATGTAAGCAAGTGGAGGTCATATTTGGAAAAAAAGAATGAGGAGATCAAAATAGCTGGAGAAGAGAGATTTGTACTGGGGAAGAATGGAAAATAAGACTGAAAAAGGCATTCTTGAATTTCTTCTTCTTCTGTGTGTGTTTTTGAAAAAGCACAATCTTTATTCAGTGGCCAAAGAATGGAAAGATGGTAACTAAGTTCACAGATCACCTTCTCACATGCCTGGCAAGAGGGATTTAATTTTTGAGAGTAAAAACAAAGAGAGGAGAAGTGAAGCTAATGATGAGGAGGCATATGCAATAGCACTCTTGAATTTCTGACAAAAGAATTTCAACCTGCCTTGTAGACAATGGGGAACCATGAAAGAGTTTTGAGCGAGAGAGTGAAACTGTGAAAGCAGCTTTGGGGCCAATTAATCTGGCAATATGCACTGAGTATATCATGCGAGGAGAGATTAGAGGTAAGGAAGACCAGTTGGGAGACAGTGACAGTCAGGGAGAAAGTGACAAGAGCCAGTATTAGAATGGCAGTGTGTGTGCTCAGTCACGTCACAAAGCTCAGACTCTTTGTGACCCCGTGGACTGTAGCCCACCAGGCTCCTCTGTCCATGGAAATTTCCAAACAAGAATACTGG
>NW_011495085.1:6935614-6936092 GCF_000754665.1 Bison bison bison
CTTAACTCCGTGTGCATCTAATTATAAGAAATGTATATATAGCACTAACTACACGCAAGGCACTGTTCTAAATGCTTTATACTTATTAAGGGCTTCACAGGCTCTCTGAAGTAGGTATCATGATTATCCCTACTTTACTGATGAGAAAACTAAGGCACAGAGAGTTGAAGTATTTAATTAGTCAAGATTTGAACCCAGGCAGGCTGGCTTTTAAATCAGGCTCTAACATCCATGGACTTAATTGCTATCTCAGTGGCCTCTCTAAGCCACTGGCCACAATCTAGGAAAGGATAAGCAAATACTTTCTGAGAGCCTACTATGTGCTTGGTCCAGCTCTAGACACTGGTAGTTCACCAGTACTAAACAAAACAAAAACTCCTACTCTAATTAAGCTTACATATTGGTGGGAAGGAAAAGATAATAAAATTAACAAGTAAAATATACAGATCATGATCATTGCTATGGAAAAAAGTATAGG
>NW_011495085.1:6936192-6936310 GCF_000754665.1 Bison bison bison
TTCCAGTGTTACAAACTATCTGCCCAAGGGGTGGGGCAGCCGCTGTCCTGGGGGGCGGCTGTCCACCTGCATCTGCTGTCTTCAGGCAGGGACACCAGCACCAGAGAGGAGGAAGCCC
>NW_011495085.1:6936410-6937374 GCF_000754665.1 Bison bison bison
CAGGCCGAGTGGTGTCGTGGCACAAGACGGTGTCGCCCTTGGGGCTGGTGGTGACGAAGAACAGGTTGGGCACGAGACAGCCAGCTACGACCAACCAAACTGCCAGGCAGAGAAGGCCAGCAAGGCGTGGGCAGCCCCAGCGCAGCGCCCGCAGTGGGTGGCAGATGCCCAGGTAGCGGTGCACACTAATGCAGGTGAGGAAAAGAATACTGCAGTAGAGGTTCCAATAGAAGAGAAAGCGGATGAACTTGCAGAGCCCAGTGCCAAAGGGCCAGTGGTTGCGGGCTGTGTAATAGTAGACAAGAGTGGGCAGTGATAGGACATACAAAGTATCTGACAGGGCTAAGTGGAACATGTAGGTGGCTGTTGCATCCCACGGTCGGAGGCGAAAGAGGAAGAGCCAGATGGTCAGGGTATTGAGGCCTAGGCCCAGCAGGAAGACAACTGCATAGGTCACGGGCAGCAGGATGAACTTGAACTCCTCGTTAAACTGGCAGTCCAGTTCCATCTCACTGTTGTCAGGATCTGAGTGGGCGCCTAAGGTTGTGAACAGCAAGGACTCTGTACCAGCCATGGTGCCCCTAGAGGCAGAAAGGGCAGAGTGAGGGTAGCTGGATTTCCCTGGCCACCTAGCCCTAACCTGGGGAAAGAAAGCAGAGAATGGGGAGGGCAATGGTTGAGGCACAAGTAGGGGTTGAGAGGATGCATCTGGAGGTAACCTAGGCCAGCCTGGCTTCTTCCAGAGATCCCTTGGTCCAGCCCAGGGAGTAGTAGGTAGCAGGCAGCAGTGCGGCTCAGGAGGGCAGTCAGTGGATTTGGGTTGTTCTTCTGCAGCTAACTCTGTCCTTCAGGGCTTAGCTAGCTGAAGGGAATTGGGGTCTACCAGGACCACTGTGGGAAGATACCCAGACCCAAATTTTCTCCCAGCTCACCAGAAGAGCGACATCACTGTGAAGAGGGCATC
>NW_011495085.1:6937474-6938422 GCF_000754665.1 Bison bison bison
CAGGAGACCAAAGGGCTGGAAGGCGATTTACAGCAGATGCCTGGAAGGGTAAGCCTACCCTTCTCACAGAGGCCTGCCCAGAAATTCTTCCCATGGCTTGAGGGTTAGCTCCCCAAGTTTCACATCCCACCTCCACTCCTAGAAGCCTGTAAGCACAAAGATGGTGCTAGAGAGGAGTGACTGGATGGCAAAATCTGAGGGAAGTTGTCCTAGCCCCTGTGCCTTGCCCTGTCCTCGAAGTCCTAAAGCCTGATCTGAAAGAGCTGGTGACAGATTTATCATTTATCTAGGACAGGAGCTAGAGAAAGGGGAGTGACCAGCGAAGAGCCATCTGTGGGCCCCCGATCTCTGCACAAACCTGCTCCACCCTTTGGTGCTGGAATTTATGCCATAGACGAGCACCCCTCCCTCCTGTTCTGAGCCATCCACTCTGCCCTTCATTAAGTACAGGAGAGCTGTCAAATATGTTCTCAGCAAACATCATAAAGAAGGGCCAATCCCATTCCTGTTTCAAAGGCCATTATCAGCCTGGGTCCTGCCCCTGAAGCTTCTCAAGGTCCCCATCCCATAAGAAAACTTCCCACCCCACGAAAGGGCTCCCTCTCTTCATTGTGGCTACATAACACTCAACAGAGCCATGTCTCCAGCTGCATGTGAGGACCCTGGAAGGTAGGCTGTCTGGACTGTGCCCTAGGTCAGTGCCTGGGTAAGCAGGAGAATCCTGTCTTCCAGGGGAAACCAGGGAGTGGGTGTGGGCACTACACATGTCACATCCCAGGCACCTGTGATATGCTGAGGCCCCCACTTCTTGATTCTGGCTATCACCGTCAAATAAGTCAGCCCAATCCTGAGATCACCCCAGCTTCTCCACTTCTCCAGTTAAATGCTCTGGTCTGGCTGAAGGAATGCATGCTGTACAAGGAAACAGGGGGAGAGGCCAGAAGTAAT
>NW_011495085.1:6939982-6942066 GCF_000754665.1 Bison bison bison
CACATTTGATTTCTACTGAGATTATGGCACATACCACAGACTGCCTGGAATTATACTCATTTGTGTTTTTATCTATCTCCTCCAGATCTTCCCACTCCCAAATCATACCCAGAGTTACCTGAGAACAAGCATTTGGTTTTACTTCTGTCTTTCTCAAAGCCTTCCAGGTAAAGTTATGATGATATATGTTCCAGGATTTTTTTTCCACATTATACACCTTGTTGTCCAAAAAATGCCTTTCATTTCAATGTTAAGAAAGTAGATAAACCATATACAAGAGCCTATGAGCTATGTCGTTTCAGTCGAGTCCGACTCTTTGGGACCCCATGGACTGTAGCCCGCCAGGATCCTCTGTCCACGGGGTTCTCCAAGCAAGAATACTGGAGTGGGTTGCCATTTCCTCCTCCAGGGGATCTTCCCACCCCAAGGATTAAATCTGGTCTCCTGCACTGACAGGTGTATTATTTACCACTAGCGCCACCTGGTGTTAAAGAAATATTTGTTGCATGAATGAATAGTCCCTGTTACAGTTAATTGAATTGAATGATTCTCACATCTATAAGCCCTGTATTTATTGTTTGCTGTAACATGTATCCACTTGGGTATCTCATTGATATCTAGAATTTAGTGTGCCAGGCAAAGTTCATTATCTTCTTTCCCATGACAGAAAGGAGCAACATGGATACTGTTGTTGCTGAGATCCTTCGGTGCCCCTACTCTTCCAGTCTTCCCCCTCTTGGCCCCTCATATCTAATATTCATAAATGTCTTGATGACAGTTTCTCTGCAATGTTAACTGTTTCCTTGGGGCCTAAAGAAGGACAAGGGAGAAAGGCATGGTTTCTAATCTCTTTCTCTGAGTTGGGGGTGGGGGTGTGGGGAGGAAGGAAGGAAGGAAGAACAGGAGAGAAAAGTGAAATAGTGGGGGAAATGCACGCTTTGGAGTCATACAGACTTAGAGTTTACCTATGGCTTCATCACCTACTAGCTATAGGACTGTGGATAAGTATTCCTAAATTTCTATTTACTCATGTATAGAATGAGGACATGAGTAGCGACCTTGTTGTGAGGAGAAAATGAGGCAATGTGTCAACTCTCAGTGTCTGGCAGTTATCAGCCTCTTAATCATTAGGAATTAAAGTATACGTGAATTTGGAGGGTTTGGAGATTGAGAAGTTCACCCCAATTGCCTAGGTTTTCTTTGTGAGGTGAAAAAGTGAGGTCACCTGCTGAGAGTAAGGTGCAGTGTGGAGAGGAACAGGACAGTCCCCACAGGCTTGATGGAAAGGAGCAGTAACCTGAAATCCCGAACAATCCAAATTTATTAGTAAAATCATGGGAGACTGGCTGGTTCCATATAATTGTATCCAGGTTAGTGTTGTAGCAGGGGTCTTTTCTGAAGCATTCCCTTTTAGTGTTTCTAAATGTCTGCTCTTTATCTCCAGCGAGGCTGTTAATAACTTTAGACTAGAGGCCAGAACCTCTGTGTCCAGTACCTAGGACAGCAGGGGAAGTCTTTGTTTCTACTATTTGATTAGTCTGCCTCCTCTCCATCCTCCCACACTGAGACAGTGCCATTGTCCACATGCCACTTAAGTCTGCTGGTATGCTGTCAGCTGCAATAACAGAATATTCCAACTCAGCTGAGTTTAAAATAAGGAAACATATAATCTAAGTCCAGGAGCAGGGAGCTTTTGAGTTGGCTAATTCAACAGTTTAACATTGTCATTAAAAAATTCTTTATATGAAGAAAGACTCTTTCCATCTTTCTGATCTGTACCCTTCAGCCGGTTGTTCAGCAACCGTCATGGTCACAAGGTGGCTGTTTTATTTCTGGCATTGCATCCAACCAAATGTGGAAATACCACTGACGATAGGACAGGAAGGGCTCTCTTCCTGTGTGTTTATTTTTATTACTCAGGAAAACTTTCCCAGTATCGCCCTACCATGCTTCCCCTCATATCTCAGTGGCCTGACTTTCATTATGCCTATAACTAAACCAACAACTGGCAAGGAGGATGAAATGACCATGACTGGCCAAGAGCAGAAGTGAGCCATGTGGAGGAAGGTGGGGTACCTGAAAAA
>NW_011495085.1:6942166-6944170 GCF_000754665.1 Bison bison bison
GTCAATTTCAAGAGGACTACTGAGCTGGAAAAGACTCTGATGCTGGGAAAGATTAAAGACAGGAGGAGAAGGGGACAACAGAAGATGAGTTGGTTGGATAGCACCACTGCCTCAATGGACATGACTTTGAGCAAGCTCTGGGAGATGGTGATGGACAGGGAAGCCTGGCATGCTGAAGTCCATGGGGTCGCAAAAAGTCAGACACGATTGAGCGACTGAACAATAATTACACACATAAGAGGAGGTGGTGAGGACATGGTTCACTCTTCCCCAAGGATGCTAACCAACATGCTTCCCTTATAGTCTCCACCTCTTTCTACACGCCACCTCTCATCTCTCTGTCACCCCAGAAGACCCTTGTCTGAATACAGCCAAGGAAGTACAGATGCCAAACCTAGATGCTTAAGAGGCTAGTACTAGGGAATGCAGAATTGTCAGGCGCTCTGGGCCTGAAGTTCCTGGGACTAACTAAGGCTGAGTGATTATTAAGGTCTTAGGCTCAGGAAGCAAGCTCTGGGCCTGGAGGACTCTGAGGGTGAGGGTGCTCTTGGCAAGGGAGAGATGACTACAGCAGAACCACTCTGAAGGGAGCTGCAAAACAATGGAGACTCTGAACCTGATCTTCAGGTTCTAAAAATATTACCCAGCTGGTTCCTGGGAGGAGGAGGCAGGGCTGCAGGGGAGGCTCTAGAAGCTAGAATCTAGATCTCCTGGAAGGTCCAGAAATCTCTTTGGGAGGAGAAACCTGAATATCCTTGCCCAGTGGTGGGGAGTGGGAGAGGGTGTGGATAAAAGGTAGGCAAGGAAGAAGAGATCATAGCCTGAGTCCTGGATAGCTGAATGCTGTGATATTGCACAAAAGGCCCAGGTGTTTGGAGCCAGACACACCTGAATTCAAATCCTTGTTCTTCCACATATTAATTGTGCCACCCTGGATCAGTTATCTCAGTTTTCTCATCAGTGAAGTGGGGTCAATAATATCAACCTTTCAGGGTTTTCTGAATTGGTTAATAGATGTAAAAACACTTTGCAAACTATGTGTGCTGCTGTGTTTAGTCATGTCCAACTCTTTGAGATCCCATGGACTGAAGCCCACCAGGCTCCTCTGTCCATGGAATTTTCCAGGCATAAATACTGGAGTGAGTTGCCATGCCCTCCTCCAGGGGATCTTCCAGATCCAAGGATCCAACCTGCATCTCTTAGTCTTTTGCATTGGCAGGCGGATTCTTTACTACTGCACCACCTGGGAAGCCCCTTAAAATGCTGCTGATCTATGAAGTACTTCGTACTATTTACTCTGCTCCCAGGGATGAAGCTGGCTTCTTCAGAGGAGGACAAATGTGATTTGAGGCTTGGCATATACTCAAGAGGACACTCCAGTGTCCACAAAACTAGAGAAGCCCCAGCAGGAGCCAGTTTTTCTCCTACTGCTTCAAGCTGATTTAGCTTTGCCGTGTTTCTGCCGGTCCCTGGATAGTTGCAGGTGGCGCCGCTGCCACCACTACCACCCAGTGGCTACTTCAGGAAAACACCTCTCCCAACATTCCCCAACCGGAAGTAGCTTCCACTGATGTCACCTAGGCCAAAAGGAATGCCTACTTTATGAAAGGCTGCAGACCAGACTGGCTCTCTCCTGTGAAACTCTTCCTCACGTTCATTTCTGTGACTTTACATTACTCTGATTCTCCTATTCCTCTGGATATTCCTTCTGTCTCCTTCCCTGGCTCCTTTCTGTCCTCCTTCCTCCAAATGTGACCCTTCCCCAAGGCTTATTCCCAGAATCTCTTCTCTCCTCTCCTCTCTTTCCATTCTTCCATTGTTTATTCCTCTCTCCATCTCTCTCTCTCCATCCACTGTCATGATTTAACTTACAAGTTATGAATAATTATAATGACCAATGAACTGTGGTGTTGGAGAAGACTCTTGAGAGTCCCTTGGATTGCAAGGAGATCCAACCAGTCCATCCTCAAGGAAATCAGTCCTGAATATTCATTGGAAGGACTG
>NW_011495085.1:6945486-6945994 GCF_000754665.1 Bison bison bison
AATTCACAGGACCTTGGGTATAAGAGGTTGGAGAGGCGAGCATAGCGACCAGAGCTGGAGACGGATGTGAGCTTCACCTTCCTCCCCAGGTAAATAGTCCAAAGTCCTCTTATTTCCAGCCCATACTAGGTCCCATATCCCCTGCCCTTAGCACCTTCCTCAATATATCAAGAAGCATTTGAGGGGCACCTTTCCCAACAGAGCTGACAGGCACTCAGGCCCAGATACCCTGGAAGAGACCTCCGAAAACTCCCCTAAGCCCTTCTCGGGCCAGATCTAATACACATCAAAGAAAAGCATTATCGAGATATCCTTCTCTCTCTAAAGATCCCTACTCCAAGGCTTAGCACCTGGCGACATTGATGGGGGTAAGAGTGGGCAAATTTGGGGAGGATGATGAGAACAGTGAATAGGTTCAAGGAAGGCTTTCAACTTCCATAGCGGCTTCTGCCACCAACAACCAAGAACATGAGGGCACCTTTACTCATCTGCACCTTTCTCCTTTCTT
>NW_011495085.1:6946094-6946392 GCF_000754665.1 Bison bison bison
TTCTCCTTTCTTAGCTGTGTTAAGGCCACCGTGAGGTGAACTCAGGCTCCGAATCCATTGAAAAAACCAGAGTCTGGGTTTTGTTCATTCATTTATTCATGTATCTAACAAACATGTCTTGGCATCTACTCTGTGCTAGGTGATGCTCAACCTCATCCAGTACAATTTTCTTCATACTTTCCTGGATGAAGGCCTTTCTCCAAACAAATTCCTTCTCCCAAAACACTCTCAAGAGGAGAGGGCCCCAGCTATTTAATAAAGCCTCATCCTTTCTGGAGAACAAACAGTATGATTGGTC
>NW_011495085.1:6946492-6948080 GCF_000754665.1 Bison bison bison
TTACATTTAGGGCCCACCCAGATGATCCAAAATAGTCTCCCCCCTCTCAAGATCCTAAATTTAATCACATCTGCAAAGTTCCTTTTTTCCATATAAGGTAAAATTCATTGCTTCCCGGGATTAGGACCTGATATCTTTGGGGGCCCATTATTCAGCTTTCCACAGTAGGTAAAAATTCATCAAGCTGTGCAATTGAGATTTGTGCATTTTACTTTTGCTAAATTATACCTCAGTCAAGAAATGCACATACTTCAGGAAAAGAGAGAATGATTTAAGTTCAATCATAGAAATGAATTAAAGGCCTACCAGATCTACTTTCTTCCTGCTGGGAGGACCATGGACCTGATTCGAAAGAAAGGCTAAGCTTCAAATGTGGGTCTAAAGACAAAAATAGGTTGAAGCCTAGTCCAAAAGAACATTCATTCTGACTTTACCTTCTCCCTGGACACCAACCTTCCCCTCAGAGTCTGGGCTTCTAGCTCTAGCTAAAGAAGCAGAGAGTTACAACGACTAAAAGCCAAGGCCATGGGGTGCATACTGACAAGGAATGGCAAAGGTTAACATGGTTATTTGGGCAAAGAGAATAAGGACAGCTGTTCAGCACCCACAGTGGCGAGCAGGAGGTAGGGAAGGCCCAGCCCCTGAGCCACAGCCGTGGACACCCTGTGAGGAATGGACAGGCTGTCCTGGAGGTTTGAGGCTGCATCTGTGGATAGGTACTGAAGCCCAGCCAGCGCTATGGTGAGGTAAAGTAGGGTGGGGTCCTGTACCCCCAGAGTTTGGAGATCCTGTCTCTATATCCCCCATGTCCATGAAACCTGGGCCTGGGTTCTATGGGAAGGACAGCCAAGAAAGGAAGATTACTTTTGTTGCTCCCATTGCAGGGGTCCTGGCAGCTGCAGGACAGAAATATCTTTAATTCCATGAGTGGTCATATGAGGTGAGGGAAGCTGCTTAGGGCCTATAGCGTGGACTTAGTTTTAGGGATTGGAGTGAGTCAAGGGCTGAGGGCGCGTATGGGGGAAGGTTGGCTGTGTGGGGGCAGACATGTAAAGATGTCAATTGCTTTTTCTGTCCACAGGCAACATTCTGCTGGGATAACCTGCCCCTGGGCCAAGAATCTGTGTTACCTTCCTCTTCAACAAGAAAAGAAGTTCAAGGCTCACAGATGTGTGCACACAGCTCAGTACACTCAGCCTCCCCTGCCCACTCCACCCCCATTTACAGGAGATCTACTCCTGCTGTGCACATAATCTGGGATAATTGGGTCTCTAAACATCACTTCAAGAGTCCCAAGTCCCAAGTAGTGGTGGGCTAGGGAAAGGGTGCTCTTTCCCATAACCTTGGCTTTTGTGTGGCCTGTTATACCTGATCAAGAGATATAGAAAGACTGGAATGTGACACAAGATTCTCCTTTCAGAATCACAAAGGCTTATACTTTGAGCCTTCCTATTTCTATCCTTCACCTTGCATTTCTTTTAATGTCCCCAACTCCCCTTTGATCCCAGTCCTCAGGGATCCTCATGAGGCCAAAACCCTATAGTTCCTTTTCTCAAGCTCCCCTGACTTTAACACCATCAGATTCAAC
>NW_011495085.1:6948180-6949808 GCF_000754665.1 Bison bison bison
ATTGGTCAATAATTTGTAAAAACTAGGGGAGTTTTTTCCTGTGTCCTGGATGGGTGAGAGTATGCCTGAATAAGTAACCCAGTAGGAGGGAGAATAGGAAGCATGGATGGTGGTGAGGTGTCTAAGAAGAAAAGGTTATGTCACACCAGGTGTGTCCAGATGGCATATCAAAGCCAGGTAAGGAGAATGGGACCAAATGATTGAGCCTCCCTCCTTCCCCTCTTGCCAGAAAAGGCTCAACATCCACACCATGGCCAACATGTCTAGGTATGTAAGAACTCCTAATTCTCTGCTTCTGTGACTTGTGGCTTACCCAAACCCAATGACTTGCCTTTGGGGTGGAGGGGTTTGCAACCTTTCTTCTACTTGTGTTGCCTCCACCTGGGTGTCACTTCATTCTCCTTGGGCCTCTTCCTCTAATACTAGAAATATTTCCTTTTCTCCCCAATTCCCTTTCTTTCCTTTCCCTTCTTCTCCCCCTCCCTTCTCTTCCAATCCCCTTCCATGTCCTCTGATTTTCTCCTCTTAGGGTGTTTAAGAAGACCTGCTCCAATGGCAAGGTGAGAGAACCTGACCCAGCTGGGCAAATGAAAGGGGAAAAGGGATAGATGTGTATGTCCTTCAAGGTCTCAGGGGTTTGGGTTGGGGCCTTCAGGGGAATCCATTAAAAGAAGATTATGACAGTAACATGGGAGGTTGTTCCACAACAGCTATCCATCTACCTGGGGAAACGGGACTTCGTGGACCATGTGGACATGGTGGAACCCATTGGTCAGTGAGTCTGAAAAGGCAAAGAGCCTGGGGAGAAGGGGAGTGGGAGCAAGGGAGTGAAAGAAAGCCAAGAAAGGACCATGCAGAAGAGGAACTTCTGTTTCATAGTCTGAGGACTTTTCCTGACCAGGGTGCCGTCTCTCCCCCTCTCCATAGATGGTGTAGTCCTGGTTGACCCTGAGTACTTAAAAGGCCGAAAGAGTAAGTAAAAATCCTTGTTGGTCTGTGTATATGCCAGGGACCCCACTGGACGAGTGGACCAGAGAGTTATAAGAAAATTAAAAAGTGGATGGGACTGTGAATGTCTTATCTGATAGAAGCTAACAACTGGGAATTTCAGTCCAGTGTGGCTAAATTCTCTGGTTATTAAAGAAGAACTAGAAATAAAGGTCAGAATAAGACTTTGAGAGGCTCAAAGTCTGAAAAGATTCTAGTGCCTCTTCCCAAATAATATTTAAAGTAGATATATTTCTAAAGCATTAATTACATTTTCTTTTCCAAGATCACACAAAATTTACATGTGTGCTGAAATTAAATGCTTTTTTCTAAAATCTCTGATTTTCTCCCTTATTGTTGGTGGGGCCTTTGCTTCACTGCTAACCTGAACACACACTTAGACTGCCTACTGAAAGATCCAGTACACCAGAAATCCATATTATTAAAATATGGATTAAATTATTAAAATTTGCATTAAGCAAATGTCCTGATTTTCAAATGTTGGCAGCTAATTAAGAGATATTTTTTAAATCTCTCTTTGATTTGGATAAATCAAAAAATTTTATTTTTCCAAGGGCTGGATGTGACCTTCAGGCTGCCACTTTGCATTCCTTTGCATTTCTTTTTCCCTTTATTTGCGT
>NW_011495085.1:6949908-6951171 GCF_000754665.1 Bison bison bison
TTTGTGTAGGGAAACCCATTTTTTCCATTAAAAAAAAAATCCCAAACAAAGAAATAAAACAATAACTACAGCAAGTAACAGCAAAAGACATTACTCTGGTTATAGTATTATAGTTCTAGATTACACTGAAATAATTGCTTTGCCATTTTTTTCTTTAATTCTTGCTCTGTGATCCAACAGATTGAAAATTGGGTTCCATTTGAAAAAGGTTCAGAACAAATTGATGAATACTAGTTCAAATGTAACCTTTAGGTATTGTGGAATAAACCAAACTTAATTGCTCAGATTAAACAGTGCGGATAAGCAGTCCATCCACTTTTAAATATCAGAGGAATTTTGGGGTATAGCCAGTAAATTAATCAACTTATTTAAGAGTCTCAATTACTCTGTAGTTCTAAACCCTAAATCATTTTTTCACAGCCCTACAAAATTTCCAGAATAACCTACAGAAAAAAATCTTCAGTTTAAAAAATGTATGTCGACCCAGGAAATAAAATGTGTTTATTCCTTTAATTTTAATCATGTCCTTTAGTAGTTTTATATTATTATTCATTTAAGCTGTATGTATTTAAATTTATTCCTTAGCTTTTTTATATACTTTGTTACTTTTATCAAGATAATCTTACTTGCATAATATTTCCAAATATGTATTTTTTTCTTTTGAGGTGCATTTGTTGATGTAAAATATGCTAACGCTACTCCACTAAATGAAAAAGGCCAGTTGTAGGGCAATATATGTGGTAGTGTGAATGAAGTGTGGTTTAACAAAAATTGATGTGGGATCTTTCCGTATTATTTCTTACAACGGCATGTAAATCTACACTGATCTCAAAATAAAATGTTTCATTTCAAAAAGGCAATGAAAGATAAGTCATAAATATCTAAGGTGGTCTTATATTTAATTACCGAAACAAAGTTGGGAAGCAAATGAAACAAATTAAGAGCAGTTATCTCTGAAATACGTATGATGGCAGAACTTTGATTTCTCTTTTTGTTTGTGTTTTCTAATTGTCACACAACTAATATGTATTATTTATATAAATAACTTTAAATTAGATGTTGAATTTAAAAAACTAAAACAAGCTATTTCTTAACACAAAAAAGGATGATTGTAAACTGTCAGAGAATCAATAAGATCTTGGGGGGTGGGGTGATGCCCTTCCCACCACATACCACAGCGGGATGTGACAAGAACAATTCATCTGATTAACACACCCTGAGCTCAGGGGCTATTAGATACCCTTTTGCCTGGCCCCTCCTCTT
>NW_011495085.1:6951271-6955316 GCF_000754665.1 Bison bison bison
CTTGCTTCCTTCCAGCAACCTCTTTTCATCTTCTGTTTTTTTCTTTCCTTTGCTCCCTCTTTCCTTTTCCTATTCTTGCTCTCCCTTTTCCCACTTTTTTTGGCATAACTGGGAAACCAAGATGAATTTAATTTGTTGTATCTTTTGAAAATTGTTAAGTTTGTCCTCATGTAGAAACATTAGAAAGTACAGATGAAGGAGAAAGACTGTAATGCTCTCACCCAGAGATAATCACAAATATTTCAGTTCACATTTATTCATATTTTCTGTGTAAAAATATCTATATTTTTATTTTAAATGCTATATTATACATAATACTTTCTAACCTTCTTTTTTGCCTCTGCAATATGTAAAAATCTATACATTTTTTGGTTGCCTAGTACTATATTGTATGAGTGCACCATAATGTATTTAGCCAACTTTAACCACTGGACATTTTTTGCTATGGCAAACAACCCCATAAAGTACATACTTGTATGTATTTCTTTTCATACTTGTTCAATTATTTCTTTAGACTAAATGCCTGGAAAAGGAATGAATGGCCAAAGGGTAGTCACACATTTTTAAAGCTTTCTATCACCAAATTGCCCTTCAAAATGGTTGTACCAATTAACTCTCCCTCGTGCAGGGTATCCTGGAGAAGGAAATGGCAACCCACTCCAGTATTCTTGCCTCGAAAATCCCATGGACAGAGGAGCCTGGTGGGTTGCATGGGGTCGCAAAGAGTCGGACACGACTGAGCGACTTCACTTTTGTGCAGGGTATGAGGCTGCCCATTGTCCCAGTCACTATAAGCACTCCCATTACCGTTACTTTCAGTCTTTGTTGTATCTTTTGAATATAGATTCATTTTCTTTGCTTGTTTGTAATTTTAAAAGCAGATAATCTGGCTGTTGTATATTTTGACTTCTTAAAAATACAAAAATAAGTTGGTTTCTACGGCTCTTGGTAGTTTTCTTTTCTTTGGGTCAGGGCTCCTGATTAAAAATAAGATTCTTGACCCCTATTCCATTTTTTCCCCAACCCCTGTTGTAAATCTTTCCTTCCTTCAGTCTCTGTCACTGTCCTTGGACAGATATCTCTCTGTACCCCGTCCCACACTCCACTAGTGCATGACGTAGCTTTCTATTTGTCCCAATAATCTTAGGTACTAGCTGTGATGTATAATTATTATTGTTCCATTTCTCTAATATTCCCATGATCATCATCATCATCCACATCTATAATTCAAATTTCCACAGGGATTTCTCGTACATCACCTCCTTACAACCACCCTGTGAGTTAAGTTGTGCACACGAGTCTGGGCTTTAGAGTCATGTCTGAGCTAAAATCCTGGGCTGTCATTTAGCTGCTCTGAGCTCATTTTCTCTACCTGTAAAACAGAGATAATAACTGTAGAGCTCTTCTGCAGTCCTATTATTGACAGGTGAAATAACTGAGGCTCAGACAACACGACAGATTTCTACAAGTCGTATGCAAACCTAGGTTCTGACCCTAGAGAATTACGCAATGAATACCCTGTACCCATCACCTAGTTTTAAAAAGAATTACAGAAACCAACTGAAGTCTCCTGCGTATCCTTCCCTAATCCCATACTCCTTCCTCCCTCCACCTCAGGTAATAACTATTCTAAATTTGACATTTATTGTTCCCATGATGTTTCTATACTTCTAACTTTATATTTATATATCAGTGAGCAACTTTGGTATTGTTCTACATGCTTTTCAACTTTATATACATGGTATGATTGTGTATATCATTCTTCTTTTACTCAACTTTTGAGACTTAACCATGTTAATACATGGAGTTCAAGTTCATTATTTTAATCTCAGTTTAATATTCCACAATATGAATATACCATAACTGTTTACCCACTCTCCCACTGATAGGTATTTAAATCATTTCCAGTTTTATGCTATGACAAACACTGATGCCATGGACATTTCATATATTTCTCCTTACAAACAAGAGCAAGAGTTCTACTAAATTCTTCTTATTTCATAAGATATGAGCAGATTCCACTTTATTGGACAGTGCCCACAGTTTTCCAAAGTGGCTGTACAAACATATACTCCCACCACAGTATGTAATCAATTGTTTCATATCTGGAGCATTGTTCAACATTTAGTGCTGTCAGACTTAAAAATTTTTGACAGTCTGAGGAGGCAGAAATGTTATCTCATTGTGGCTTTAATTTGCATTTATCTGATTACTAATAAGAGTGGACATGTTTTCATACTTCATTGGCCATTCCATTCCACGCTTCTGTGTAGAGCCTATTCATACATTTTGAACACTTTTATATTGGAATGTTTGTATTTTTATTACTGATTTGTGGGAGTGTTTTTAGATACTATGAACACTAAACTTTTGTTACAGGTGTTGCAAATATTTCCTCAGGCTTTTGCTTGTTTCATTATTTATAAAGATACTTAATGTAAAGAAGTTTTAAATTTTACTGTAGTCAAATGTGTTAATCCTTTTCTTTATGGCCATACTGGTTTGATAATATTACATTGTTTCTCCATGTCTTCCTCTGAGCTTCCTCTGCCACTGTTAAGATCTCCTTTCCCCTCAGACCTGACAGGTCACTCTCTTGTTCCTTTGCCTGCAGTGTTTGTCATGTTGACCTGTGCCTTTCGCTACGGCCATGATGACTTGGATGTGATTGGTCTGACATTCCGCAAAGATCTGTACGTACAGGTCCAGCAAGTGGTCCCAGCTGAGTCCAGCAGCCCCCGGGGCCCCCTCACAGTCCTGCAGGAGCGACTGCTGCACAAGCTGGGGGACAATGCCTACCCCTTTACCCTGCAGGTACTGACCCCAAGCCCTAGGTAAGGCTTCTAGGGAAGATTAAGAGAGGAAGCTAAACAAGGAGAACAGAGGAAAAGGGTCCCTATTTCTTCTGTTTGCTGACCTCCTTCTGATCCTTTAGATGGTTGTCAACCTGCCCTGTTCGGTGACACTGCAGCCAGGTCCTGATGATACAGGAAAGGTGAGGTCTGGGTTCTCAAAAAGATGGACAGAGGGATAAATGGACAAGACTGGAGAAAGGGACAGCTAACGGATGGGATCAGATATTTCCTTATAAACCCATGAGGAAGGGAGTGGGCAGTGTCAGAAATGAGTTCTCTTTGCCTCTGCCCCTTTGCAGGCCTGCGGTGTTGACTTTGAAGTGAAGAGTTTCTGTGCCGAAAACCTGGAGGAGAAAGTCTCCAAGAGGTGTTTCTGTGGTCAACTTCCAAATCCCTGCCTCTAGCCTGCACCAGGAAACAGATCTTGCTCTCAGGACAGAAACATCCTTACTTCTAACCTCTGTAGCAGCATCACCACCAATTCAGATGCCCATTTCTGATTCCCCTCTAATTTCTCTTCTTTGCTCTAGAGCATGGGGTCAGCAAACTCTTCTGTCAAAAGCCAGACAAGAAATATTAGGCTTTGTGAACAATGTACTTCCTGTTGCACCTACTGAACTGTGCCACTGCAGCATGGAAACAGCCATGGGCAGTATGCAAATGAACAAGCATGGCTGTGTCCCAATACTTTATGAACATTGAAATTTCAATTTTATATAATTTCCACATGTCATGATATATTATTCTTTGATTTTTTTTCAATCACTTGAAAATATAATGACCATTTTTAGCTTGTGGGCCATACAGACATAAGCAGCAGACCAGACTTAGCCAGTGAGCCATAGTTTGCTGACCTATGGTCTAGATACCTACCTTGAGGGTCCAGAGGCATTCTCTGAGGGAAACCTTCTGCCACCTCCACCACCCAAGTGAGGACTGGGCTATAGGTTTGGCACAAGAAAGGGCTGTGGGTCCTAAGATGTTCTGGCTGTCCCCTTGGCCTCTACTTAGAGACTCTGTGCGGCTGGTGATTCGGAAAATACAGTTTGCCCCCCTGGAACCAGGCCCTGGCCCCTGGGCCCAGACTGTGCGCCGCTTCCTCCTGTCAGCTCAGCCCCTACAACTCCAGGCCTGGATGGACAAGGAGGTTTGTGACCCCCATTTCTTGTCCCCTAGCGTGCAACCGCTCT
>NW_011495085.1:6955416-6958866 GCF_000754665.1 Bison bison bison
GCAACCGCTCTGAAACCCTTTCTTTATTGATCTCCTACTTGGGAAGACAAGGGTGGAGGCCAGGTCGGCAAGAGTGCTGAGGAAACAAATTCTAGGTCTTTATCTGAGTGTTCTCCCTCCAACCTTATAACGGGCCTCTCCTCCTGCTTTAGGTAAATTATCATGGCCAACCCATCTCTGTCAATGTTTCCATCAACAACTCTACCAACAAGGTCATCAAAAAAATCAAGATTTCAGGTGAGCTTCTTTTCCTGTCTCCCTGCCTCTGGTCCCAAATCCATACGTCTTTCCAGAACTCTGCCCCCACTTACCCAGTCTGCATTCATCTAGGCTTTCCCTCCATTGCAAGCTTATCAAAACATACATCTCTGTTCATCCATATATGCACATCTTAGTACATCACATGAAGTGTGCCCGTGTACAAGGGCAGTGAGTTGGGGTCTTGAGGATGACTAACTATAGTCATGTGCTTTTCCTGGCTCTGCAGTTGACCAGATCACAGATGTCGTCCTGTATTCACTAGACAAGTACACCAAGACTGTGTTCGTTCAGGAGTTCACGTGAGCTGGCGCCGGGGCTGGGGTCAGAGAGCTGAAGGGTAGGGTGGTGGAAAGAGGGTCGGGGTCTGGAGGCAGAGGAGAGGATTGGGGAAAGAAGGAAGTGGGGAAGAGGCCAGGACTGAGGAAGGTCAAGGTGAGGGCTGACGTGGAAAAAGGGAGGGATTCTCAAGAGAGCTAGAGGGAGGATACACACAAGAGGATCATCGAATTCTGAGAGAGGGTGGGGGCATAAGATGATTTCCCACCAGAGTGAATCATTCCCACTCTCCACAGTCAGACATGTCTGCTCTCTTGGATATTCCAGTAGGTTCATGGAATTGTGCAAAATACTCTTGGGAATAAGAATCACTTAGTTGGCAAGCCTAGCTTAAGTTCTTCTCTTCTTTTCTTTCAAAGGGAGACTATAGCTGCTAACTCCACCTTCTCCAAGAGCTTTGCAGTAACCCCGCTCTTGGCAGACAACTGCCACAAACAGGGCCTGGCACTGGATGGCAAACTCAAGCAGGGTGACACCAATCTGGCCTCTAGCACAATGTAAGCTCACATGTAACTCCTGGCCTTCATTTTCTACCCCACAACCCATTCTGTGTGCTATATACACAGTTCTGAGGTTTCACCTTCAATGAAGCCTACCTGTTTCAAAAAAATTTTAAACATTCAGAGACACCTCTTGGCAAGAGGGCCAACAGTAAGCTAAATAATACCCATGGGACCAAGGACAGGCTTAGGTCATAGGCAACAAGAAAGGAAAAAGTGGATAGGAAAAATTCCTTATGTTGTATAATATTTTAAAGCTCAGAAAGGTCTTATGTATGGTACTGTTATCCTCATAAGAATCCCATTAGGCTGGGTATGTGTTCTTATTCTATTTTACACTTAATGGCCCTGAGGCTCAGAGAGACGAAGGAACTTGTCCAAGCTTGCACAGTGGCAGAGGTGGAAAAGATGCTATCACGTCATCTGGCTCTAACACTGTGATCTCTGTAGCAGCTACTCTCTAGTGAAGATAGAAGTTCAGTGGAAGACAGATGAGAAATGGAGAGAAAAGAGGACAAAAAAGAATATGATAGGAACTGATAGAATTATATAATCATTCATTTGGTCTGATGCCTAACATTTGGAGGCCCTAGTGTAAGATGTGTCTCCTACCGAAAACCATCTGCCACCATCTGACAAGCATTCATTCCCACTGCCTTTCTCTGTGCTTTATCAATCATGTAGCAATACATTGTTATTGCCTGAAAGAGACTGAGAAATCATCCCAATAGCATTACTTTGGAGATAGAGGATCAGCATCCCAGGGCAATGAAAAATCTTGGAAAATCTCCAAGATCATATGGCTTTCTGTATTTTCCTTTTCTTAAAATTAACTACTTTTGGCTGAACAGGGTCTTTGTTGCTGTGTGTGGGCTTTCTGTAGTTGACGTGAGCAGGGGCTACTCTTCATTGTGGTGGCATCTGTTTGCGGAGCATGGGCTCTAGAGTGTGGGCTTCAGTGGTTGTGGCACAAGGGCTTAGTTGCCCTGCAACATGTGGAATCTTCCTGGACCAGGGACCGAACCTGTGTCCCCTGCACTGGCAGGCAGATTCTTATCCACTGTACCACTAGGGAACTCCTGTGCCTTATTTTTCAATCAGTCAGTTTTCACTGAATGCTTGTTACATAATCATTTCTATGCTAAGCAATGTGGGAGGGTACAAAGAAGTTGAAGATAGTCTCTGCCTTCAGTTTATGGCTGAAATGGGGAACAAAGAGGAATGCAACCCAGCAATCCCACTGCTGGGCATACACACCAAGGAAACCAGAATTGAAACAGACACGTGTACCCCAATGTTCATCGCAGCACTGTTTATAATAGCCAGGACATGGAAGCAACCTAGATGTCCATCAGCAGATGAATGGATAAGAAAGCTATGGTACATATACACAATGGAGTACTACTCAGCCATTAAAAAGAATACATTTGAATCAGTTCTAATGAGGTGGATGAAACTGGAGCCTATCATACAGAGTGAAGTAAGCCAGAAAGAAAAACACCAATATAGTATACTAATGCATATATATAGAATTTAGAAAGATGGTAACGATAACCCTGTATACGAGACAGCAAAAGAGACACAGATGTATAGAACAGTCTTTTGGACTCTGTGGGAGAGGGCGATGGTGGGATAATCTGGCAGAATGGCACTGAAACATGTATATTATCATATGTGAAACGAATCGCCAGTCCAGGTTCGATGCATGATATAGGGTGCTCGGGGCTGGTGCACTGGGATGACCCTGAGGGATGGGATGGGGAGGGAGGTGGGAGGGGGGTTCAGGATGGGGAACACGTGTACACCCATGGCGGATTCATGTTGATGTGCAAAACCAATACAATATTGTAAAGTAATTAGCTTCCAATTAAAATAAATATTTATATTAAAAAAATTAAAGAGGAATGTGAATGCCATCTATCAGTTAAATGTTAGTATGTGTAGTTCAGATTAAAAATCCAATAGGAGTTCAAAGAAGCCAGCATAGCTGGAGGAGACAGAAGGAGCTAGATCTTGAAGAATGTGTTGGATTTGGATAGCAATAGAGGAAGAAAAGAGAGTTCCAGGTTGGGAATATAGCCTGAGAAAACGTTAGAAGGTAAGAATCTGCACGGCTTGTTCTGAGCAAGGAGAGAGGATGGGTCCGGTTAGGTCGTACCCCAGGTGTTAGGGAGTTAGGGCAGGAAGGTTAGAGAGGCTAGGTGGGACCAAATCGTTAAGGGTTGTGAAAGTCAAGCAGTGTATTAATTATATTCAGAGAGGTAGCCTCCTGAGCAGAGGGTGACATGGTAAAACTGGATTTGAGGAACAGAAATGCGATCCCAGTGAGTCGGAGATCAGAGCCTGGGAGACC
>NW_011495085.1:6959126-6960543 GCF_000754665.1 Bison bison bison
CAGAAACCGATTCTGTGGTTGAGTTGGCCTTACAATCCCTAATTCCCGTCAAATTAGGTTGCTACTTTCCATTTCCAGCTGCTAATTTTAGGGTGTCATTCTACCCTCAGCATCCTAGGCGACCTGACAGCCAGGTAAGAGACTGTGGGGTGGGGGGAACCAGGGCAAGAAAGGGAGGATGCAATCAGAAGATCAAAAGAGTGATAAGGGAGAATCTAAGGGCACCCTAGGACCAAAAAACTGAGGGAGAGAGGTTCAGGGAGTAGCCTTGGAGGGAGATCTGTAACCCAATCTTGGGATCCTTGCAGTGATGTTGGTGTGGAGCTCCCCTTGATCCTGATGCATCCAAAGCCATCAAACGGTGAGTGACCAGGTGGGACTCACAGGAACAGTGGTCCCGAGGGTTGGGGACCAAGCAATTCTGATTTCACGAATCTAGGACTGGCAGTTTGCGTAGAGATTCTGTAGCAGTAGGTAGGTTGGGTGAATAGCTTTGCAGGGCAATTGTGTGTATGCGTGTGTGCACACGTGCATGTGTGTATGTATTGTGTATGTATGAGAGGGAGATGGTCAAAAAGGGAGAGGGAAGAGTAACAAGACATTTCTTCAGGGAACTTAATGGCTTTAATCCACATTTCCTTCCCTCTCTATGCTCATTACAGAGGCTGCTAGGTAAGAAAATGTGAGGCCTGGAAACCCCGCCCCCCACCCCTTTCCCCACTGCCACTCTCCATTTTATGACAATGGAAATGTTAAAAAGCTTCCCTGGAGTGTTTTCAATAGGTGTGCAGTGGAAACATATGGTTTAACTTCGTGTCGTAGTTTAGTAGTGCTTTTCATAAGCCCCTTTCCCTTTTTGCATCCCCCGCCGTCCACCTCCTGCTTTTCTCCCAGTTGTCATCCTTCACCCTCATCCCTTCCAGTCTTTTCTTTTTACCCTGCCTCCTAGCCCTTACTTCTCGTTTTTCATTTTCCCATGCCTTCTCTCCTTCCCACCCCCCATTCTTATTTCCCCTCTGAGGGGGGCACTTTTGAGTTGGGAGATTGGGGAAGGAATGAAGGAAACAAGCCCAGTGTGGTCTATGTGGGGTGGGGGCAGCTGAGAGGGGGTGAGGGTCTGAGCTGAGTGGCAAGGAAGGGATCACTGCTCTGGGGTCAGGAAATGGGAGTGGATGATGCTCAGAGTTGTTCCTAACCTTCCGTTCCCTTCTGATGCTTCTGCAAGCTCTGAGGACATAGTCATCGAGGAGTTTGCTCAGCAGGAACCCAGTGGAGAGAGCCAGGAGGCTTTGGCAGCTGAGGGGAATGAGGGCAGCTGAGCGCCTGGCTCCAGTACCTACGTGTGGGAGCCCCCTGCAACACTCAATAAATCAGCTTGTCCGATGTGCCTTCTGATCTCTTTGGTACTTCCTCCTCT
>NW_011495085.1:6960643-6965494 GCF_000754665.1 Bison bison bison
AAACAACCCCTGACTTCCCTCTGGCAAGGCCACCTACCCTCTGTGAGTGCTTCAGCTTTTTGGCCATCCCTGTCCTCATCCCACCCCCAACTATCCCATTCCCAGGATCAAACACGGCCCAGCTGCCCCACCTCAGGACTGTGGGCAGGGCCTGAGAGGGCATGGCCCCAAGCCCAGGCCTGAAGGTGAGATTGATGGTTGGATGGAGTGCCATGTGACCCCAGGCAGCAAGTGCCACCCACCTGCCAAGCACAAAGCACACCACAAGGCCCCACTGCTGAGGCTTCAGCCTGGGATCCATCACACCCAAGCGCCAGTCTCTGTGCAAACCCAAGCCCTGCAATCCTTGGCTGGCAGAGTGGTGGGGGCCTAGGGGATAGGAAGATGTGATGGTATGGAATGGAGTAGGGGGCTCTCAGGGGAATCAATATCCTTTTCACCCAGGGTGTCACTTGGCCTACTTATCCTCACCCACTTTATGTACAATAGCTTGGAACCCAGCACTTGCTGGGTGAGCCCAGTACAAGGCATCACACAGTACGTTTTTGCCCCCTTCTTTGGCCGACTTACCTGGGGATTCTTTTCCTCAAAGTTATCTATAGTAAGCGTTGAAAAGTTGAACCAGGACACTTTTCAAGGGCCATTCTCTACTTCCCTGGTGGCTCAGACGGCAAAGCGTCTGCCTACAATGCGGGAGACCAGGCTTCAATCCCTGGGTCAGGAAGATCTCCCGGAGAAGGAAATGGCAATCCACTCCAGTACTCTTGCTTGGAAAATCCCATGGATGGAGGAGCCTGGTAGGCTATAGTCCATGGGGTCGCAAAGAGTCAGACACGACTGAGCGACTTCACTCATTCACTCACTCACTCAACTTCTGGGTCTAAGACTGCCTGGTACTGGGGGTAGAGGAGGGGTACAGAGTAAGTATCTGCCCCTCCTTTGCAGGCAACCTTTGGCATTGACTTCCTGTCTAAGATCATGTCCCTGGAGGACCGAATAGTGAGTGTTCACTCCCACGTCACTAACCCGGTACCTCAACCACTTAGGCCTATTCATCACAGTAGGGTAGCACCTACTGTGCTGTGCTTACTGTAATGTAAGCCCACATTACCTGTGGATAAAGGAGAACTAAAAAGTGAAACCTCTACAAAAATAACTAAATAAATAAGAAAAAGAGTGAAACCTCCCCAAATCACCAAACCTTGTGCTGTTTCTTATTCTGTCTCTTCTCATCTAATCTCTACCTGTATTTAACAAAGTAGCAGTCTCAAATCCTTAAATCTGTTGCTCTGTAGGCTCTTCCTTAATGAAAACAATCTACTGAGATAGAACCTCTCTTAAGATGGTAGGCACTTACTTGGTTTGTGGCCATAGTCGCTACTTTTCAGGAACCCAATTTCCTTGACTCTCTTGATTTTCCCTTCATTAAATTCTAGCCTTTAGAAAGCTAGTTAGCAGCAGTTATGAAACACAGCTGGCTAGAAGCACTTTTGCAGCCTAATTTCTAGCAACATTCATGATTCAATTATTGCTGTGGTTGTCTTCAACATCACAAGTAGGTGTTATGCCGCATTTTACCTGAAAAGGGGATTGCAGGAAGCAATAGAGAGGTTGGTAAAACTAGCAAACAGGATAAAAAAAAAATACAAGCATGAGTGCATAACGAAAAAAAAAGGGACTAGCAGAGAGAAAGGCAGGTACGTTATTCTCTTTGAATCTCAACTAAATGTTTCCACTCTCTGCAACACATTATCCTGTAGACATCAATTTTTTCAAGGCAACAGATAACTGGGTAGAAGATGTATGGGCAGAGAGAGGTAATTATATCATCATCATGTTGGTAGGTAACAAGATTGATCTGAACAAAAGGAAAGATATGACTACAACTGCTTCTGGCGTATCTAGCTCAGTCCCAATGGGGAGGGTCTCAGTTCAGTTCAGTTCAGTCCCTCAGTCGTGTCTGACTCTTTGCAACCCCATGGACTGCAGTGCATCAGGCTTCCCTGTCCATCACCAGCTCCCAGAGCTTGCTCAAAATCATGTCCATTGAGTCAGTGACGCCATCCAACCATCTTATCCTGTGTCGATCCCTTCTCCTGCCTTCAATCTTTCCCAGCATCAGGGTCTTTTCCAATGAGTCAGTTCTTCACATCAGGTGGCCAAAGTATTGGAGTTTCAGCTTCAGCATCAGTCCTTCCAATGAATATTCAGGACTGATTTCCTTTAGGATTGACTGGTTGGATCTCCTTGCAGTCCAAGTGACTCTCAAAAGTCTTCTCCAACACCATAGTTCAAAAGTATCAATTCTTCAGCGCTCAGCTTTCTTTATAGTCCAACTACTGGAAAAACCATAGCTTTGACTAGATGGACCTTTGTTGGCAAAGTAATGTCTCTGCTTTTTAATACTTTGCTCTATTTACTTGGGAGATTTACCTGTGTCAGGGATTAGAGCTTTGAGGCTTCTTGGTCCTAGGGAAGCATCATTATGCCTCAGAAAGGACTATCCCTATCCAGTAACTCTGGGTCAGAAGGGGGTCTTACCACTATCTGATCACTTACTTCATTTCTCATTTATCTAGACAAGTCTCTACAGAGGAGACAGAATTTTTGAGCCCAGTGCCAAAACCAGTTGCAATGCAAAAAATATAACTCATGTCTCTTTATGATCTCTCCATTGCATTTGTCCCTAGTTATTCACCATAGCTTACTCTTTTGGATAACCTTGGCTTGTCCTATTGTGGGGTGGGGGTAAGGTTCATCTCCATACTATGCAGTGCAAAGGCCTGGAATCATGTCCCTGAACCTGACCTTTTTCTTTTGCACAAAAACACATACACACAGAGCTATTCCAAGGCATGGCTTCTGCCCTTCTTTCCTGAGGTTAAATCCTCTCTACTGAAGGAAGAGGAGAGGATCCTTTCTCCCAGTCTTGCTGAGGTAGGGAGAGTACAAGCAGAGAAGGCAAACTTCCTTTGCTGAGGTGATGGCCAGGCCAATTTTTCTGCCTGACATATTGAAGGGGAAATGGGACTAACTTCAGCCCAAAACAGCTGCCTGGTTTGCTTTTAGGTGAAAGGGATGATAAGATAAAAACTTCTTTTCTGTGTCTCCTAGAAGATGCCTCTGAGAGTTGAGATTTGACTCCAGCCACTTCACTCTACTACCTTCCTTCCTTAACACACACTTTGGTGGTGAAATCCAACTGGGGCCCTCCAATGAGTCAGGCATCAAAAACCATTGTTCCTATTGACAGCTTAGGACATCCCTCTGCCTAATTTGATCAATTTGCTGTATTTGGGCTTCCCAGTTTCAGTCCTCCCCCACCTCACATTTACGGTTTAAATACTTGGCTACTTATGAAGCTCTTATTCAATTCCTAGGCTTAGGAGTAAAACAGAACCCCTGAAAATGCTATCTTTTTTCCTTGACCACTTCTCACAGTTACAAGGTGGAAAGTTCTTGCAGAGCCCAGGAATCAATCCCACCTGACCATGTGGGATGTCTTACTGATAAACAACATCTGCAGGGGATGCAATTCTACAGCAGCTGCTGCTGCTAAGTCGCTTCAGTCGTGTCTGACTGTGTGTGACCCCATAGATGGCAGCCCAGCAGGCTCCCCCATCCCTGGGATTCTCCAGGCAAGAACACTGGAGTGGCTTGCCATTTCCTTCTCCAATGCATGAAAGTGAAAAGTGAAAGTGAAGTCACTCAGTCGTGTCTGACTCTTCGTGACCCCATGGACTGTAGACTACCAGGCTCCTCTGTCCATGGGATTTTCCAGGCAAGAGTACTGGAGTGGGGTGCCATTGCCTTATCCGCTACAGCAGCTAGAATATCTCAAAGACCAACACAGTTCCTTCTCCATTGTTTTCTTATCTACGCCTTCAATATATGACAGGTCCTTTCACCTCAGTCTCTTATTGTTTGTGCCTTCTCCACACCATACCTACACCTCCACAATGCAGTTGCACCACGGTAGTGTCCCAACACAGAACCATTCTAAGTACCTCAAAGTAAGAATCAATTTAGGGCAAGAGGATTTTTGCCTCTTAGGCCCATGGCACCTGGCTGGGACTTTTTACCCTGTTCACTACACTTCTTAGATGAGTTGTTTTAAAACCTTTTACCCACAGGGAGAGTCTTGAACCTCAACATTCAGTAGACTCAGCCAATATGCCTTTGTGCAAGTATCTCAGCCCCTAGTTTCTTACTCAGATGGCCATTTGGGGGCAGCAGAGCAAATATGAACATATATTCTATGTGGGGCTGGGGGGCATTTCACTGGTGGCTCAGATGGTAAAGACTCCACCTGCAATGGAGACCCAGGTTCGATTTCTGGGTCAGGAAGTTTCCCCTGGAGAACGGGAACAGCAACTCACTCCCGGATTCTTGCCTGGAGAATTCCATGGACAGAAGAGCCTGGTGGGCTACAATCCATGGGGTCACAAACAGTCAGATACAACTAACACTTTCACTTTCCAGGAAACACAGAGACAGCTAGATTGACTGTACCTCCAGCTCTGCTCACCAGGATGTTGCTATCTGATGATAGCACTGAGCCTCTAGAAGAGGTACCATAGTAGAGCTGGGGTTGGGGGGTGTTTATAGGAAGAACCAGAACTTCCTCACAGAGATATGTTACTATTATTTAGAATAGTTTCCCATATTTGAAGACTTACTCAAATTCATTAAAAAGAAGTGGCATGGAAACCCTGGTTGATTAGTGTTTGGCAGAGTCAGTAAATTGGTTGGTTTGTGCAAAATTTGGGGAGAGTAGATGGCGTGCTGCAATTCATGGGGTCGCAGAGTCGGACATGACTGAGTAACTGAACTGAACTGAACTAAGAGTGG
>NW_011495085.1:6965781-6966679 GCF_000754665.1 Bison bison bison
TACACGTGGCCTGCAATATCTAACAATGGATTGCTAAGAACATGGCAGAAGGCTATTTGGGGGTTGGGGTGAAGACAAGGGGGAAATCAGCAAGCAGTCAGTACTACTCAATCAACCAGATGGAAATTGGGAACCGACTGCTTACTGCTATCCCTGAAAAGAAATGCATCTAAGACTCTCCCTTAGTTTATGTTCCAGATGAAAGAATCTGGGAAAAGAGAAGACAGAACTATATTAATACTGGCTCCTGCACAGAAGTGGCCATAGTTCATGGGGGAAGAGACAGCATTTCCTCCAGTACCCCTCACCCTATACCCATTCCTCAGTCATACTGCAGATAAGTTTCCTGGGTCTCCCTAACATTCTGGCCAGAAAGAGATAATTGTGAAGTACGTACAGTGTTGCTCTGTTACTTCTAGTGGTTCCTCTCTGTGGAAGAGCTTTTATTTTTATCTCAAAAGCATTTATCACCCAACCAGTATCATTCAAAAGTCACACCAACATGTCCTCAGCATTGTGTTTTACTTTTTTGCAGGGAGAAAATAGAATGAGGGAGGGGAGGAAAACATGGTTCCACTGCAGTCTCCAAAATGTATGGGTATACATTGCTAGTATAAGGATAGGATGAGATGGTCAGGCAGATTAGCACGGAGGCCCCCAAGATCCTTTTTTCTACTGATTTGTATATGCTAATGAAAATGACACAACATATGTGGAATTGCCTAGCACATGGTATTCAATAAATGTCAGCTGCTTTCTCTAGCAGGGTTCTCCACAGGCTAAGAGATACCTAAACATCACCATCCTTCTCCTTCCAGGGTATGAAGCCCACATAGAAAACTAGAGAACTCAAAGCACAGTACAGTTGGGAAAAATGCAGTTGGCCAGCTGGCTCAGT
>NW_011495085.1:6966967-6967160 GCF_000754665.1 Bison bison bison
CACAGTCCTCTCTTTCTGGCGATGATAATCTTGGGGAAAACAAGAAAGAAAAGGAAGAAAAGCACAGGTTATTTTCTGGCCTGAGCTCCCAACTCCCCATTACCAACTTGTGGGGCCTCTAGTAAACAGTATTTAAAGAGTTCCCACTGAGGGTTCTGCCAGGTAAGCAAAAAAGAGAGAGGCACTTACTGTA
>NW_011495085.1:6967260-6968878 GCF_000754665.1 Bison bison bison
AAAGAGAGAGGCACTTACTGTAGGGAAAGAAGCGGACCCGCATGCTGATTTCTCGAGCTGTCTTCAGGATCTCAACAGCCTGGAAGGAACGTGGCAGCTTGTACAAAAGAAGAGATACAACCCAGGACAGAATCATAACAGGAGGAAAGTAGTTTGCCACTCCAACCTTCTGGGTCACCAAGAGCTGCCTCCCTCTTGTCAAGGTGAAATTCTTTCTTATCAAGTTACACATTAGGCTAATCTTACCCACTGCATCCTACCTGGGATGGCTTCTAGCCTCACCACAGCCCAGGTGCTGTGCTCACCTTGCTGTGCTCAATATCTTGGAAATCCACATCATTCACAGCTAGGACTTGGTCCCCTTCCTGAAGTCCTGCTCGATGTGCATCAGAGTCAGGAATCACCTGTAATATATATAATCAAGGTAGGATAATTTCAAACAATGTAAGTGAAATTAAGTGCCATTCAAATATAAGGTACTATACTGGTTGTGTGTGTGTGTGTGTGTGTGAGAGAGAGAGAGAGAGAGAGAGAGAGAGAGAAATGATGTGGGCAAACAGGTGGCTTGCAAGGTAGGAAGTTGTAAGTGGGCAAGGACAGTCTCACTATGCCCCTTCTATAAGTCTACTGAATCATCCTTCTCCCCAGCCTTGGGACATCAGGGTTCAGCAATCTGATAACAAAGGGAAGTAGCTATCCATATTGCCTACCAGGCAGACGCACCTTGGAGATAAAGATGCCCAGCTGGGAGGCCTTTCCTCCTCGGATGTTAAACCCCAACTGTAAGACAAGAGCACAGAAGGGGGCTCAATACAGACCACAAACACAGGAATATCTAGTAGCATCAATGTATGATAGCTTGCCTTATGTCCCTCAGAGAGCAGTCAGAAGTTGTGGAAGTGGCATCTCAGCTTTTCTGCTCATAAAAGGAAGTTTCTTCACCTCCTTATCTGCTTCCCAATTCATCCCCCCCAGCCATGGCCAACTTCTGGGCCTGGTATGGACAAACCTAGCCTGGGATAAGAGGCAATTGTTTCATAAACTCACCTGAGCTCCAGGGGGCTTCTTCAGTGTAACAATGCGGGGCAGAAACTGGGTCAACTCATTGTTGTAGTCTGGATGGTATACCCTCTGCAAGACACAGCAACCCCAGAAATCTTGTTATCAGGCTTACTACTTTCATCCAGAACACAAATGCATCACCCTGAAGCCAGGAGAAGGTGAAGTCATGGACTTAGTTTAAGCAAAACAGATAACACTGTCCAAACAGGTAGATAGATAGCAATGGGGAAATGCTAGCAGCCCAGGAGCCCCTCACTTCTTTACCTCAACAGAATGGAAATTAGGGCTCTGAATTTTCAGAATTCTCTGGCATAATGGACTCTGGTAGGAAGATTCCACAAGAAGCTCCCAATGGGCCCAGTTGCTCAGAATCCAACTTCTAGCTGATTCACTCTCCACTGAGCTTTCTAACTGCCATCCTACCTTTCATATATTATCCTGTGCCTATGGGAAAAAAAATTCCTTGTACAGATGGTTCCCACCTCATGAGGAGGAATCCATGCTGGGGGATTCTCATAGGCAGGCAGGAAAACCACCGGGTAGGCATCGTAAGGAA
>NW_011495085.1:6968978-6971825 GCF_000754665.1 Bison bison bison
GTAAGGAATCCGGCTGTCCATCTCCAGCAAGGACCTGGAATGGAAGCATGAATCAAAGCTGATGAAAATGGTTTAAAAGGGAAAATAGCCCAGCAAGTTTTAGAAAACAACCCCAACCCACTCCAAGACTGTCAGTCTATACGCTGAGCCCACTTCTAGGTAGGTGATAGATTTTGGGAGAGAAGGAAGAAAACTATCAACTTGGCTGAATATCTGGATGCTAACAACCTGTTAGATACACTATAGAAATGATCTGCTTTCTCACAACAATCTTGTGAAACATATGTTACCGTCCTCATTCTAGAGAGGAGGAAATCAGGATCGAATCTAAAACTATCTGACTACTTTCAAAATTCAACGGAATGCTGATTCCAACTATCCATAGAAACTCGGGGCAAGGCACTGCCCCACATTCCCTAATGTGATCAGTAATGGTGGAGGTCCGCAGATTGGCCTTTCCTTTACCACCAGCCACCTTCCAGATCTCTTTCCCGCATCGTGCCTGAGTCCTGTGCCCACAGCGCTGTAAAAGTTGTCTTACTACCTCTCCAACCCGTAGGCCTCAGGCGCCGAGTCTCAGCTCACCGCCAAGTCAGCCTGGGAACCGGAAGCGGATGTTAGGCTGAGTTGGAAAGAGGCGGGGTCAGGGCGCGACGCGCAAGTCCCCCTCCCATGCGTCTTCCTGCGCGCGCCGCGTGCGTGCTCCGCCCTCAGGCTGTCTGCGCTCCGATTGGCTGGCGCCTCCGGGAGTGATTTGAAACTTGGCGGTTAAACCTCTGGTTGGGACAGGGCGGCAGGAGACCTGGTTAAGGGACGTTTAGTTTGGTGAGTTAAGAGGGCACCTTAGCTTAGGATCTGCCCTTCCCGGTACCCTGGTGCTTTAGTTCTTTGTCGTCGTCTCCGCTGGGTTTTTGCTTTCCATTTCAGAGGCCACTTCGCTGTTTTCAGAGGGTCAGGGTGATGGGCAGTCCTGTCCTGGCTAAGACTAGAGAGTGAGAGACAGTGACTTTCCCGAGACAGCGATCCCGCTGGGAGGGAGAGGCTGCCGCCGTAGGCTACCACTGACTTCCCTAACCCACTACACCCTCCGAGGAGGGCCAGAACTGAAGGAGGACGCTCTCCCACTCCTGCCGACCTACCAAGGTTTATCAAAGAGCATTTTTCTTTTTTTTACCCTCAGCAGAGACGGTGCGGAAGTAGGATCATGAAGGAAGAGGTGAAGGGCATTCCTGTAAGAGTGGCACTGCGATGTCGCCCTTTAGTCCCCAAAGAGATTAATGAGGGCTGCCAAATGTGCCTTTCCTTCGTACCCGGGGAACCTCAGGTGCGTAGCAGAGTCCTGGACCTCCCTCTGAACAGCTGGTGCCAAATAGCAGTGAGGGGCATGGTCTAGCCTTTCTTTTTTTTCCTTACTCCTTGTCCCTTGCCTTCTCTAGGTGGTGGTTGGTACTGACAAATCTTTTACCTACGATTTTGTGTTTGACCCCTCTACTGAACAAGAGGAAGTCTTCAATACAGCAGTAGCACCACTCATAAAAGGCGTATTTAAAGGTGAGACTGGTTGATTCTTCAAACGGTTCTTGAACATATACTATGTGTCAGGCACTATGATTGGGTGCTGCCAATACAGGAATGGATGAAACATGAGTCCTGCCTTCAAAAATCCCACAACCTAAGAACTGACCCAATGAAAAGTACCTTTATGCTATATTTGCTTTCTATGGTTCTGCTTGTCTTTGACTTGTATATGTTTTTGTTTGTTTGCTCTGAAACCTCGTTAGATTTTAAGTTCTTTGATGGGTGCTGATGAGGTACTAGTTGAGGTCCAGGCACTGCAAAGCCTCTTGAGGGATTCAGAGGTAAATAATACAGCTTCTGGGCCCTGAAAGAGTTCAAAGTCCAGGGGTAGGGGTGAAAGTAGATGACTACGTACATACTGTTAAACACATAAGAAATATTAAACTTTTTGCTTCATTTTTTTTAGACAAAAGTATTTTAAATATTAAAACCTTTGAGATTTCCTAAAGCCCCTGAATACACTGGCCAGTTAATAATCTTGATTACAGAAGAGAAGCCAGGGCTTTAGTGTTATTTAAGACTATGGCAAAGTTCTGAAGAAGGGAGCAGTGCCAGAGGGGGTGTCTAATTGTTAGTCTAATACAGTGGTTAGTCAAGATTCAAAGGATTTAAAAGAAGTAGAACCATGGCATACTAGTCCTTCAAAGTCAAAAGGGATATTTACACATCATCTAGTCTATTTTTCTTTCCATCCAAAGAAAAATACTTTCTAGCAATATCTCTGTTAAGTCAACTTCCAGCATCTGGTTAAATTTTTTTTCTTTGACAGAAATATCACAGATTGGTTTTTGGACTACTCTAATTGTGTTAGATTATATTGAGATGAAATTTGCTTCCCAGTAATTTCTACTCAGTGACATTAGTTCATCCCTCTAGACAAACAGAAGCCTTCTTCCAGGCAACAGCTACTCACATTTTTTTTTCACTTTTTAAAATGATGTCATGGCTTAAGACACATTGAACACTTTGTTTCAGATTTTTAAAATAGTAAAGCAGTAATTTCAAACTCAATTTCAAACAAATGTTGCAGGAACAGCATAAAGTACTTTTTTTTTCTGACCCCTTTGACATGAGTTGTCAAAGGGTTGACCTGATGGTCCCCTGAATACTTTAGTGTATATTTGCTACAAACAGGAGCTTTCTCCTATATAACTGCAATACGACCATCAAAATCATGAAATTAGCATTGTTACATCACTACCATCTGGTACTCAGACTTCATTCAAGTTTCACCAGTTGTCCCAATAATGTCCTATATAGCAAAAGGAT
>NW_011495085.1:6972085-6972629 GCF_000754665.1 Bison bison bison
GTGTTTTGCAACCATACTCAAATTTTATGTTTTACATACAAAATATGTTCTTTACATCAAAGTACATATTAACAAAACTAAATTCTAGAAATCATATATCCTCTAAGACTACTTAATGAAAAGTCCTTAGTAGGGAATTAAAAAAATAATACATCCATTTGATAAATATTTTTGTAGAACTTAAATGAAATTTATCTCTGGAATTATTTTTTTAGTAAATATACCCTTTGTCAAACAGTTCTGCAGATGAATGGCGAACACTTATTTCTAAAATGAAATGGCACTGGAAAATAGCTCATGAAATTTTTTCAAAGTAAAAGTATATCCTTTACTTGAGTTTCAAGAAGTTGTAGCTACTTATTATATTAATAAAAATCTGAAATAAAATTATTCCCTGTTAATCCCTTTACAGTTTCTTAAAAAAAATTAGTGGAGATAAATTATCTACCAGCTTTAAAATCTAGTTATGTTCACTGAACAAAAATAAGTTTGGTTTCAGAACATTGCCTGTTAACAGTGAAGTATTATAAATAGTCCATGTTAA
>NW_011495085.1:6972729-6973135 GCF_000754665.1 Bison bison bison
TTGATACCTTTGGAATACAACTGTATTCCAACTTTAATTCATAAGAATTTTAAAATTATACATTCTAGTTTATAGTTCTGAAAAAAATCTGAACTAAATTGCTCTTTCAAAACATCTTTAGTTGTCAGGAAAAAAATATGTTGGTCACTAGTTAATAAACTGGTTTTAGCATGAGAGGTCCTCCTTTTTGTTTAATGAAAGTTTTCATTTTCTATTTTGTGGTATTGCTTTTATATGAAGAATAAGTAGAAAAAAATAGCCACAAAAGTGTCAAAATGACAGCATCCTGTTTCTGACAATATATACATACAAGGGCCAAGTTACACATTTGGAAGTGACTGCTGTAAAACTAATCTGAGCTGTAAGTGCTAAAAGCAACAGCAGAACAGACTGTAGACTTTAGATT
>NW_011495085.1:6973235-6973619 GCF_000754665.1 Bison bison bison
CTGATGTTCTTTATGATCATTTAAGGTGGTATCTGTCAGATGTCTCCACTATAAAGTTAATCTTTTTTCTATCTATATATTTGGAGGACCATTATTTTATTCTAATTTTCTTCTAATTAACCATCCCTCCTTTCCTTTAGCCATTCCTAAAGAAAAATATGGCATCCAGACCCTGAATTATTCTGTTATCTTTCACGGAATGTACCTTCACAACTTCATAAGAATGTTAAAGTTCTACTTTTATATTCTGTTTCTTTTTTGAAAGTGTGGTGTGTTTTTTTTGTTCATATATTAAAAAAGCAAGGCTTCATTCACAATATGAATTACATAATTATAAAATTATTACATACTAAATAGTTATTCCAGCATTAAACTGATTTCTGG
>NW_011495085.1:6973851-6975956 GCF_000754665.1 Bison bison bison
ACTGTAAGTGTAAAAGTGCTTTTTAGTTAATACTTAATAGTTAAAATGTTTGCTTTAAGAAGCCAGTTAGTAACACTTCCAAGATTTGAATCAAATTTAAAAAATTCTGCAAAGTACACAGAAAGCAAGAGTTAGTAACAATATATATTATTGTTTGACCAAGCTGTCCTCAGAGTAAGCTAGTTATTACACAATATAAAAATGACAGCCTCCTATTCAAATTTATTTACTCTAGATGTATATAGCAGGGTGGGAGTTGGAGTGCTCGGTTGGCTGTTTCCCATGCTGGGACTACTCGTGTGGGCACTTGGTTCACTGCTTGGACCTCCCACTGGGCTGTAGTTCCTCTGACTGTGACGGCTGAGGTTCAGGGCTGGTAGGAAGAGGAACTCTACGGGATACTTGCCAACACTACAAAAACTACTGCCTGGGTAGAGGGCTGCTGCATCAGAGAAAGGCTTCTTCTTGGTGCAGGGAACTACATCAGGGGGTGTGAGGTTTTGGTTTTCAAGTGGCAAACTGGACAATTGTCCTGCTAGAGTTGAGAGCTGGTTTAATGGGTTGTCAACCATGAGTTCTTGGGGGTCTCTTGGCAGGCCCCCTGTTGGTGTGGGTTTTGCCATACTTTCATAGAAGTCACTCTGGATGTTTGGGATTTCATAGGTAAAATCATTAAGGTAGTCTGGCTCCTGAACCACTGTGGAAGGTGGGCTTAAGTTGATTAGTGCTCTTCTGCTATAGCTCAGATTGCTAATTTTCTTCTGTAAACCCCTGCACATTCTCTTGCTGCTTAAGGAAGACCTAGTACCTTTAAACTAATACCATTTTAGATTTGTGCTTTTGATGATGGGACAGGATGCTTCAGTCACTGCAGCAAAAGGAACACAATCCACATTTGTGTGGTTTTTCTCCTATATGGGAACACATATGGGCTTCCAGATGACGATCATAGGCAGATGCAAATGGGCATAAGTGACATCACTGAAGTTTCTCACCTGTGTGGATTTAAATGTGTTCAGTGAGCCAGGTGGTGCCTTTGCTGGCATAGTTGCAGTATCAACACTTGAGCTTTCCATCAAAGGTCCTTTCAAACCCATTTACTAACATTCCTGAGTTTTCATCCAAGGAAACTTCAACAGATGGGGGATTGATTCCATTTTGATTACCATCTGTTCCAGCTCCCTGAAGAGCCTCTGCTTCTTTGTCCCCACTAACTGATCCAGAAATCATGTTGACATGATGAGTCTGCTGAGTCAGGAATTCCTGAAAATCTTTCATGAAGTCCAAAGGCTCTGGTTTCTTTTCACTCATCTTTGTTTTTGAGATACTTATATGGAGGTTACAGTTCGTTATACCTTTTCACCCCAAATCAATTCCCCCATTCTCTTGCCACTCCAACATTGATGAAATGTAGAGTAATTTAAATTTACTCTGGAGACACACCAAGGGACTCCAGAAGGCCATGGAGGGAATTTCAACTAAACTGAAAAGCCATACAAAGTTCACCTGACAGCCACACTGAGTAACCCTCACCACCTTGTTCAACGCTGCTGCTGTTATCATCAGTGTCTTTGTCACTGCTGCCGTCCTGTTTGTGTGTCTCCAGTTCCCTTACTTTCATATTCTTAACTTGGGAAACTATGGGAATTATAGTCTGTAGAGGCAATATAAAGTAGAAAGTGATTGCAATGTATATGTGTTTGGTTAATATTGCTCTCAGCTGCAAAGATAAAGCCAGTATTTTTCAGTCAGCTCAACAGCACCCTGAGTTTTTTGTAAAAAGTGCTGAGGCTTGATTTCCCCAGTTGTTAGTATATATACATATCTGTGATATTGTAGATGACTATGAAATGTTATTCTCTTGCCCCAGAGTCATGCCAGTTGATATTAGCAATCTATTACAGTGAAAATCTCAATGTAACATCTTAAGATCTTCCAGAACATCAAGGTCTTCATTTAGATGAGTCATTTCAGTTCAGTTGCTCAGTCGTGTCCGACTCTTTGCAACCCCATGAATCGCAGCATGCCAGGCCTCCCTGTCCATCACCAACTCCCGGAGTTCACTAAGACTCATGTCTATTGAGTCAGTGATGCCATCCAGCCAT
>NW_011495085.1:6976637-6981605 GCF_000754665.1 Bison bison bison
TAACTGTTGCTTCCTGACCTTGAGGTTTCTCAAGAGGCAGGTCAGGTGGTCTGATATTCCCATCTCTTTCAGAATTTTCCACAGTTTATTGTGATCTACACAGTCAAAGGCTTTGGCATAGTCAATAAAGCAGAAATAAGTTCTCTCAAAAAGGAAAAAAAAAAACAAAGGACATACATCATACTGAATCATACTTAAATGATGACATTTCTATGAGGAACCTGATAATAGGGTTCCAATGAAGACTTTGTTAATCAAAGAAATACATGTTGGAATCCCTTCTATCTATGCATTTTCTTTCTTTCTTTTTTTTTTTTTATCTATGCATTTTCTAAGACTTCCATTTAATTCCCATAATTTAGAATTGTTCAGGTAAAAGAAGAATTCTAAAACTCTGAATGGCTTTTAGACAGTGACTTGGTCAATATCATTATCTCAGTCATATCTTTTTAAGTGCTTTACTTCCTAGCTTTTAAGAGCTAGCAAGAGAAGCACACATGTGGGTTCGATATTTTTCTTCTTTGCCTGTTTGGAGTAATGCATAGTCATGGCACCCATATAATTGTTCCTTGTGTCTGACATTCCCATGAGATCCTTGTGTTCAGAGAGCAGTCTCAGTTCTGCTACAAGTAATTACTGAAGGAAATGGAGGGTATTGATTGGATGAAAATATTTGAGCCATCACTACACATGTGACTTCTGTTTTGCCAGGATACAATGCAACCGTCCTGGCCTATGGGCAGACTGGCTCTGGAAAAACCTATTCGATGGGAGGTGCATATACTGCAGAGCAAGAAAATGAACCAACAGTTGGGGTCATTCCTAGGGTAATACAACTGCTCTTCAAAGAAATTGATAAAAAGAGTGACTTCGAATTTACTCTGAAAGTATCATACTTGGAGGTAAATTATTTATCTTTATTCTGAATTCAAATTTATCTTTGGGTAGAAAAATAAATGCAAATTGAATTTTTCCTGGTATGACTCAATAAATTAAATTTTTAGTAAATTGCATTTTAATAAATTGATAGAGAAAACTTACTGGCTCAGTTGGATCTGGCTCTCACCCAGTTCTTTCCTTGTTAGAATAGTCTGTTTAATCAGATTGTTAGAGAAGTTGGCATTCCCATATAAAAAGAAGATAGGAATACTTAGAGTTTGGCCTCTATTATTGATTCCCTGTAGAGTCTTTAGAAAAATATTTGATATCCCTTTACTGTTTTGAGGCTTGAGTGATCATGCGGCTACTCCATGAAGAATGTTTATAAAAATTGGTTGAAGTTTTGAGCTGTGTAAGTAAGAGTGTTTATTCAACAGATATTTATTGAATACCTACTGTGTTACAGGCCCTGTTCTAGGTATTTGGGATATATCAGTGAACAAAACATAAAAGTCCCTGCCTTGGTGGATATTTTCATTCTAGTATATAGTAGTATACAAATAGACCGACCAATTACATCTAGCCCTCATGATACCAGAAACACATACCTAGAGAACTTACAACTTTGGATAATCTACCTGGTTGATTCCATAGCAGTGATGTCTTATCTTTAAGGATCAGTAATTAAATGTATATAATTTAACTAACAAACATGGTGCTTACTATGAAATAGTACTTAAAGTTCTGGTTGTTGTTGAAATATTCGTTGCCATTCACCCTCCAATAAGGACCTATTACTTACATTTTAACAAAATCAGTGAAGGTGATGTTATGACCATCGAAGAACTGAATTTAGATACCCATGTAGCTCTTCATTATGTCTACTATTCCTAAGAAGCTCACTCTCAAGGTAGCAGTTTTAATTTTGTTACAAGTAATAAATGTGAATTTATTCTTATAAGTATCAATTATTACATTTAGGGTTAAAATCCTTTTCTTAATTATAAAAAATATGTTTGTTGCAAAAAAAATTTTTTTTATATAGAAAGTCAAAGAATTTTAGAAATCACTTGTGGTCCCACAACTCCTTGATTACCACTGTTGACATCTTGTTTTTACCACTTTGTTTTCAATAATGCCAGATTTACAATGAAGAAATCTTGGATCTTCTATGCCCATCTCGTGAGAAAGCCCCTCAAATAAATATACGGGAGGATCCTAAGGAAGGCATAAAGGTGTGTTTGTCTCTCATTTGATGTTATTTTCAAATGTTGGCCACTTCTAACTGTTCACACTCCCTTTATTTGCCACTGTGGTTTTAAATGACTGTTAGTACCTCAGTCTTTTAAGTTCTGTGTGAATTAGGTCCTAATTTCCTTTGTTAATCTAGAATTCCTATATGGAAACTCTTGTGGAGAAGGAAGTTTTACCACCTTCTTACCTCTTGCTGCTGCTGCTGCTAAGTTGCTTCAGTCGTGTCCGACTCTGTGCGATCCCATAGACGGCAGCCCACGAGGCTCCTCTGTCCCTGGGATTCTCCAGGCAAGAATACTGGAGTGGGTTGCCATTTCCTTCTCCATATTACCTCTTGAAGGAATGCTAATATCATTAAAATATTTATTGGCTATTTACAGAGTCCTGAGGCTGGGCTGTCCGGTATGGTAGTCACCAGCCACAAATGGCTATTTAAACTTAAATGAACTGCAATTGAATATAGTTTGAAATACAGTCTCTCAGTCATACCAGCCACATATCAAGTCCTCATGTGATTAGTGGCTACTGTATTAGATAGTACAGATATGGAACATGGTCATAGAAAATTCTGTTAGCCCTGTAAGAGACATTGTGCTAGATCTCTGTAAGGATATTTAGAAAGTAACATGATACAAAAATTTTGCGTTTACCATAGGAAGAAGAAATCAGTTATTTGAGAGGCTTCTGTCACATGGTATAGATGTAGGCTGAAGACCTGTAGCTGAACAAAGTTTGAGGCAAGGTTGGGAGTTCTGTATATGGGAGTGGGCCAAATCCAGAAGCCGGTGTTGAAAACAGGCAGAGTTTGGTTCTAGCAGCAGCTTGAGTGTTCAGGAGTTGGAGAATTTGAGGAGGGGAGTAGATAAGAATAGGGTAGTGCAGACTTAGGACAACTTGGTAAAATAATACCTTATGCATCTCCCTCTCCTCTCTGCACCGAAAGTTGAAATTTAGGCTGCAGGAGCCTGAGAGGCAGGTGCCTGTGCTTCTGAAATTTTTTTCCTTCTGAGCCATTAAGTCATTAGCCAGGCACTAAGGCAAAGCTTGAAGGATCAAACCTATTTTGAAAGCCTGATAAGCGTGGAATACAGGAAGACAATTTGCATGGTGGGGATAAGAAACCTGGGTAAGATGCATGCTATCACCGGAAAGAATGTTGGTACTTAGCCAGCTTTTGACTGACTAAGATCTTCTGTGTGTCTAAACTATACTAGAGCAGGAATTAAATCCCAAACACTATTTGAGGGGAAATTTGCAATACAGAGAAGTGTGAATTTCTGATTCAAATTGTGGTGGGTAAGGAAAAGTTTGTAAGTACTGTTCAGATGGCATGGATGGTAAGAAGTAAGTAAAGAAGTAAGGGCATTCTTGTAGTAAGGAATAGCTTAAAGCAGGAAAGCAGAAAATGTACTCATGGGGGTAGTAAGACTAGGTCAGTCTGTCTGGATTAAAGGATATGTCTTAGGAACTAATAGGAGCTATGTTAAGACCAGATTATGAAGCCAGACTAAAGAGCTTAGTTTCTATCTCTGTGAATAGTATATAAGCTACTTAATACTTCCTGTGGCTACTTTTATCAAGTTTTTATCTTATGTGTATATCTCTGACTAAGTTAGCTCCTGGGAGGTTAGGAGAATATCTTAAAATCTCTTTGTACTCTCATTATTTCACATGGGGCTTAGGAGTTTGGTGACATTTTAGGAAGCAGGATTTTCAGAAGGCTAAACAAGAATGGATTGAAAAGGAGAGACTAAGATGAGGGAGGAAAATTTGGGGAAATTGCCTTATTTTTCAGGCATGTGAAGTAATATGGGTCTGGATTAGACAGGTAGATATGGAAAGGAAAAGGAAGCAATGGATTCAAAAGAAGAATTATGGAGAGTTGGTGATAGATGAAATACGGAGGAAGAGGGGGAATTAAAGGCAAATCTGAAGTTTTGAGAATAGAGATCTAGAAAGAAGAAGTAGTGGAGAGAATCACTGTTGGTGGAAGGAAGATGAGTTTGGTTTTGAAATGTAGGACTAGAAATTAGGGCCACAGATGTTGATTTGGGAGTTATGGCATACTAAAATTGTAGCATATTAGGGCTAGAAGGGACTTCATTATCATCTAGTTCAATCTCCAGAGGCTCCAAGAGATTTTAACTTGTACAGCTTCTCCTGGGTAGATACAGTACCAAACCTAGGATCCTGTTTTCCTAATCCAGTGGAAATTGTATCATGCTATTTTCCCTAGTGAAAATGAAATATAAAATGGGCCCAAGATATAGGAAAGAACATAGGGCCACATGGAGGAGAAAGTAGCAAAGAGAACTACTACAGCTATTTGTGTTGCCCTTACTATTCTTAGGGCCAAAGCTTACCTTCACTTGAGGCTCCCTGGAAGGCACTTATCCATTGCTACCCTAAAATGATGAAGTATTTGAAGTTGAATTATAAGAGTTTTTTTCTTTCTCTGAATTAGATTATGGGACTCACTGAGAAGACTGTTTTCATTGCTCTGGATACTGTTTCCTGTTTGGAGCAGGGCAACAACTGTAGGACTGTGGCCTCCACAGCTATGAACTCCCAGTCATCTCGATCTCATGCCATCTTCACAATCTCCATAGAGCAAAGAAAGAAAAGTGACAAGTAAGTTACAGTTTAAAGAGTTAAGATTTTTAATGTTAGTTCTACTAAAGTTGAATAATAGATTGCTTCTTGATTTGACAAATAATCAAACATCAGTACTCTGAGTACTAGTAATGAATCAATCCATTTAGACTGACTTGAAAGAAAATGAGAGCAGGAAGGTAAGCCTTGATACTCACCTGCCCTCAAAGTTGTGTACCGTTC
>NW_011495085.1:6981705-6982375 GCF_000754665.1 Bison bison bison
ATTTCCTTCTCCAGTGCATGAAAGTGAAAAGTGAAAAGGGAAGTCGCTCAGTCATGTCTGACTCTTAGCGATCCCATGGACTGCAGCCCACCAGGCTCCTCCATCCCTGGGATTTTCCAAGCAAGAGTACTGGAGTGGGGTGCCGTTGCCTTCTCCACTGTTCTCACTTATGTCCTGTTATTTTCATAGGAATAGCAGCTTTCGCTCCAAGCTGCATCTCGTAGACCTTGCTGGATCAGAAAGACAGAAGAAAACCAAGGCTGAAGGGGATCGTCTAAAAGAGGGTGAGCGTAATTAAGGCCACAGTCATAGATAAAAACCTCTAATACTCTTATTGCGATTGTTGGTGTCTTGACTGGAATATTTCAGGTCACGTTCTAACAATACTGGCAATTCAAGTTTGAGGCTGATTTCAGAAATAGCGAAAAACTGTTTCTTTCCCTTGCACTAATTTCCTAATTTAGGTATGAGATTTGGATCTGGTCCTTGGTTTGATTTCATCTGGCCCAGGCAAGTTTTAGTTTTTGTTTTGTTTTATCCCCAACCACTTATAATTAAAATCAGTATACTGATACTGTCATTCCAAGTATTCACTCTCCTTCCCCAGATGTTGTCACTTATAAACCTCATCAGCATGGTTTCCATATCTTCATTTAAATTGTTAGATATA
>NW_011495085.1:6982475-6984636 GCF_000754665.1 Bison bison bison
CCTAAGGCTAGAAGAACCCCATGGTGTATGCTATTAATATTAGAAACCTTCATCCAGCATGCTAGTGACCTGGTAATCTGCATGCTTTGGGAATGGTCTTTCAAGCAATTATTAATCTAGCTAACAAAAATTAACAACCAGCTCCCATTTCTCAATTTATACTTATTTATCTTTTATGTCATAAAAGATTTTGTCAAATGCCTTGCTAATATCCAGATATACTTTACCATATTTCTCATGGCTACCAGCTTACTAACAGTGCAAAAAATAAATAAGGATTAGCCTAAATCGACATTTCTAAGTGAATTCAAGCTGGCTTCTAGTGCTTATTCTTCCATTTCTAGGTTCTTGCAAGCCATCCTTGTGATACTCCATCCCTGTAATAATCTAGAAGACTTACATCAAACTTACTGGTCTGTAATTTATGGAATTAACTTAACCTTTTTTTCCTGAAAATTGAAATTACATCTGCCCACTCTTCTGGAACATCCTTCTCCGTGATTCCTCAAATATCATTGACATAGCTTCATCATTCTTATTTGAAATTACTTGCAGTTCCCTCAGCTATAATTCATCTGGTCCAAGATATTTGAACTCTTATTAAAGTAGTTGAGTTCTCGCTTACTACTTTTTTACTCATATTGGGCTTCAGTTCCCTCTTGGGAACTGAGAAGGCAGAAACAGAAATAGTAATTGAGGAATTTTACCTCTTTGTCATTTATCATTATTATACTGCTGACACAGGGTAGAGACCTATTTTTTCCTCATTCAGCTTTTTGTTCTGAATATATTTAAAAGTGCCCTTTTTGTACTATGTTTGTACTTTTGAGATTTATCCTTCTTAAGACTATTTTTAAAGGTTCTTGTGGCTCCTTTATCTTTTTTTAGGTGTACAGTTCTGAGGGTTTTTTTTAAAACAGCTTTATTGAGATATAATTCACATGCCATAAAATTCACCCATTTAAACTGTACATTTCAACGAACTTTTGTATATTCAGAGTTGTGCAACCATCACCACAATCTACTTTTAGAACATTTTCATCACCCGCCAAAAGAAACTCATACCCATTAGCAGTCACTCCCCATCCACACCCCCTTTTCTAGCCCTAGGCAACCACTAACCTATATTCCATATAAATGGAATCACATAATTTCTGGTCTTTTGTGACTGTCTTATTTCACTTAACATAAGGTTTTCAAGGATCATCCATGTTACAGCATGTATCATTACTTCATTCCCTTTTATTGCTGAATCATATTCCATTATACAGATATACAACATTTTGTTTGTCCATTCGTCAGTTGTATCCAATTTGACTATTTTGAATATTGCTCTGTGAACATCTATGTATAATTTTTTATGAGGACAAATGTTTTAATTTCTCTTTAGGTATAACCTAGGAGTGTTATCCCTGGGTCATATGATAGCTGTTTGTATTTAAAATATTAACATGGGATGAATATACCATAAAACTCACTTTTTTAAAATGTATAATTCAGTGACTTTTTTAGTATATTCACAAGGTTGTACAACCATCACTACAATAAATTTTAGAATATTTCATCATCCTCAAAAGAAACCCACACCCATTAGTAGTCACTCATTTTTTTCCATTGTCTACCTCTCCCTAGCCCATCTCCAGACAGTGACTAATCTTTCTATCTCTATGGATTTGCCTATTCCGGACATTTCATATAAATGTAATCATACAATATGTGAGCTTTTGTGACTGGTTTCTTTCATTAACATCTTTGCTTTGTTCATTCCTGTTATAGCAGGTATCAGTACTTCCTTCCTTTTATTGCCAAACAGTATTCTACCACATGAATATATTAAGTTTTTATTTATCCATTAATTTATTGATGGACATTGGGATTGTTTCCACTTTTGGTTATTATGAATAATGCTGCTGTGAGCACTGGGGTACAGGTTTTCCTGTGGATATATGTTTTCATTTCTCTTGGGTATATACCTAAGTGGAATTGCTCAAATGATAATTCTATATTTAACTTTTGAAGAACTGCCAGACTGTTTTTCATAGCAACTGTACCACGAGAAGGCAATGGCACCCCACTCCAGTACTCTTGCCTGGAAAATCCCATGGATGGAGGAGCCTGGTAGGCTGCAGTCCATGAGGTCACTAAGAGTCAGACATGACTA
>NW_011495085.1:6984906-6989068 GCF_000754665.1 Bison bison bison
AGATTTATATCTCTATTTTCTTCTAAGAGTTCTGTAGTTTTAGATGTTAAATATAGATCTGAGATTCATTTTGAGTTAAATATTTTTAAAGATTTATTATTTATTTATTTTTGGCTGCACTGGGTTTTCATTGCTGTGCATGGGCTTTCTCTTGTTGCAGCGAGCAGGGGATCCTCTTTGTTGCAGTGCACAGGCTTCTCATTTTGGTGGCTTCTCTTGTTGCGGAGTGTAGGCTCTAGGGGTGCTGGCTTCAGTAGGTGCAGTGCATGGGCTCAGTAGTTGTGGCTCTCAGAAGTACAGAGTCAGTAGTGCGGCACAGGGGCTTAGTTGCTCTGTGGCATGTAGGATCTTCCCGGGCCAGGGATTGAATCCATGTCCCCTGCATTAGCAGGCAGATTCTTAACCACTAGGCAGCCAGGGAAACCTTTGAATTAACTTTTATATATGGTATAAAGTGGCAGTCCAAACTTTTATCTTTTGCATGATGTAGACATTCAGTTATCCCAGCATCATTTGTTGAAAAGACTATTCTTTACCCATTGAATTGTCTTGGCATCCTTGTCAAGGAATAGTTGGAATCTAAGTTCTATTCCATTGATCTATATATATAGATATATCCTTATGCCATTACTACACTGCCCTGATTACTGTAGCTTTGTAATAAGTTTTGAAATTGAGAAGTGTGAGGGCTCTACCTTTGTTCTTTTTCAAGATTGTTTAGGCTATTCTGTGTCCTTTGAATTTTCATATGAATGTTAGAGTCAGCTTGTCGTATTCTGCAAAGAAGTCAGCTGGGATTTTTACAAGGCTTGTGTTGACTCTGTAGATCAATATAAGTATTGGTGTCTTTCAGTTTTTTCAAGTATTTCAATTCATAAACATCAGATGTCTTTCCATTTATTTAGGTCTTGTTTAATATCTTTCAATAGTTTTTTTTTTAATTTTCAGAGTACAAGTTTACACTACTTTTGTTAAATTTATTCCTAATATTTTGTTCTTTTCAATGCAATGCTTTTGTAAATGGAATTGTTTTTACTTAATTTCATTTTCAAATTATTTATTGAGCTTTTATATTGATCTTGTGTGTGCAAGCTTGCTAAACTTGTTATTTCTAATAGTTTTTTAATGGAGTCTCTAGGATTTCTATTTACAAAGTCATGTCATGTGTTAACAGAGATAGTTTTACTTCTTTCTGGTCTGGATACCTTTATTTCCTTTTCTTACTTGATTCTCCTGGCTAGAACCTTCAGTACAGTGTTGAATAGAAATAGTGTAAGTGGATGTTGTTGTCCTGTTCCTGATCTTAGGGGAAAAGCATTCAGTCTTTTGCTGTTAAGACTGATGTTAGCTGCAGATTTTTCATAGATTCCCCCTAGCAAGTTGAAATTCCTTTCTATACCTAGTTTGTTGAGTGTTTTAATCATGAATTTGTCAAATGTTTTTTTTTCATCATCTATTGACATGATCACATTTTTTTCTGTTCTGTCAACATCGTATATTGCATTAATTGATTTTTGAGTGCTGAACCATCTTGTACTCCTTAAATAAATCTTATTGTTTTTATACCTTTGGTGACTTTACTGGACTAATTCTATAATTCCCTGAGGTTTGTGGTCACAGAAGTGTATGCTCAGTTACTTTAGTAGTTAGCTAATGATTGGTCATACATGCAAGTGTGCATGCTAAGTTGCATCAGTCATGTCCAACTCTTTGTAATGCTACGGACTGTAGCCTCCCAGGCTCCTCTGTCCATGGTATTCTCTAGGCAAGAATCCCCCCTCCTCCAGGGGATCTTCCAGACCCAGGGACCGAACCTGCATCTCTTACGTCTATGCATTGGCAGGCAGGTTCTTTACCGCTAGTGCCTCTTGGGAAGCCCAATGATTGGTCTCATTTCCTTCAATGCCTTGAGCCTATAACTCTCTTCCAGCATTTTCCTAGGGCTCTGAGTTTGTGTTGGGGCTTACTTTCAATGCCCAGGTGCTTTACAACTCTGTCTTAATTTTTACTTCTTGAGCAGAGCCTCAAAGTCAGCCAGAAGTATAAAATGAGGGCCTTTTAGGTCTTTCCTGAGCATGCATACAGCTTTCTAGCTCTCCAGCAATATATCAGAGCTTTTTAAAAGTCCCCAGTGGGCATTTCACTCCCAAGATCTTCCTTTTAAGTTTTCGGCCAGGCTCTTGTTTGACCATGGCTTATTAAGTCTGGTGTGTGTCATCACCAGATATTTTTATATGCATGTATATGCACGGGCTGCCCTTATGGCTCAGCATTAAAAGAATTCACCTGCAGTGCAGGAGAAGCAGGTTCAATCCATGGATTGAGAAGATCCCCTGGAGAAGAAAATGGCAGCTCACTCCAGTATTCTTACCTGGGGAATCCCACAGACAGAGGAACCTGGTGGGCTACAATCAATGGAGTCACAAACAATCAGACATGACCTAGCAACCAAACAACAACAATATATATATATAAATGCACATTTAGTAATACATATGCTATATGCCTTTTAAAATTTTGGCATTGCTAAATTAATTTCCTTTTAATTACACAAGTAGTGTGTGTGCATGCTAAGTTGCTTCAGTCATGTCCAACTCTTTGCAACCCGATGGACTGTAGCCCACCAGGCTCCTCTGTCCATGGGATTCTCCAGGCAAGAATACTGGAGTGGGTTGCCATGCCCTCCTCCAGGGGATCTTCCTGACTCAGGAATCGAACCCATGTCTCTTATGTCTCCTGCATTGACAGGTGGGTTCTTTACCACTAGCGCCACCTGGGAAGCCCCAAAGTTCATGAATCAACAAGTAGTAAGTGAGTGAGTAAGTAAGTAAGTGAAGTTGCTCAGTTGTGTCCGACTCTTTGCAACCCCATGGACTGTAGCCCACCAGGCTTCTCCATGGGATTCTCCAGGCAAGAATCCTGGAGTGGGTTGCCATTTCCTTCTCCAGGGGATCTTCCCAACCCAGGGATTGAACCCGGATCTCCCATATTGCAGGCAGACACTTTAACCTCTGAGCCACCTGGGAAGCCCAGTATACAAACATAAGCAATATGGATGAAGATAAAATCCCCCTTGATTTACCATCTAATTCTAATCTAGAGGTAATTACTTTTACCTGCCTGGGGGGTAGCATTCAAGATTTTTTTCTGTGTATATACTTTTATTGGTGTTTCCTGTTGTTTTTAAAGATAAATGCTATCATATTGCATATATTAGGGGTTTCCTCGATGGCTCAGGAATAAAGAATCTGTCTGCAGTGCAGGAGCCACAGGAGACATGGGTTCAATCCCTGGGTCGGGAAGGTCCCTGGGTCAGGAAGGTCCCTGGAGGAGGGCATGGCAACCCACTCCAGTATTCTTGTCTGAAGAATCCCATGGACAGAGGAGCCTGGCAGACTATAGTCCATAGGATCGCAAAGAGTAGGACACAACTGAAGCAACTTAGCACGCATGCATACATGCAGAGCATATATTGTTTTTCAGCTTGCTCTTGTCTCTGCAATATACATTTGAACTCTGTTTGTGAAGTGTTAGTTGCCCAGTCGTGTCCGACTCTTTGTGACCCCATGGACTGTAGTCTGCCAGGCTTCTCTGTCCATGGGATTTCCCAAGGAAGAATACTGGAGTGGGTAGCCATTCCCTTCTCCAGGGGATCTTCCCAACTCAGAACTCTTTTATCAGTTTATAGGTCTACCTCATTTTTACAACTATCCAGGATTCCAGAGTATACTAAGTTCACTTTAACTATTCCTGTTTTTGTTTTTTTTTTTTAACTATTCCTGTTTTGATTGACATTTAGGTTGTTCAATTCTTGACTATGGCAAAATGATGCCTCAGTCAACAGCCCTGTGCATGATACACACATGAGAGTGTCCCCTAGGCTATGTACCTGGAAGAGGAATTGCTAATTTGAAGTATATACATTTCAGGTTTTTAAATACTACTAAATATTGTCCTCCAAAATGTCTGTCTCAGTATGCACATCACCTGCAATCTATGAGATTATGTTTCCCTATACTGCTGACAATCTGAGTATTATTGATCTTTTTCATTTGTGCCTATCTTGAACATTGCATGTTATTTTTTAAAACTTTTGTTTCTCCAGTTATTTATGAAATTTAGCATCTTTTCATGTTTATTCCATTTCTCTTTCTACTTTTAT
>NW_011495085.1:6989168-6994780 GCF_000754665.1 Bison bison bison
TTTATGAATTGCCTGCTCATTCCTTTGTTCTGTTTTCTATCAGGTTGAATTTTTCTGGTCGACTCTAGGAGTTGTTTCTATATTCTACATATTAAACCTTGTTATATATATTGCATATATTTTTCTCAGTCTCATTTTTTAACTTGGTTAATCTTATTAATTCATTTATTCAGGTGTGCTGGGTCGTACTTGCAGCATACGGGATCTTTAGCTGTGCCATGAGAATTCTTAGCTGTGGCATGTAAGATCTAGTTCTTTGACCAGGCCCCCTGCCTTGGAAGCTTGGAGTCTTAAGCTACTGTACCACCAGGGAAGTCCCTAACTTTGTTAATCTTTTGATTCATTTCTTATGTGTGTATTTCTTCTATATAGTTTTTTTCTTGAGGTAAAATTTATGTGCAATAAAATGCACATATTTAAAATGCTCAGTTTCTTGAGTTTTGATAGTCATATGCACTCATGCAACTACTACCCCAAACATGATAAAAAACATTTCCATCTCCCCTAGAAAATTCTTTTGTGCCTCTTTCCAGTCAATTCACCCTTCCCATATTCCACTTTAAGAAACCACTTTTCTGACTTCTAGCACCAGATTAATTTTATGTGTTCTTAGACATCATATAAACGGAATCATTAGTTTTTCATGTGTTTGGCTTTTGCTCAACATAAGATTTTTGGGACAGATTTTTTCATGTTCTTTCTTTGATTAATAATGTGTTCCTTTGTACTGCTGAGTAGTATTCCATTATATGATTATAATAGTACTTGTTCTTCCATTTTCCTATTGATAGAAATTAGGATTATTTCCAGTTTTTAGCTATTATGAATAAGACTGCCCTGAACATTCATGTACAGGTCTTTTTGTTAACATACATTTTCATTTCTCTAGGAGTGGAAGAGGTAGATATATGCTTAATTTTGAGTGCCAAACAATTCTGTAATATGGTTTGTACTGTTTTATACTCCAGCAATATTATGAAAGTTCCAGCTTATCACAGCTTCATAAATAAAGATATTGTCTTAGAAATTCTAGTGGGTGTCAAATACATCTCATCATAGTGTTTTTTGTTTTGTTTTTTTTTTAACCACACTGTGCAGCTTACGGGATCTTAGTTTCCAAACCAGGGACTGAACCTGGGCCATGGCAGTGAAAGTGTCATGTCCTAACCACTGGCCCACCAGGGAATCCCCCCCATAATTTTTTTTTAAAATTTTATTGAAATATAGTTGATTTACAATATAGTGTTAATTTCTGCTGTACAGCAAAGTGACTCAGTTTATACATATTCATATTCTTTTCCATTATGGTTTATCATAGGATATTGAATATGGTTCCCTGTGTTATACAGTAGGACCTTGTTGTTTATCCATCCTATATATAATAGTTTGCATTTATTAATCACAAACTCCCAATTCTTCCATCCCCTACTCCCTCCTCTTGCTTGGCAGCCACAAATCTGTTCTCTGTGCCTGTCAGTCTGTTTCTGTTTCATAGGTGTGTTCATTTGTGTCATATTTTAGATTCCATGTATAAGTGATATCATATGGTTATTTGCCTTTTTTCTCTCTGACTTACTTCACTTGGTCATCTCATCATTGTTTTAATTTGCATTTCCAAGATGATAGTGTTGAGCCCCTTTTCACGTACTTATTGTCTATTCATATATCTTTTTTTGGGGGTGTATCCAAGTATTTTGCCTATTTTTTTAAAATTGTGTTATCATCTTTTTATTGATGATTTGCAATTCTTTATATATTCTGAATTCAATCATCAGATATGTATATTTCAAATATTTTTTTCCAGTATGTGGCTTGTATATCTTTTTAGTGATGTCTTTTGTTAAATAAGAATTTTAAATTTTTTATTGAAGTATAATTGATTTATAATGTGTTAATTTCTGCTGTACAGCAAAGTGATTCAATTATATATATGTATACATTCTTTTTTATATTCTTTTCTATTATGCTTTATCACAGAATATTGAATATAGTTCCCGTGCTATAGAGTAGGACCTTGTTGTCTATCTATTCTATATATACTACTTTACATCTGCTAGAACCAAACTAGATGGAGAAACAATGGAAACAGTGGCTGACTTTCTTTTGGGGGGGGCTCCAGAATCACCGCAGATGTGACTGCAGCCATGAAATTAATAGACGCTTACTCCTTGGAAGGAAAGTTATGACCAACCTAGACAGCATAATAAAAAACAGAGACATTACTTTGCCAACAAAGGTCCATCTAGTCAAGGCTATGGTTTTTCCAGTAGTCATGTATGGATGTGAGAGTTGGACTATAAAGAAAGCTGAGCGCTGAAGAATTGATGCTTTTGAACTGTGATGTTGAAGACTCTTAAGAGTCCCTTGGACTGCAAAGAAATCCAACCAGTCCATTCTAAAGGAAATCAGTCCTGAATATTCATTAGAAGTACTGATGTTGAAGCTGAAACTCCAGTACTTTGGCCACTGATGCGAAGAACTGACTCATTGGGAAAGACCCTGATGCTGGGAAAGATTGAAGGTGGGAGGAGAAGGGGACGACAGAGGATGAGATGGTTGGATGGCATCACCGACTCAATGGACATGAGTCTGAGTGAACTCCGGGAGTTAATGATGGACAGGGAGGCCTGGTGTGCTGCAGTCCATGGGGTCGCAAAGAGTCGGACATGACTGAGCATCTGAACTGAACTAAACTGAGAACCAAGCTCCCCTTCCATCCCTCCTCCATCCCCCTCCCCATTGGCAACCACAAGTCCGTTCTCTGTGAGTCTGTTTTGTAGAAAAGTTCATTTGTGTCATAGTTCAGATTCCACATATAAATGATCATATGGTTATTTGTCTTTCTGACTTGCTTCACTTAGTATGATAATCTCTGGGTTTATCCATGTTGCTGCAAATGGCATTATTTCATTCTTTTTTATGACTGAGTAGTATTCAGTTGTGTGTATGTACCACATCTTCTTTATCCATTCATCTATCATTGAACATCTAGGTTGTTTCCACATATTGGCTATTGTGAATAGTGCTGCTATGAGTGTAGGGGTGCATGTATCATTTTGAATGACAGTTTTGTCTGGATATATGTCTAGGAGTGGGATTGCTGGATGATAAGGCAACTCTATTTTTAGTTGTGTGAGGAACCTATATACTATTTTCATAGTGACTGTACCAACTTAAATTCCTACCAACAGTGCAAGAGGGTTCCCTTTTCTCCACACCCTCTCCAGCATTTATTATTTGTAGACTTTTAATGATGATCATCCTGACTGGTGTGAGGTGGTATGTCACTGTAGTTTTTATTTGCACAAAAACTTTAATTTTGACAAAGTTTAGTTTTATCAAGTTTTGTTTTCTTTAATGCTTAGAGCTGTTGGTATCTTGTCCAAGAAATCTTTGTATACCCAAAGTGATGAAGATAATTTCCAAAGTTTTCTACTTGAAGCTTTATAGTTTTAGCTTTTACATTAGTTGTATAATCTATTTTGAGTTAGTTTTTGGTTATAAACTGAGATGTGGGTTGAAAATCATCCTCTACCCACCATGAATATCCAGTTCTTCTAGCACCATTTATTAAAAAGAAACTCCTTTACTCCTTTTTTGACTTAGTATCTGAGTGTATTGAGTTGACCAATATAATGTGTGGATCTATTTCTGGCCACTATTCTGCCCTATTAGTGAATTTGTTTATTCTTAAACCTTGTATTGAATCTAGTTTGTAGTATGTTTTAATCTCTGGGAGGACAAGTTTCCCCTCACTTTTCTTTTATCAGAACTGTTTCGATTATTTTATTTCCAGGTGAATTTTAGAATCAAATCGTCAGGTTCTATGAAAAATCTTTTTGGGATTTTTATTGAGAACCAAATTTAATTTATAGATTAAGTATGATTGAGCCTACCCATCCATGAGTATGATGTCTCCACATTTATTCAAGTCTTCTTTTATGTCTTTCAGTAAGATTTGTAGTTTTCTTAATGTAATTATTACACCACAGATCTTGGTAGGCTTATTCTGGAATTTTATAGTTTTTGTTGCTATTTTGAATACCTCTTTTTCTATTTTATTTTCTAGTCGTGTTTATGAAAAGTATTCATTTTCAAATTTCCATCTTATATCTAACCACATTGCTGAGTTGCCTTCTTAGTTTCTTGTAATTTGTCAGTTATGTTTCTTGGATTTCCTAGGTAGATATTCACATTATTTTCAAATACATACTTTGGCCTCTTCCTTTCCAATATATATTTTTTTCATGTCTTTTTTCAGTATAAGGTTGAATAGTACCAATGATAGTAACCATTCTCATCTTTTTTTCCTTTTTTTGCTCTAACCAGAATGTTGCTAGCGTTTTACCTTTATCTACTGGCAGATAGCCTTTATCAAGTTAAGGAAGTGACCTGTGAGTCCTGGTTTAACAATTACATATTTTTAAAATAAGAAATGAGTATTAGATTTTATCATTGACTGGGAATTAATGAACATTTAGTATTTTCTTTTATAAATTATTGATAGAATAAATTAAAAAAATAAATTTTCTGTCATTGAATCATACCCAGTTGATCATGATAAATTACTTTCTGTATATTGCAGGATTTCATGAACTAGTGTCCAATTTAGGACATTTACATGTCTGTTCCTATGAGAGAGTAGTCTATAACTTTTTTTAAAAGTATGTATATCTTGAGCCAATTTTGGTAATTTATATTTTCTTAGAAAATTATTTTGTCTGGAATGTCAAGTTTATTGATATAATACTGCATGCAGATTTACTGTTTTTAATCTATTCTGTAATTGTGTCTCTCCTTTCAGTTCATTTGCTTACATATCTTTACTATTTTTTTCCTATCATTATTTGACATATTTGTATTTAACTGTACTTTTTCTCCTATTTAACTTTTTACTCTCAATTAATGACTTCCTCCAGGTTATTTTATTTTCTTTAGATATTTGCTTTTTATGGGGCTTCCCAGGTGGCTTAGTGGGTAAAGAATCCACCTGCAATTCAGGAGATGGAGGAGGCACAGGTTCAGCCCCTGGTTTGGGAAATCCCCTGGAGGAGGGCATGGCAACCACTCCAGTATTCCTGCCTGGAGAATGCCATGGACAGAGGAGCCTGGCAGGCTACAGTCCGTAGGGTCGCAAAGAGTTGGACACAACTGAAGTGACTGAGCATGCACACATGCATGCTTTTTGTGGCTTCCTGAGTTGAAAGCTTAACTCTCTTTTCCTTTTCTTTTTTAAAAAGCTTTTTCCCATTCTGAAGGCTGTCTTTTCACTTTGCTTATGGTTTCCCTCGTTGTGCAAAAGCTTTTAAGTTTAATTAGGTCCCATTTGTTTATTTTTGCTTTTATTTCCATTACTCTGGGAGGTGGGTCATAGAGGATCCTGCTCAGAATGGGAGAAAATAATAGCAAGCTAAGCAACTGACAAAGTAATCTCAAAAATATACAAGCAGCTCCTGCAGCTCAATTCCAGAAAAATAAATGACCCAATCAAAAAATGGGCCAAAGAACTAAACAGACATTTCTTCAAAGAAGATATACAGATGGCTCACAAACACTGGAAAAGATGCTCAACATCACTCATTATCAGAGAAATGCACATCAAAACCACAATA
>NW_011495085.1:6994956-6998643 GCF_000754665.1 Bison bison bison
AACCAGAATTGAAAGAGACATATGTACCCCAATGTTCATTGCAGCACTGTTTACAATAGCCAGGACATGGAAGCAACCTAGATGTCCATCTGCAGATGAATGGATAAGAAAGCTGTGGTACATATACACAGTGGAATATTACTCGGCCATTAAAAAGAATACATTTGAATCAGTTCTAATGAGGTGGATGAACTGGAGCCTGTTATACAGAGTGAAGTAAGTCAGAAAGAAAAACACCAATACAGTATACTAACGCATATATATATGGAATTTAGAAAGATGGTAGCGATGACCCTATATGCGAGACAGCAAAAGAGACACAGATGTAAAGAACAGTCTTTTGGACTCTGTGGGAGAAGGTGAGGGTGGGATGATGTGAGAGGGTAGCGTTGAAACGTGTGTATTATCATATGTGAAGCAAATCACTGGTCCAGGTTTGATGCATGAGACAGGGTGCTCGGGGCTGGTGCACTGGGATGACCCTGGGGGATAGGATGGGGAGGGAGGTGGGAGGGGGTTTATGGATGGTGAACACATGTGCACCCATGGCTGATTCATGTCGATGTTTGGCAAAAACTACTACAATATTGTAAAGTAATTAGCCTCCAATTAAAATAAATTAATTAATTTTTTTAAAAAAAGCTTTTTAAGCATATTCAAAAGAAGCCAGGATGTTATAATGAACCCCCCATGTACCTATCATGCAATTTCAACAGTGACTAATTTATGACCAGTCTTGTTTCATCTGTATCCTAACCATTTTCTCCCTGTGATATTATTTTGAAGCAAATCCCAGACATGTTTTTATTTATTTCAGTTTGTATCTGAAAAAAAATGAGAAATCTTTAAAAAATATAATCTCCTAAAAATTAATAATGACTTAATATCATCAAATGTCTAGTAAGTGTTCAATTGCCAAGTCTCACTGATTTTATTTGTTTGCATCAGGATTTAAATAAAGTCCACATATTGTTATTACTTGATAGGTCTTTTAATCTATAGGTACCCCCTCCATCTCCCCTTACTCCTCAACTTCTTAGAATTTATTTATTGAAGAAAACAGGTTGTCTTATAGAATTTCTCATAGTCTTGAACTTCACTGATTGCGTGCCCATGTAGTTTTAACATGTTTGTCTTTCCTCTGTATTTCCCACAAATTGCTAGTTGGATCTAGAGGCTAAATCACATTCAGGATCAGTTTTTTTTTTTCTTTTATTTGTACATACTGTTGGATTATCTCTCTTTTGGTGGTAGAGCTCCTTTATTTTCAATTGTCCCTGTCTAAAAAGATATATTTAAAACTATACATTTTCCTCTAAGTACCACTTGAATATAATCTTATAATTGTGACAAATAGTACTCTAACTGTTCACTTTTAAATAGGTTTCCTTTTTAAAATTTCATTTATTTGTTTATTTATTTATTTTTCAGCAGCACTGAGTCTTCATTGCTACACATGAGCTTTCTCTAGTTGTAGCGAGGAGGGGCTGCTTTTCATTGTGGTGGCTTCTCTTGTTGCAGAGCATGGGCTGTAGGCACACAGGGTTTAGTAGCTGTGGGAGATTTCCTCTTTAATTTTCTCTTTAACCTAACAGTTAGGTAGAAAGTATCTCTATGTATTCTTTTGTTGTTACTTTCTGATTTTTTGCATTTATGATCATTAAGTGTATATGATTTTTGTTTTTTGAAATTTTGCCTAATTCTTATTTGATCTTTGTTAATATTCCATGTATATTTGAAAAGAGTATTTTTCTGTTGGGTGTATACCTATGTATACCTATGAAACTCATTAAATGTATCATTCACAGTCTCCACGTCCCATCCTGTTATTTGCTTAATGTTATTTTCTTACAATCAAGAATTTGTCAATTTCTCCATTTATTTCTTTATGTATTATATATTTTTAAGCTATGTTGCTAGCTGCATAAAGTATCATGGCATGTATCTTATTACATGATTATATCTATTTTGTTTGATTAATGTTTCTTCACCTACATTCTATTTGTTAGCCCTTGCTTGGTATGTCTTTTTGCATCTATTAATTGAAACCATGTATCTTGAGTTCATTCATTCATTCATTCATACCCAGTCAGATGTTCTTTTTTAACAGAGGGTTTTTTTATTCTACATGTTTTATTTAATGTTTGTGTTTGGACTTATTCCTGCCGTATCATTTGCTACTAGCCCCAGTGACCTACTCCTACTCTGGTACTACAACCAATTACCTTGATTGTTGTCCCAAGGCGCCCTCTTGTTTGCTGGATCCACTACCTTCAAGTCTACATTATCCATAGAGCTGGTGCCACCTTTTTACAGCATTTCTTTCCTGTATATCTTTTCTTATGTTAGTGTGATTCAGCTGTTTTTAGTCTCTCAAAGATTTTGCCATTTCTGATCCACCAGTGATAGATTCACAAGTGATTGCCGGCTTTCTCACTTGGCAGCATCTTCAAATCTCAAAGGAATTTAACTCAACTTCATTAGAGAGTTTTGTATACACATCCCAGGTTGTTTTTTTGCTTCAGAGCTTCAATTTCCTCATTTGTAAAATAGGATTTGAATATATACTTGAATATTATACTTCCACAAAGATGTGAGGATTAAATGAACTCATATCTTAAAAAAATACATAATTCCTGGTATATAGTAGCCTCTTAGTAATTATTAATTCCATCTTCTGTGTTTTCACTTGCTGTGAATGGTGGTTAATATAGAATATAGGGGTCCTACTGATATTTATAAACAAGCTCAGATGAGCTAAGACTCCTAGGAGCCTGCTATGGTGCTTATCATCATCTGAGATAAATTTTTGAGGGTGGAAGAGGCTTATGGGAATGTGACTTGTACCAGTGGAATTGTGTTATTTGGCTAACAAAATATAATTCCCAAAGCCAAGACCCCACTGTTAGAGGGCATGATTTTCTACCTTTCAAGAGCTAAGAAGGTTGCTAGGCCCTCTAAAATATTTTCAAAGGGTGAATATGGCTCATCAGAATTTTGTTGCATATTACATTACTGGGGGTGGAGGAAGGAGGTGTACTCAAGTGTCAGATTTGATTTATGAGGCAAAGAAGTTTATGACAAAATCATAGTGGAATCCTAAATCAAGTGGGAGATGCCATTAACTGAAAGGAAAGCTAGTGAGAAAACAAGCCATAGGTATATAGGAAGCAGAAAGCAGAAAGATGAGTTTGATTTTGGATGTGTCAGATTTAGAATGCATATTAGAAAAGTCCAGGAAAAAATAGGAAAATTCAGTGCTAGAGTGTAAAAGGAACATCTGGATTTGAGATAAAATATTTGGAATCTATGGGTGAGGTCACCCTGGGAGAGAGTTGTAGAGAAAGACTAGATATTGAGAGAAGCAACTCTAATATTAGTGAGGAGCATTGATATTCAAGAGTCAATGGTAAAAGAGCCAGCTAAAGAGGTTCAAGAGACACAGGATAGTAGTAGCTAAAAAAAACTGAAGTAAGAGTTTCTAGAAAGAAGGGATTGTCACCTGGGTCAGATACTACAGAGTGGTTCTGTAAGATGAAGACTGAGAAGAAGCAAATGAATTTGTCTCTCCATCGAGGTTTTTGGTGATCCTTACCTGAAGAGTGTCAGTTGTGTGGTAAGGAATTGGGGCAGGTTATGTCAGACTGAGATGTGTGTGTACCTACCATTCTGAGTGTGATGTTTATC
>NW_011495085.1:6998743-6999211 GCF_000754665.1 Bison bison bison
GACTGAAGCGACTTAGCATGCATGCATGCATTGGAGAAGGAAATGGCAACCCACTCCACTATTCTTGCCTGGAGAATCCCAGGGGCGGGGGAGCCTGGTGGGCTGCCACTTATGGGGTCGCACAGAGTCAGACACGACTGAAGTGACTTAGCAGCAGCAGCAGCAATGATATATAGTGCTATTTTACCTGTTTCTAAATTTTTCATAAGTGGTTTCAAATGTATTTGTCCTTTCATCACTGATTTTTTTCTCAGTATTAAATTTGTGATATCCATCTTTTAAAAAATATTTATTATTTTAAAAAGTATTTATATATTTGGCTGTATCGGGTCTTAGTTGCAGCATGCAGGATCTTCGTTGGATCTTCATTGCAGCATTGAGGATCTTTCATTGCACGGGCTTCTTTCCAGTAGTGGTGTACAGCCTCAGTAGTTGTGGCCTGCAGGCTCTCTAGTTGTGGTACTTGGG
>NW_011495085.1:6999641-7000230 GCF_000754665.1 Bison bison bison
CCCCTGGAGAAGGGAATGGCTACCCACTCCAGTATTCTAGCCTGGAGAATTCCATGGACTGCATAGTTCATGGCGTCGCAAAGCATATAGTTCTGTTCTAAGTTTTTTAAACTAGTCTTGGATTTTCTTAGTATAAAATCATATCAGTAAAAATAAAATTATCTTTTTGCCAAAATTTATTCCTGTTTTTTAATTCTCTTATTTTTTTGTTTATTAGTAAGAAGCATGTGGAAGGATACATCCTGAGCTTGTAAAGTTGCTTTCCTTGGGAGGAATCTAGTTTCTGATTTTAATTGGAATAGTTTTAGTGTTTTAATATTTGGAATGTTAATTGCTACTGGTTTTGGTAAATGGTATCTCATTCTTTTAATTCCAGAAGTCTTTTTTATGCTGTACTTTAATGTCCTTGAGAGGTCTTTTTTAAGCTCAAGTTGTCTGCTTCCTTCAGCAACTCTGTTTCATAAAAGCCCTATTCTAAGCATTCTGCTTATTCCTCTTACTGACTTCCCGGTCTCCTTATGTGTGTTGTTATTTTCCTTTGTCCACTCACTGGGGCTCAAGTCTAACGCTGGGGTGCCTTACATCATAG
>NW_011495085.1:7000337-7003846 GCF_000754665.1 Bison bison bison
AAGTCACAGTGGTTTCTGCCCATGAGCTGGGACTGTAGCAGCAAGCATGTTGTCAGTCAGCTTGTCGCAGCAGGCATGTTGTCAGTCAGCTTGTCACATTCTTGGGAGGGATCAAGAGGAGGCCTCTCTGTACTCTTGTTCCCTGGGTGCTGTCCTTGTCTCAAGGTAGAGAGGACCCAGTCCAACTCTTCAGTTTCTTCTCAGCATTTGCAGATCCAGGAAAACCTGGCACACTCTGATAGGCAATATTGACTCTCCCCTAGGAGTTAATAGAGTCATGCAGACCAAGCCTTCACTGGAAGCTGTGTTCCCATTCTTGCACTTTGTCTCTCCTACATCAGACCCCAGGCCAGTAGCCCAGAGCTCTCATCTGTTCCAGAGGTGAAAAATTCTGCCTCACCCCTTATTCTCAGGTCTCAAACCCATCTTGTGACCTCATTCTCTTGGTTGACAACAGTATCTGCTTGGCTCAACAGCAGAGTAGATGGATCAGACTTGGGAATAGAGGGAATCTGGGATGTCTTTAACCTACCATCTTGTTAAAAATCCATCTACATTTTTAAATTCCCACGAAGGTATGCAATTATTCATTTTCTAAAGTTTTCTCACTTTTCTACTAAGTATTACCAATTTGATAAATTAAAAATGGATCTCATTTTCATTTCCATAGTTATGAATGAATTGAACATACATTTATATTCATAGACCATTTATATTTTGGATTAAATTACCCATTCAGAGTTTTTCTCTCCCTTTAGTCATTGTGGGTGCTGTACATTTCTTGTTAAGTTTATCCCTACTTTTTATTTTGGCCATGCAGTTCAACATGTGGGAACTTAGTTCCCTGACCAGAGATCAAGCCTGCACCCCCTGCATTTGAAGCACAGAGTCTTAACCACTGGACCAGCAGGAAAGTCCCAAGTTTATCTGTACTTTTTATTGTGACTTTGAATATAAAACATGTTCAGATTTCTGCCAGATAGGTTATAAATAGATTACATATGGATAACAGGTAGATTATTTAATTGAAGTATAAAATACATATAGAAAGGTGCTCAAATCATAATTATTCAGTTTGGTGAATGTTCACAAAGTGAATATAGCCATGTAATTAACACCCAGATCAAGAAACAATAAACATCCTAGAATTACCACCTATACCCACTTCCAGTCTCTATCTTCCCCAGAGGGTAACTTTTGTGTCTGACTTCTTTCATACAATGTAAGGTTGTCAAAGAAAATACAGGTTGGTTAGTTAAATTTGAACTTCAGATAAATGGTCAATCACTTTGCATGGAAGATACATATATTAAAAATGAGTCATCATTTATCTGAAATTCAAATTTAACTAACTAGACATCCTATATTTTTTCTTTTGCTAAATCTAGTAACCCTAACTCAACATTATGTTTGTGAGATTCATCCATATTATTGCATGTAGTTGTATTCATTCATTTTCATTACTATACATATTCCACAGTTTATTCCTTTCTACTGTTGGATGGGCATTTGAGTAATTTCCAGTCTGGAGCTATTGAATAGTGCTGCTGTGAGTATTCTTGTACATATATTTTGGGAAACATATATACACAAGTTTCTTCAATCCTGATTTCTTCTGTAACTGCTACCCTATCTGCTTTCCCTTTAAAGTTAAACTCCTTAAAAATGTTTACACTGCTTAGCACCATGTGTGAATCACTCTTAAATTTTTTGGTGAGATATACCTACAGAAAACTGCACAAACCATGTGTATAGTTTATTAATAATTATAAAGTGAACACTCATGTAGTTACACTTAGGTTAAAAACAAAACATTAAAAAAAAAAACATTTCCAGCACGCATATATAGTCCTCACAGCTCACTATCCCCTCCCTTTTCTCTAAAAGTAAACACTCCTGATTCTTGTGATAGTAAGTCCCTTGCTTTCCTTGATAGTGGTGCCACTTGTGTATACATATCTAAACAACATAATTTAGTTCTGTTTACTTTTAAACTTTATGTAAGTGGAATTGTATTATATGTAATCTTTTGTGTCTTACATCTTCTATTCAACATTGTGTAAAAGGTTCATATGTTCATATAGGCATAGTTCTTTTATTTCCATTTCAGTATAGTTTCCATTGTATGATTATACCACTATTTATTCTTTTTACTGGTGATGGATATTTCCATTTCCAGTTTCTGGTTCTTATAATCAATGCATTTTTGTTCATGTATCCTGATCCATATGTGTAAGAATTTTTTAAGGTATATACCTAGCAGTAGAGTTACTGGGTCATAGGGTACACATACACCTAGTTGTCTTCCGAAGTGTTCCAGTGTGTGAGAGTCCATGTTGCTCAACATTCCTGAAGTGGTTATATTCCACATGTTTTAGCAGAATTTTAAACAGTTGCCAGTTCAGTGTGTGTGGAGTGGCAAACTTCACTGTGGTTTTAATTTTCATTACCTGGATGAATGGTTGATCACCTTTGCATATGATTATTGCCCATGTATATTTTCTTTTCTGTTAAAGGCTTAGCCTATTCTTGCCCATTTTTCTATTGTATCAGTCTGTTACTGATTTTAAAAAGTAGTTCTTTATATGCTGTACATTCTAGTCACTCTTCAGTTCAGTAGCTCAGTTGTGTCTGACACTTTGCAACCCTAAGGACTGCAGCAGGCCAGGCTTCCCTGTCCATCAGCAACTCCTGGAACTTGCTCAAACTCATGTCCATTGAGTCGGTGAGGCCATATAACCATCTCATCCTCTGTCATCCCCCTCTCCTCCTGCCCTCAATCTTTCTGAGCTTCAGGGTCTTTTCCAGTGAGTCAGTTCTTCACATCAGGTGGCCAAAGTATTGGAGTTTCAGCTTCAGCATCAGTCCTTCCAGTGAATATTCAGGACTGATTTCTTTTAGGATTGACTGGTTTGATCTCCTTGCAGTCCAAGGGACTCTCAAGAGTCTTCTCCAACACCATAGTTCAAAAGCATCAATTCTTTGGTGCTTGGCTTTCTTTAAGGTCCAACTCTCATATCCATATATGACTACTAGAAAAACCAGAGCATTGACTACATGGACCTTTGTTGACAAAGTAATGTCTCTGCTTTTTAATATGCTGTCTAGATATAACTTCTTGCAAGGAGCAAGCGTCTTTTAATTTCATGGCTGCATTAAATAATCAAGGTGACAATATACAGCCTTGACATACTCCTTTCCTAGTTTGGAAACGGTCTCTTGTTCCACATCCGGTTCTAGCTATTGCTTCTTGACCTGCATACAGATTTTTCAGGAGGCAGGTCAGGTAGTCTGGCTTTCCCATCTCTTAAAGAATTTTACAGTTTGTTGTGATCCACACAGTCAAAGGCTTTAGCATAGCCAGTGTAGCAGAAGTAGATATTTTTCTGGAACTCTCTTGCTTTTTCAATGATCCAGTGGATGTTGGCAATTTCATCTCTGGTTCCTCTGCCTTTTCTAAATCCAGCTCGAACATTTGGGAGTTCTTGGTTCATGTACTGTTGAAGCCT
>NW_011495085.1:7003989-7004694 GCF_000754665.1 Bison bison bison
GTATCTCTAATTTTCTTGAAGAGATCTCTAGTCTTTCCCATTCTATTGTTTTCCTCTGTTTCTTTGCACCGGTCCCTGAGGAAGGCTTTCTTATCTCTCCTTGCTATTCTTTGGAACTCTGCATTTAAGTGGATATATCTTTCCTTTTCTCCTTTGCCTTTCACTTCTCTTCTTTTCTCAGCTATTTGTAAGGCCTCCTCAGACAACAGTTTTGCCTTTTTGCATTTCTTTTCTTGGGAATGGTTTTGATCACCACCTTCTGTACAATGTTATGATCCTCTGTCCATAGTTCTTCAGGCACTCTGTCTATCATTTCTAATCCCTTGAATCTATTTTGTCACTTCCACTGTAAGGGATTTGATTTAGGTCATACCTGAATGGTCTAGTGGTTTTCCGTACTTTCTTCAATTTAAGTCTGAATTTTTTAATAAGGAGTTCATGATCTGAGCCACAGTCAGCTCCTGGTCTTATTTTCGCTAATGGTATGGAGCTTCTCCATCTTTGGCTGCAAAGAATATAATCAATCTGATTTCGTTATTGACCATCTGGTGATGTCCATGTGTAGAAGTCTTCATAAAACCGTTCAACTTCTTTGCCAGCTTCTTTGGCATTGGTGGTTGGGGAATAGACTTGGATTTCTGTGAATTGAATGGTTTGTCTTGGAAATTAACGGAGATCATTCTGTTGTTTTTGAGATTGGATCCA
>NW_011495085.1:7005113-7005433 GCF_000754665.1 Bison bison bison
CTTTGGACTTCACTTCCATCACCAGTCATATCCACAACTGGGTGTTGTTTTCGCTTTGGCTCCTTTTCTTCATTCTTTCTTGAGTTACTTCTCCACTCTCCTCCAATAGCGTATTGGACACCTTCCAACCTGGGGAGTTCATCTTTCAGTGTCATATCTTTTTGTCTTTTCATACTGTTCATGGGGTTCTCAAGGCAAGTCGCTGTTCAGTTATATATATTGCAAACCTCCCCACCCCAACATGTTTTGCTAATATGTTGTTCATCTCTGGCTTGTTCATTCACTCTCTTTTCATTTATGATTCTTTTATATTATGTCTT
>NW_011495085.1:7005533-7007606 GCF_000754665.1 Bison bison bison
TAAAAATAAGTCTTCCAAATCTATGTATATCTCCTCACTTATTGAGGACTTCTTTAATATTTCTCAATAATTTTCCTTATAGACATCTTATACATCTTTTGTTCTGTTCTTGGGTAATTTGTATTTTGACTCTATTGCAAGTGAATTTTAAAATCTTTTAGTAAAGTATGATATACAAACAGAAAAGTACATATATCATAAGTGAATAGCTTGCTGAATTCTCATAAACTGAATAAATTCATGTAACCAGGATAAATATAATCTTTAAAAATTTTATATTCTAAGTTTGTTTTTGGTATATGGAAGTAAATTTGTTTTTTAATACTGACTTTGTATCTAGGAACCTGGTTCACTCTCTCTGTAATCTATACCCACCTTGCTAAAACCACTGTGTAAAAGATCACCAGTGATATCTTAATTGCCAAAATGAATTGGTTCTTTTCAGTGTCCATCTTACCTGACTTCTCTGTGGCATTGACACTTGAACATATCCATCTTGAAACTCTTCTTGTTTGTGAATCCTCACTCTCCTAGTTCTTTTCTTAACTCAAACTACTCCTTTTCAGTTTCTTTTGCTTCTTTCTGTTCTTAATAATATGCTAATTATTGTACTCAGCATGATTTCCTTGACTAGTAATGAGTACCCATCACCTGCTGTTAGTTCTTCCTTAGCAATATTGCTGCGATTCACCCACTTCCAGTCTGTTCCTGCTGCCTCTGCTAAGTCCATGCCTTACCCGACACACCTGGTCAGGAGTCTCCTAACACTGTCACTCTGAGGACGTTTCCTTCTAAATATCATAGCTATGCTGATCTCCTTAAAATACCACTTTGTGCATGGCACCTCCTCTGCTTAGAAACTAAGTGGCAGAAACACTGCTATTAGGATGAATTCTAAAAACTGTAGCTAGGCCTTCCAAACCTTTGTACCCTGGTCCCAGTTTACCTCCTCAGCTGTCTTTCACAACTTCTCTGCCCACGCTCTCTACTCCAGCTACATGGCCTCCACTACATGCCCTGCTATTTCTGGCTTCTGTGTACACATCACAGCTGTCTCCCCTTCTCTCCCACACTGAAGTCATTCTCTCCATTCCCCATCAAACTATCTGTAACATAGCTATCTTTCAAGGTCCAACTCAAGTCTTGGGTTTTTGATGTCACTTTTTATAACTATTTTATCTTCTAATGTATTTCTTCTCTGAAATTCCGTACAACCAGGGAGCCACCTGGTCATTTTCTGGCCCCTCTGTATTTCCAGCTTCATTTCTCACCACTTCCCCATAAACTCCAGGGATCTAGCCATAGCAGTCTCTGCTCCGTGCTTTCCAAACAGTACTGTTGTTTCAGATCTCTGCACTGTGGTGCTTGTATTGGCTTTCCCCCCTCAGCATAGAAACATACCAATGTGTTTCTCCCATTTTAAAACAAACAAAATCCTTCATCCTCCTCACACTACTGCTCTTTTCCCTTTGCCTTTCACTCTGCTTTTTTGGCAGCCCTCCATCCTCATCCCATTGAAACTGTCCCTGCTGAGATCAACCAGTGACGTGAATAACTGAATCCATTAGGCTCTTTTCAGTCCTCTTACTTGGTGACTCCATTGTGTCTGACACCCTGCCCCTTCTTCTGGACACTCTCTTTCCTCCTTTGGATCTGTGACACTACCCTCTCCTGGGTTTCCTCTTACTTTTCTTTCTTTCTTTTTAAAAATTATTTATTTATTTTTATTTTTGGCTGCACTGGGTCTTAATTGCTGTGTGAGCTTTTCTCTAGTTGTGGTGAGTGGGGGCTACTCTCCACTTGTGGTGCCTGGCTTCTCATTGCAGTGGCTTCTCTTGTTGTGGAGAATGGGCTCTCGACACCCAGACTTCAGTAACTGCAGCATGATTGCTCAGTAGTTGCTCAAGGGCTCTGGAGTTCAGGCTCAGTAGTTGTGGCACATGGGCTCAGTTGCTCCTTTCTCGACCAGGGATAGAACCAGTGTCCCCTGCATTGCATGTCATATACTTAACCCCCGGATCAACAGGGAAGCTCTTCCTCTTACTTTTCTGAGGACTTTTTCTCAGGCTTCTC
>NW_011495085.1:7007840-7009127 GCF_000754665.1 Bison bison bison
GAAACATGGCCCAGGTTCTGCCTGGGTTTTTTTTTTTTTTTCTCTTCCCGCTGTTCAAGCCCCTCACCTTGCCACCTCCCCACCACCCTAAATTCTCTCAACACTTAGACGCTTATAGCTCCTACCCATAGGCTGCTGATCCCAAACTTCTGTCTCCAGCTCATATCTTGCATCTACATTTCAGCCTATAAATGTATTTGCCTATGGGGCATCTCATGAATGTCCCAAAGGTACCTCCCATGCCCCGTGTCCAAAGCTGAACTCCTCATCCCTCTCTGCCTCTGTTAAACCTGTCCCTCCATTACCTGTGTTCAATACTATTAGCATTCCCCCAGTCACCCAAGCCAGAAACCAAGGCATTTGACAGTCTTCCTGCACTCTGATTCCTCCTCCCAATCCCATCTGTCACCAAGTCCTGTCAGTCTTAGTTTCTCATCTCTCAAGTCACTTTCTTTTCTCTAGCCTTACTACTACTACCTTCATTCAGGCCTTCATCATTAGCATATAGCAAGCTTTCTAACTGAATTCCTTATCTTCAGTTAGGCACCTGTTCAAGTTATCTCCCAACCAGCAGCCAGGATGTTCTCCCTAAACTGGATAGCCCTTCTTAGAGCTCTTCCCAGAGCTCCTCTTTGTACCAGGCACTCAGCATGGCCTTCACGCTCCAGCCTTGCCTACCTGGCTAGCTTCTTCTCTCCCCAACCCTTTGTCACAGTCTGCTTAGCCATACTAAGTGCGCTAAGTTCGCACTATGCGTCTTTGTACATCCTGCTCCCTCTGCCAAAAATGACTTCCCCCTGTCTTCACTTGGCTTATTCTATTTCACCCTTCACTACTCAGCTCCAGTTTCATCCCCTTGAGTCACCTCCAGTTCTTTGACCGCCTCCAACTTCTCCCACCCCAATCCCTGCATCTAGGGCTTGCTTCTTTCCTATACTAACACTACCCCAACTCTGTACTATAGCCATCTCCTTGCCTGACTCCCAGTAGACAGCAAGCCAATCAAAAGTGGAAACTAGGTCTTATTCATCTTTGAACCCCTAGGGCCTGGCATAGTGCCTGACATTGTCATAGCCCCTCATTGAATGCCTGAGTTTTTTCTCCCTTTGGTCTGACTGGTAGTTCCTACTAATATTTCAATTCACAGTTTGGATATCACCCATCTATAAAACCTCTTTCTTGGGTTGAAGTCTTTCCATCAGTTGATTGGAGAAGGCAATGGCACCCCACTCCAGTACTCTTGCCTGGAAAATCCCATGGACAGAGGAGCCTGGTGGGCTGCAGTCC
>NW_011495085.1:7009801-7010417 GCF_000754665.1 Bison bison bison
CTGTGCGACCCCATAGACGGCAGCCCACCAGGCTCCCCCGTCCCTGGAATTCTCCAGGCAAGAATACTGGAGTGGGTTGCCATTTCCTTCTCCGTCTCAAATGTCTACCAGCAGGTAAATGAATGGTTAAACAAACTGTGGTACATCCACACTATGTAATACTACTGAGCAGTAAAAAAGAATGAACTATTGAAACAGACTCTTGGATGGATTATTATTGTTATGCTGAGTGAAAAAAAAAAAAGGGCTAGTCTCAAAAGGTTATACACTATATGTGCTGTTTATACATTGTTGAACTAGCAAAATTGTAGGGGAGAAAGATTAATGGTTGTCAGGGTGTAAGGATTGGCGTGTGAAGAGGTAAGTGTGCCTAGAAAGGGTAGTACAGGAGACCCTTAAGATGATAGAAAAGTTCTGTATCTTGATTTTGGTGATCATTTCATGAAGTTATATATGTAATATTATACAGAACTATACACATACACAGAGTATATATAAAAACTAAATAACATCTGGGGATTGTGCTAATGTTAATTTCCCTTTGTTGATTATTGTACTATGGTTATGAGAGATGTTACCATTGGGGGAGGCTGAGTGAATGGTACATAAGATCTTG
>NW_011495085.1:7010517-7011692 GCF_000754665.1 Bison bison bison
ATGATATATAAAAGATTATCTCCCTTCTCAGTCAATTGTTAGCCTGAGTCTCGCAGCATTCTCTCTTTTCACTGTAATTATATTTGTCTTCTTTTCTTGTTAAATTTTGAGTTCCTTGAAGGGAGAGACCAGTTGGTATTTTCTTGCCACCTGTGCTAAGCACTGTGCCTGACACACAATAGGTGTTCTATAACTGTTGACTGGCCAGATATATGAATATCTGCCCTCCTCCTGAAATATGAGCACACGCTGTATTCATTTTCTTTCTTGTCTCCCGCATCCAAAAAGTTTCTTGGTTATGTCATTTTTATGTCTTAAACACCTTTAACTTTTCAAGACATTGTTCCTCTCCCATGGTTCCAGTCCTTAACGATCTCTCAACTGAACTATTAAAATAACCTCCTAATGGTTTCTTAAACACCAGTTTTTTAACTCCCAAATCTGCCTTCCAAATGACTACCAAAGCAATATTTCTAAATCTAAATTTGATCATGTTTATGCCTTCTTCAAAACCTTTCATTTGTGTCCATCATCTACAACAGATGTTTTTAATCTGCCTTCCTTTTAAAGCAGAGGAACTATTTTTAAAATGAAGTCATAAATTCTCACAGTTGAAATAAATTAAGAAACAGATTTGAAATTCACATACATTTATTTTGTAGGTTCAGATATATAACGTTGAGTAGGTCAATCTTCAAGCAATAAGAATATTACAGCTATTTTATTATCACAATTTCTTTATATTCATTTGTGTATCATGAAATTGTTCATGGTAAAAAATGCAATACATTTAACAAAGGACTTGTATCTAGAATATATGAAGAACTCTCAAAATTCAATAGTATAAAAAAAAAAATTAAAAACAAAATTCAATAGTATAAAAAGCAATACAACTAGAAAATGAGCAAGACACAAACAGATATTACACTGAAGAGAATATACAGATGGCAGTAAGCACATGAAAAGATGTTTAGCATCCTTAGTCATTAACCAAAACAAGTGAAAACCATTAGAAGGTTGGATACCTCTCAAAATAACTAAAAGAAAAAATACCAAATTCTGGCAAGAATGTGATGAAATAGAATTTCTCATACATTGCACTATTGAACATTTATTCCAGAGAAAGTGAATGTTCACACAAAAACCTGTACATAAATGTTCATAGCAGCTCTATT
>NW_011495085.1:7011792-7012768 GCF_000754665.1 Bison bison bison
TGCAGCTTCCTGTGAATCTACAATTATTTCAAAGTAAATATTTTTAATGCAGTATAAAGAAAAATATTTTTTTCTTTCTCCCCAGATCCCTTGTCTAGGTGTTTAGACAGTCTCTCTATTTAAGTGGAAGCATTCTATGTGCTCTCTTCTAATCTACTCTTTATTTATAGAGATTGTTCCATATTAGCATATACACCTCTACTGTGTTCTTTTTCATGTCTATATATTATATAGCTGTGCCATTGTATTTATTATACCATTTCCCTATTGATGAACATTAGTCTGGTTCCAGACTTTTGCACACTAGGCTCCAATGAACATTCTTAGTGCTTAGTATATGACATGATGGGGATTCTGGATGACAACTACAATCTTATTTAAGGTTTTGTATCTATTTTTTTCTGTAATTTTTCCTTGTCATACATTATCAAGAAAATCCTGATTCATACTAATACATAATTGTGAGTTATAAATATTTTTTAACAGCCTACTTTACAGTCTCTTCAATTATTAAACTGATCTAGGAGCTTTGATTAGAAGTGATAGGACATTTAAATTCAATGTTGGATCACTAACGATATATTTCCTAATTTATGTTATATAATAACTATTAATGTCCAACAAGACACTCACAAAGCTTACAAGAAGCACTGAAATCATCTTTTTTTGAGTGCCATTGGCTAAGTGCTTCATATATACTATCTGATTTCATTTTTTTCCCCAGCTTTATTGAGCTATTCTTGACATATAGCATATATTATGTTTAGGTTGTACAATGTGATGATTTGACACATGTATTTATTTCAAAATGATTACCACAATAAGGTTAGTTAACACCTCCATCTCCTCATATGATTACCATTTGTGTGTGTGTGTGGTGATAACATGTAAACTTTACTCCCTTAGAATAGAGTAGTGGTTACCAGAGGGGAAGGGGGTCAGGGAAAGATGAAATGAGTAAAGGGAATCAACTGTA
>NW_011495085.1:7012907-7014129 GCF_000754665.1 Bison bison bison
CCCAGAACTTATTCATCTTATACCTGGAAATTTGTATCCTTTGACCAACACCTCCCTATTTCCCCTACCTCTCAGCCTCTGGCCACCACCATTCTACTCTTTTTCTATGAGTTCAGCGTTTTTAGATTCCACATATAAATAAGGACATAGAATGTTTGTCTTTCTCCATCTGATTTATTTCACTCAGCATGATGCCCTTAGGGTCCATCCATGTTAAAAAAGGCAAGATCTTCTTTTTGGTGGCTGAATAATATTCCTCTGTGTGTGTACCACATTTTCTTTATTCATTCATCCATCAATGGCTACTTGGATTGTGAAACTGTCTTTAATAGCATATCGTAACATGTTGAGTTCCATGTTCATTTGGTACCACACCACTGGCTATGAAAATGTGATGAGCACATGAATTGAGTAACTGCCTTTGTCTGGTGTTTCAGTACAAGCCCATGTGCTACAGTGGTTCAATTGTTTGTACAGTTTTCTGTTAGTGTGCCCGGGAACTGGGCAAAAGTCTTGTGCACAGCTACAACCTTAAATTACACATTTGCAAAAAATTCAAACATGTACAAATAATAGAGGTATATTCAAAGACTGCAGAAAAATTAATTAACCTTGCTGTACAAGATAATGTGTTAGTAGACTCCAGTGTGTTAAGGTTTGTTTTATAGCATATTAGAATGAGCCATTTAAATGCAGTTTTATTTAAAATAGTTAAAATAATTTTAAATAGCAGTGATGGTTGCACAACAGTGTAAATGTACTTAATGCCACTGAACTGTACACTTAAAAGCTGTTAAAATGGTATATTTTATGTTATATATATTTTACCACAATAAAAATAATTTTTAAAACAAAATTCAAATTACAGAAACTCTACAGTATTTTTGTGGGTCCCTGAAGTATCCCTAAGGTCCTGAGGAACACAATTTGAAAACCACTGTTCTACAGGGTAAATACAGATACCTGAGCATGACATATGCTGTTTATGATCTGCCCCTAATTGTCCTCTGGCCTCATTATTTGTTACTCTTTACTTCGTAACTTGCACTGTTTTCCTATTGAACTACCTGTACTTCCTAAATGTATGGTGCCCTCTCTCACAAATATGTGCCTTGACATATGTTACTTCTCTGCCTGGAATGCCCTTACAATCTTTTTTCGTACTCTTCCCTCCTCCATCAGCATTGTCCTAGTCATTCTTCATAATTCAGCTCAAATTTTC
>NW_011495085.1:7014321-7023469 GCF_000754665.1 Bison bison bison
CAGCTCAAATTTTCAATTCCAAGTCCCTCCTATGAAAACTCATTTGTACTATCTTTATTTTTTCCCTTAATATTATATTTGCAATTGTTTTTTGTTGGTGTGTCTCTCTCCCTTTATATTTTTAACTCTTTGAAAGTAGGGATTGTGACTTATTCATCTTTGTATCTCTAAAGCCTAGCACAGTGCCTAGAATATTTAACATAGTCACCAAATGATGAAAAGGACTCGAATGTATGAGGTGAGAAAAGTGGGAGAGTCCAGAATATCTCAGATTTGCTGTTTGTTGGGTGACTGATTAGATGGTGAGACAATGAAAAGGAACAGTGCTGAAAGTGAAATAGATTTGCACTGAAAGATGAATTCTGTGTTGTTCAAGTCTGTGTTATGCAATGTCATCTGTGCACAGCCCACTGGAGGTTATTCAGTTGACAGATAAAATATAGCTTTGGACAATAGGAAAGAGGTCTGGTTTGGAGATGCAGATTTGAGGGAGTCATTAATACAGTATTTATTGGAACTCTAGGCAAGGATGAGATAACCCAGGAAGAATGTATATAGTAAGCAAAAACCTTAAGACAGTCCAAAGAGAATACCAACATTTAATGGGCGGGTTTTGGAAAGGCTACCCCATTAAGTAGACTAGGAATGATTGAGAATGGGGGATACAGTAGTCACATGGCTCTGGAGGGAAGACTTGAGAGTTTAAGATTTCTTTAAATATAGTTTCTACCAACCCCAGCTTTTCAGCCTCAAGTCTCTCGTCTTTCCAAGGTACCTGGTGCCTCTAAGAGAGCAAATGAGCTCATTTCCTTAGAGCATAGAGGTTAGGATCATGGACTTTGGAGCCCAACTGCTTCATTTGAATCCTGACTCTGCCACTTACTAGCTATGTGACCTTAGGCAAGTTACCTAACCTCTTTGTGCCTCAGTTCTTATATCTGTTGACACAAGGATAATCATGCTTTATGCACACTTTATGGGACCACTGTGAGGGTTAAGTGAGGTAATATGTATAAAGTTCCTAGAACAGTATCTGGCTTTTAGTAAACACTATATAAACTTAGCTGTTATTATCACTGTCATCATCATTATTGTCCCTTTGCAGGCACTTTAGATTGAGGCTCCTCCATCTTGCTGATTCAGTTATTGCTCTCCACCTGTACTCTAAAAACATTGAAATCTCTTGTCTTGCCTGTTGGTATTTCCTCTCCTGTGCTCTGTGATCTTACTGGTTATTACTTTCTAAATTCCTTTTAATGGTATCTTAGTGGGGAAAGAAATGCTGATGGTCAGTCTTCTATGTTTGAACAGAACTTCGTCTAATGTTCTCTGTGTTCTTTTTGTATGTGGTTTTGTTACATTGATTCCTGTTAAGCTATATCAATTTTTATTGGAATAATGTGTGTCTAAATAATTACAATTTTATTTTTTGAAAGCCTTTCATACTTTTCCCCCTTTAGACTTTGGTACCAGAAGCATAACTATTTTTTCCTCTGAGATTTAGGGGAAAATCTGTTTTCTTAACATCTAGCGTACTGATATTTGACCCTGCACCTCGGTCCCCTATAACCAGATTCTCATCATTTCACTTACACTGTCAGTTCTTCCATGTGTGTCGACTTGAAGGCCAAAACAGCCATTTCCTTCTTGCAGTATCCTTTTGCTGAGGAAATTGTCATGAGAATAGATAAGAACTGTATTGGGTGCTCTGCTTTCAGTGTCATGTAACTTAGCAAATAACTACATTATCTAAGTTTCTCTATCCTATTAATAATAACTTACATGTGGATAGCACTTAATAGATCACATTTGATTTTTATCATAGCCTCATGAGGTAAGTAAGGTATGTAATACACCTGTTTTATGGATAAAAGGAAAGTTTTAGTGACTTGTCCAAGGTCATACACATTGATAAGTACAAGAGGCAGAGTTTGAACTAAGATTCTGTCTCCCAATTAAGTTCCTTTTCACCCTATCACCTCTCAGTAGTTACTCCTGTAAGTCTTGTGACCAATTGCCATAACAGATCATTCCCTTTCTCTCTGAGTATGCAGAGTGTATCTATACTATCATATTACTTATTTTTTCCCCCCTAATCTTCTCAACTGTGCTACCTGCCTTAGGCTTATACATGTTTTCTTCTCATACAGAGCAGGGTGTCTCAGCTGTTGCACTATTGACATTTTGGGTCAATAATATTGAGAGGCAGGGACTGTCCAGGGCATTGTAGAAAGTTTAGTGGCATCCTTGCCCTCGACTCACAAGATGCCAGTAGTACTTCCCCTGACCTCGCAAGCTGTGACAACCAAAATGTCTCCAGATATCACCAAATGTCCTCAGTTCAGTTCAGTCCAGTCACTCGGTCATGTCCTACTGTCTGTGACACCATGGACTGCAGCACGCAGGCATCCCTGTCCATCACCAACTCCTGGAACATGCACAAACTTATTTCCATCAAGTTGATGATGCCATCCAACCATCTCATCTTCTCCTCCTGCCTTCAGTCTTTCCTAGCATCAAGATCTCTTCCAATGAGTCAGTTCTTCGCATCAGGTAGCCAAAGTATTGGAGTTTCAGCTTCAGCATCAGTCTTTCCAATGAACACTCAGGCCTGATTACCTTTAGGCATGACTGGTTTGATCTCCTTGCAGTCCAAGGGACTCTCAAGTGTCTTCTCCAATACCACAGTTCAAAAGCATCAATTCCTTGGTGCTCAGCTTTCTTTATAGTTCAACTCTCATGTGTATACATGACTACTGGAAAAACCATAGCTTTGACTAGACGGACCTTTGTCAGCAAAGCTCTGCTTTTTTATATGCTGTCCAGGTTAGTCATAGCTTTTCTTCCATGGAGCAAGCATCCTTTAATTTCATGTTTGCAGTAACCACCTGCAGTGATTTTGGAGACCAAGAAAATAGTCAGCCACTGTTTCCCCATCTATTTGCCATGAAGTGATGGGACCGGATGCCATGATCTTAGTTTTCTGAATGTTGAGTTTTAAGCCAACTTTTTCACTCTCTTCTTTCACTTTCATCAGGAAGCACTTTAGTTCCTCTTCGATTTCTGCCATAAGAGTGGTGTCATCTGCATATCTGAGGTTATTGGTATTTCTCCCAGCAATCTTGACTCCAGCTTGTGCTTCATCCAGCCCAGGATTTCGCATGATGTACTCAGCATATAAGTTAAATAAGCAGGGTGACAATATACAGCCTTGACGTGCTCCTTTCCCGATTTGGAACCAGTTTGTTGTTCCATGTCCAGTTCTAATTGTTGCTTCTTGACCTGCATACAAATTCCTCAGGAGGCAGGTCAGGTGGTCTGGTATTCCTGTCTCTTTAAGAATTTTCCATAGTTTGTTGTGATTCACACAGTCAAAGACTTTGGCATAGTCATTAAAGCAGAAGTAGATGTTTTTCTGGAACTCTCTTGCTTTCTCTATGACTCAACAGATGTTGGCAATCTGATCTCTGGTTCCTCTGCCTTTTCTAAATCCAGCTTGAACATCTGGAAGTTCATGGTTCACATTCTCCTGAAGCCTGGCTTGGAGAATTTTGAGCATTGCTTTGCTAGCATGTGAGATGAGTGCAATTGTGCAGTAGTTTGAACATTCTTTGGCATTGCCTTTCTTTGGGATTGGGATGAAAACTGACCTTTTCCAGTCCTGTGACCACTGCTGATTTGATTTAGGTCATACCTGAATGGTCTAGTGGTTTTCTCTCTTTCTTCAATTTAAGTCTGAATTTGGCAATAGGGAGTTCATGATCTGAGCCACAGTCAGCTCCCTGTCATGTTTTTGCTAAGTGTATAGAGCTTCTCCATCTTTGGCTACAATCTGATTTCAGTATTGATCATCTGGTGATGTCCATGTGTAGAGTCTTTTCTTGTGTTGTTGGAAGAGGGTGTTTGCTATGAACAGTGCATTCTCTTGGCAAAATTCTGTTAGCCTTTGCCCTGCTTCATTTTGTACTCCAAGGCCAATTTTGCCTGTTACTCCAGTTATCTCTTGACTTCCTACTTTTGCATTCCAGTCCCCTATAATGAAAAGGACATCTTTTTTGTTAGTTCTAGAAGATCTTGTAGATCTTCATAGAACTGTTCAACTTTAGCTTCTTCAGCATTACTCATTGGGGCATAGACTTGGATTGCTGTGATATTGAGTGGTTTGCCTTGGAAACGAACAGAGATCATTCTGTTGTTTTTGAGATTGCACCCAACTGCTGCATTTCGGACTCTTTTGTTAACTATGAGGGCTACTCCATTTCTTCTAAGGGATTCTTGCCCACAGTAGTAGATATAATGGTCATCTGAGTCAAATGCACCCATTCCAGTCCATTGTAGTTCATGGATTCCTAAAATGTCGATGTTCACTCTTGCCATCTCCTGTTTGACCACTTCTGATTTGCCTTGATTCATGGACCTAACATTCCAGGTTCCTATGCAATATTGCTCTTTGCAGCATTGGGCTTTACTTCCATCACCAGTAACATCCACAGCTGGGTGTTGTTTTTGCTTTGGCTCCATCCCTTCATTCTTTCTGGAGTTATTTCTCCACTGATCTCCAGTAGCATATTGGGCACCTGTCGACCTGGGAAGTTATCTTTCAGTGTCCTATATTTTGCCTTTTCATAGTGTCCATGGGGTTCTCAAGGCAAGAATACTGAAGTGGTTTGCCATTGCCTTCTCCAGTGGACCACATTTTGTCAGATGTCAAAAGTCCTACAGAAGCAAAATTGTCCCTAGTTGAGAGCTGCTTCATATAGAGCTGCCTCCTTTCTCTCCTACCTTGTTTTTCTCTCCTGTGACAAATATACCCTTTTAATCTAGTTGTAAAATCTATTATAACGTGTTCATTATACTTGTGAAGTTCTAGTCCCCTTTTAAAGTTAAAATCTCAGTTATTTATTTGTTGCCCTAGTGAACGAACACCTGAAGCTATTGAGTAGTATTCTTGATCCTTTTCTCGCTTGATACATTCTCAGTCTTTTAGAGAGAAGAGGAACTTTTGGTCTTACAACTTTATCCAGGCATTTTTCTCCATAGCCATCCTTGATCAGAACTTTTAAGTCTCTTCAGACATGTTCTTCCTAGTCTTTATGATATATATTCTCCATCCATGTCAATAATTTCTCTCTCAACAACAGGAAATCAAATACTCTTTTGTGATGATTTCTTTCCAGAGAGACATTCATTTCCCTTGCTCCTTTCTATTCCAAAACCCAAACTCTCATTTGAATAAAAAATTCAGCCTTTTTATTCTTAAGTCTGTGCTTCTTGCTTAGATCACAGTACCCATAATTTCTTCTCAGGGCTTATCTGGGCTTTTGTTGTTGTTCCTGTGAAGTAATAGATGGACATTTTGCTTAATAGGTTTGAAACACCTCAGCAGTCTTTCTTTCACATCCCAGATGGGATATGGGCCAATAAGATGGCACAATGTTCTGTTTGGCTAAAAGGTATAAGCAGAGAAAGAACTGAACTAATATGAGGATTAGTACAGGCAATGGTAAGGTTTGATTAATCTCAGCAGGATCTCCTTCACATCCTGGATGGGATAAATGGCCCTGGAAAATGGCAGTAGAAGGAAAAGAAAGAGATGTTTGCTTGATGGAACTTTTTTTGTCTTCGTCATCATCATTCAGTTGCTCAGTCATGTCTGACTCTGTGACCCCATGGACTGCAGCATGCCGAGCTTCCTTGTCCTTCACCTTCTCCTGGAGTTTGCTCAAACTCATGTCCATCGAGCCAGTGATGCCATCCAACCATCTCATCCTCTGTCATCCCCTTCTCCTCTTGCCTTCAATCTTTCCTAGCATGAGGGTCTTTTCCAATGAGTTGGCTCTTCACGTCAAGTGGCCAAAATATTGGAGCTTCAGCATCAGTCCTTCCAGTGTATTCAGCATTGATTTCCTTTAGGAATTGAAGTCCTTTAGGATTGACTGGTTTGATCTCCTTGCTGTCCAAGAGGCTCTCAAGTCTTCTCCAGCACCACAGTTTGAAGGCATCAATTCTTTGGCACTCAGCCTTATATATTGGGATATTTGAGCATGTAAATAAACTGAAAAGAAGGAATTTGTAAAGGGAAAATAAATTGAAGATCTAAGAGGAAGGTGGAAGATTGAACGATCCAGGGTCCCTGGGAAAATTAAGGGAATAGAAACACTGGCAAAGGCTAAAGGGTAAATAAAGGTAGTTATTTCCTCCTGAAACAAGGAGAAGAACAGAGGAATCTGTAACAGCAAAGGAAAGACTGTGAAGTGAGGAGAGGGGAAATCAGGGAGCCCTTGTGAAGAATTGATCACCATAATGTATTTGTTGAAATCATATACTAATAGAGTGAAGGTAGATTTCCAGTCTTGGAAATGATGAGTGTTTAGAATAGCTGCCATGGTGAAGGAAGAATGAAGAAGAGAAGATGGTCAATTGACCAAGGGTTCAGCCACGGTCAGATAGCATGTTTTATAATGGATGAATCCAGTCCATTTGATTATGTAACTTTCTTCAGCATTGCAGTGTAGAGAGAAACGCACGTGCACGTGCACACACACACAGCTGGTTTAACCTAGGCCTCGGAATTGACATGGTGGGAATGGCAGAAGGTCGTGGGTTTAATGAGTGCTTGGGAAAGTATAACTGAAATGACTGCAGGGTTCAGAATAGGTAGTTTAAGGCCCAGGAAAGATGATCTACCAAGGGTATTAGAAAGAGTCAGTTGGTATTTCCCTGCTGGTCCAGTGGTTAAGACTCCACGCTTCTACTTCAGCAGGTGCTGGTTCGATCCTTGGTCGGGGAACTAAGATCCTTTGTGCCATGTGGTGCAGCGAAAAAGAGAAAAAAAGAGTGTCAGTAAATTTGTAGCCACAATAAGGGTGAAGAACAGCATCCATGAAAGAAACGGAAGGATGGTAGTAGGATGCAGTCAGAAAGGAATTTTGGAGTTAAGGATCTTATAGATATAGTTGTTATATGGATCTTATAGACCTATAAGGGAGTCCAGTGGCTGAATAAATAAAGTAGAATAGCACTAACAATCATCATGCCATTTATATATCATATAACTTTGTTTTGTGTAAGGTATCTTATTAACTCCCCACCACAACCTATGAAGTGGGTAGATTTGCCCCTTCTGTAGAACTTACCTAAAATTGCATAACTAGTCAGTGAGAAAGCCAGGATTAGAACCTAGCCACCATTGCCCATGCATTTAACCATTATACTATATAGACTTTCCATGATTGTAATCATTATACTATATAGACTTTCCAAGATAAACATAACCATAAGGGCTTTCAAGGGACCTCAGAGATTATTACAATGTTTAAAAAGTAAACCTTTGAATTTAAGAAGTGGAAAAGAATGTTTACTCTATTTGAAGCAACAAGAGGAAAGTATAAAAAGTAAATAACTATACAAGTGGTTGTTGTCATGGTGATCTGTTATCTGTCTGTCTGCTTTGTTTCCTTGGAAAAGGGCAAGAAGTGCCAACTGACTTAATTGTGCTTTCACCTTTGCCCTTTGAACTTTACTTAATTGGAAGACCAACTGTTTGAAAGAGGAAGAGATGGAAAGAAGCTAAAATATCAGAGTGGACATCACCAGCTTCTACCAGCATTATGTTTATTCCCATTTCTACCCATACCACCTAGGGAATATATGGTGTGTTTCTCAAAGAGCATAAGAATATTTGATAAGAACACTAAAGATTTTTAAATAATGTTTTTCTTTTATATAGAGCTTTCTGTTTGGGGAAAAAAAAGACACTCGGAAAAGTGAACAGGATTAAGAGGTTTCCTTAAGATTGCTAACTTAATAATTCTATGGGGTCTTTATTCTTTTCTCTTTCTCAGGATAGTTATATGTTAGATGTTACCAAGCAATTTAAATTTTCTTTCCTACTATTAGGTATTAATATTAACCGAGGCCTCCTATGTTTGGGAAATGTAATCAGTGCTCTTGGAGATGACAAAAAGTGTGGCTTTGTGCCCTACAGAGATTCCAAGTTGACTCGACTGCTTCAAGGTAAGCCCAAAGTGCCTCTAAGAAATAAGAGAGTAACGTAGAATGATAGTGATGAGAATGCAAAGATAGGACAGATATTAATAAAAAGCCAGATTTTTGGACTATTACATACAGAGCTGTCCAATTGATAAACTGGAGAGAGACCTGTTGGCAAGCAGGCTTCTAAGGTAATGGAAAAATGTCTTCATATATGGATTTGAGAGCCAAAAAAATCTGTAGAGTGTCAACTGTACTTAGCACTTTGTATCTGGAAATGAGCTTGCTTACTGTATTTATTAATGCTGACAAGCAGAATTCCCTAAAGAGTTAAAATCTACCTAGAGGAAGCATCCAAAGAATGTTTAATCCTAACAGTGGCTCCTAACTTACTTGGCCCAGGCCCCTGTTGTTTTAACCTGATTAACTGCTGGCGTCACAGTCTCACTTAAGGAGGACACATGCAATAGCATGCTAAACTATATCATTTTACACAACAGAAATTCTTGATGTTTTTATATTGATGTAATAGGAAATTTGTAGATACTTAAGAATTATTTTCTTACAGCTCTGAGATTGAAGTCTCCAACCCAATGGACAGCTTTGCTTGCGTCCTACTTGTTGGATTTCACTTCCTTCCATTATTCTTTTTCAGATTCTCTAGGAGGTAATAGCCACACTCTTATGATAGCCTGTGTGAGTCCTGCTGACTCCAATCTAGAGGAAACATTAAACACTCTTCGTTATGCTGACAGAGCAAGAAAAATCAAGAACAAACCTGTTGTTAATATTGATCCCCAGACAGCTGAACTTAATCATCTGAAGCAACAGGTTAGAAGGGACTTAACATTTGATGGGGAAAATTACAAGTATGTGAGTGGAATGATAGAGCTCCTATTTCTCAGCTTTTTCTCCACCAGGACTTTAGAGATGTTGGTTAAGCATTCTGTTAGTATGAAGACATGTTAAAGTAACTCCTATGAACATGTTTTTTGGTCATATTTAAGAGTAGAGGGTGGCACTGGATATTTCACTGATAAAGAAGTGAGCAGTGAGAGATGGGGCAAGAGAGGTGCAGGAGTCAGATCCCAAAGGTCCTTATATGACTGGTTAAAGAATTATAATAACTCAAGTAAACACTATGGCCTGAACTAAA
>NW_011495085.1:7023569-7025878 GCF_000754665.1 Bison bison bison
CCCCAGGTTTTTTGCTTGGACAACTGAATAAATGGTAGTAACAATCATTGAGTCAGGGAATTTAGGAGGAAAATAGGGGTCAGGCAGGGAAATGGAAATGATGAAATTCAGTTTTGGGCATTTTGAGTTTGAAGCTCTTGAGGGACATCTAAGTAGAGTTATTCAAACATGGCTGGGTATGCAGGTTTATGTAGAGAGGTCTGAAGATACAGATTTGTATGTCATCAGCATTTAGCTATGACAAACCTAGACAACATATTAAAAAGCAGAAACATTACTTTGCCAACAAAAGTCCATCTAGTCAAAGCTATGGTTTTTCTAGTACTCATGTATAGATGTAAGAGTCAGACCTTAAAGAAAGCTGAGTATCAAAGAACTGATGCTTTTGAACTGTGGTGTTGGAGAAGACTCTTGAGTGCCCCTTGGACTGCAAGGAGATCCAACCAGTCCATCCTAAAGGAAATCAGCCTTGAATATTCATTGGAAGGTCTGATGCTGAAGCTGAAGCTCTAATACTTTGGCCACGTGATGTGAAAAACTGACTCATTGGAAAAGACCCTGATGCTGGGAAAGATTGAAGGCAGGAGGAGAAGGAGATGACAGAGGATGAGATGGTTGGATGGCATCACTGACTCCATGGACATGAGTTTGTGCAAGCTCCGGGAATTGGTGATGGACAGGGAAGCCTAGCATGCTGTAGTCCATGGAGTTGCAAAGAGTCAGACATGACTAAGCGACAAAAGTGAGAATTTAGATGGTACCTGATGTTACAAAGTAGATGAAATCGAAGAGTGTCTGGCATGTAAAGGCACTTACTCAATATCTGCTGAGTGAGCAAATGGCAAAGAAGAGAGACAAAGGCTAGATAGAACTCAGGGGTAACAGCAGTATTTAAGGAAGGGGAAAAGGAGAGCCGACAACAAGGGAGATGAAGAAAGAGCAAACAGGTAGGAAGAAAATCAGTGGTTCATGGAAGACAAGGGAAGAAAGTTTCAAGGAGGGCCATCAAAAGTATAAATTTATAAAGAAGTGTAAAGATAAGGGTTAAAAAGGTCCATTGATTTTTTTTTTTTTAATCACCAAGAAATCTATTGATGACTGCAGTGAGAAGAGGGTCAGGGGAATGATGGGAACAGATTGCTATGGGGTGGACAGTGAATGCTAGACAAGGAAGTGGAGGAAGTTGGTAGGCTCTTCTTTCAAGAAGGCAAGATAAAAAAAGACAGTAGCTGGTAGTCAAGGGTCAAGGGATATAAATCTGTGTTTTTTTCTTTTTTTTTTTTGAAATATAGAAGAGACTTCAACATATGAAAGAACCAGAGACTGGTTGGGATAGACTTGGAGAGACTGAGAATAGGAATGAGTTGATAAGGTGTTTTCTTTTAGTTGAGATCCTCTGCACAAATAAAGAGGGCTTCACCTTAGACAGTAGAGGGGATACCTGCCCATAAGACTAGAAGAAAAGAGGTTAGAATAGGAAGGATACAGTGACACTAACTTAGATAACCAAGAAGGGAAATTGAGCGATATCACCCTGATGACCATTTTCTTCTCAGAGAAGTGGGAGACAAGGTCATCTTCTAAGAGCAATCAAGCAGATGATAGCATAGAGGGATTGAAGAGAGCTCAAAAGGCTTAAAGTCTTGGAAATGGAAGAAGTAGCTGACTAGGAACGTGAATTTGTGGTGATATCAGTATGACTGTGCAACAGCTCAATAGCACTGGCAGAATAGCAGGTAGCGAGATTGACCCCCTTGGCAAGGGTGTCAGCTTTTCTTGGTATAGTACTCTTCCCAGTGGGAATCTAGTGTTTCTCAACAGTCTAGTGCTCACTCCATCTCTGGCTTCCTCCTCAGTGATAATAATTACAACTCATTTAATCTGTTGTCTTTTCTCCTTTTATTGTCCTTTATTTCCTTCCTAAGGTTCATTATAGAAAATATAAGTAATTTACCTGTTTACAAAATCACTTTAATTGTAAATTACCTTATTCAGTGCTGCTTCTTTGTTTGCTTTCATGTGTACTCCTATTGCCAGAAATGCTTTTCTTCCTGGTCATTTATTTGTTCATCCATTTCAACAATAAATATTTACTGAACACTATTATGTGCCAGGTACTGTGCTGGAATATATTGTTGAGCAAAGAAGATAGTTTCTGCCTTCATGGAACTCTCCTAATGGGAGAGACAAACAAACATTAAGCACACGATCATAGCAATGTATTATAAACTGGAATAGTGTACTATAGGGCACTGTGAAAGTATGAGCAGGATCTAATGTTAAATATCTACTCTGAGAAGAAGGCTTCC
>NW_011495085.1:7026225-7026681 GCF_000754665.1 Bison bison bison
TTTCTCCCTATCAAACAGTCTTGTTCCCTGTAAATGCTTTAGAAATCTGTGTTGTTGTTGTTGTTTAGTTACTAAGTCATGTCCGACTCTTTGCAACCCTATGGACTGTAGCCCACCAGGCTCCTCTGTCCATAGGATTCTCCAGGCAAAATACTGGAATGGGTTGCCATTTCCTTCTTCAGTGGATCTTCCCAACCCAGGGACTGAACCCATGGCTTCTGCATTGCAGGCTGATTCTTTACTGCTGAGCCACCAGGAAAGCCCAGAGAAATCTGTGTGGATCAAATGAAATCACATGTGTAGTCATGCTTTGGAAATAATGATGTGATAGTAAATGTAAAATACTAGAGTTATTGCATTTTAAAAATTCTAAATTCAGAAAGATCTGTGTTTGAGATAAATTTGGGAGTCACCAGTTTTTATTAATAAATCGTAATTGAAACTATAGGCAGAGAG
>NW_011495085.1:7026781-7028045 GCF_000754665.1 Bison bison bison
AGCTGCCCGGGTTCAAATCCTGGCTCTATATCTCACTAGCTATGTACCCTGGGCAAGTTCTCTGTGCCTCAGTTTCCCTATCTATAAAACAGAACTAATAATAATAATAGTATCGGCTTCATAGAGTTTTTATGAGGGTTAAATGAGTTAATACATATAAAGCACTTAGAACAGTGCCAGACATATAGCATGTCTGCAAAGGTCTTGAGTTAGGAAGGAGTATAGTGCATTTGAAGACCTCAGAATGCCATTGTGGCTAGAGTGGAGAGAGCAAGGAATGGGTAATCCAGTCTGAGACTGGAAAAGAAACAGAGGCCTGATTGAAGCCTCACGTACTATGTTAAAAATTATTTTAAGCTAGGTGGCAGCATTAATAATTTACACTTTTGAAAGACGGTATGGCTGCTGTACACAAATAGATTATGGTGGAGCAAAAATATACTCATGGAGACTACTTAAGAAGTTACTACAATGGTCCAAGAGAAAGAAAAATGGTGGCTTGGACTTGGGGTGGTGGTGGTGATAGAAAGAAGTGACAAGTGGGTTAGATAAGGGGGTGAAGGTATGACACCCAGCTTTCTGGCATGTGAAACTGCATATTCACTGAACCAGAATACACTAGAGAAAAACCAGGTTTGGGATAGCAGACAACTAAGTGGAAATATTAAGTAGATAGTTCAGTATAAAGGTTCTAAATTCAAAAAAGTTGATAAGATCCCCTGGAGAAGGAAATGGCAACCTCTCCAGTATTCTTGCCTGGGAAATCACATGGACAGAGGAGCCTGGTGGGCTACAGTTCACGGGGTCATAAATAGTCAGACATGACTGAGCGACTAACACTTTCAATAATAGTAATACTCAGTTCCCAGTATTATTTATTAATAATGTTAATATTTCCCGATAGTAATACTCAGTCCCCTCAGGTCTGATTTGAGGACTAAATGAGACATTATGTCTAAATCATCTTCCATGGTGTCTGGCTCCAAGGGCTAGACTCAGGCCTTAAAGAAGCTCCCTTTGTTTCAGATTTCCTGTCTCACCTTGACATGGTTCAGAAAAACTCTTTTATATTCATTATTTAATTTTATCATCATAATATGCCAATGAACACAGCAGGTATCTTTATCCCCATTTTAAGACACTAGGGTCTAAGAAATGAATATGGTGGTTCAGGGCAGGCTGACAGGAACCAGGTCACCTGATAGCCAGCCCTTGACTTTTCCCACTATCTCTCCCCAATGGAGTGGTAATGGCTTTTCAAGGA
>NW_011495085.1:7028145-7031063 GCF_000754665.1 Bison bison bison
ATTGAAACTATAGGCAGAGAGCTTTGAGGAACTTTATCACCTAAAGGACAGTTGGAGCAAAGATGAACTAAGAAATTGACTAGAAGATCAGCTTGAAAAATAGAAGGAAAAGCAGAAAAGTGTGGTGTCTGGTAACCCAAATGCTACCAAACAGTCAAATAAAATGAAGACTAAAAAATGCCCATGGGATATAGTGACATGCAGATCATTGGTGACATTATCCAAAGTTATTTCAGTGGAATGTTGTGGGCACAAATCAGATTAGAATAAGTTAAAGAGCAAGTGAGAGAAGAGCAAAGGAAATGGAGGCAGTGGGTGTAGACTATTCTCTTAAACTTTATGAAGGACAGAAATCAAGCAAAAAGTGATAGGAAGTGGGATTGGGGGAGGTGCTTTTAAGATGGTAGAGACTTGAACATGTTTTAATCTTAATAGGAAGGATACTGTAAAAAGAGAGAAGTCACATATATAGAAGAGAGAGGGGATAACAAGTAGAGTAAGATTTATCAGAAGGCAAGAAGAGTTGGGATCCAAAACTCAAGCAGAACAGCTCCTCTTTTATCATAAGAGGGAATGGAGACAATGATTACAGGTGCACTCTGGTTTAAGATCCATCCCCACAAAGCCTCCTTTAGACTACTGTGGGATTTTATTAATTTGCTTCTTCTCAGAACCCTAAAGTACTTAAGTATACTTGATGACTTAGGATCTTCTGTCTTGTGTTATTTCCTACTTTTTCAGGCCTTAGTCTTGTCTTCATCAACTAGATTGTAAACTAGATAATAAACCACAAGAGTTTATTTTGTGCCCCCCCACATTGCCTAGCTCAGTGCTAAGTCTGATTTAAAAAAAAAAAAAACAGAATAGAGGCTCAATAAAAACTCATGAAGATGCTTAGGTAAAAGAGATGACATCTTCTAAGTACTAGTTATTCATGTAATGCTGATTGTCTTTTTATCATTGAATCATCAACCGTGTTGCTTTCTGTAATACTTAAGATACGCCTTAGATGTCATAGGCATCAAGTAAAATTCAGTTCAGCTCAGTCGTGTCTGACTCTTTGCGACCCCATGGACTGCAGCACGCCAGGCCTCCCTGTCCATCACCAACTCCCAGAGTTTACCCAAACTCATGTCCATTGAGTCGATGATGTCATCTCATTCTCTGTCATCCCCTTCTCCTCCCGCCTTCAGTCTTTCCCAGCATCAGGGTCTTTACCAATGAGTCAGTTCTTCACATCAGGTGGCCAAAGTATTGGAGTTTCAGCTTCAACATCAGTCCTTCCAATGAACACTCAGGACGGATCTCCTTTAAGATGGACTGGTAGGATCTCCTTGCAGTCCAAGGGACTCTCAAAAGTCTTCTCCAACACCACAGTTCAAAAGCATCAAGTAAAATTACCCTACTGCTAATCATGATAATTTTGCTGAGTAGGGATAAGTAGTTTTGATTGATAACTAGCTGACTATTTTTCTTTGCTTTTTCCAGGTCCAGCAGCTACAGGTTTTGTTGCTACAAGCCCATGGAGGTACCCTGCCTGGATCTATAAAGTAAGAGCCGTAGACTAATTTTAAATGTATATTCTAACAGAGTCTTTTTCTCCTTATAATTGTTTCCTCCCTGATATTCTAAAGTTTCTGATAGCACTTGGTGTCAAGGTAGGGATCTTAACAAACTTGCTGTCTATATAGGACTTAGCTAGTTAGCTTTGAGACAACCTGATAAAATAGAAAAAGCATGGGTTCTGGCCTCAGAAATGTATTAATTGGAATCCTACGATGAGAAAGAGCTGTTTTTCTCTTCCTACCACTTATTTATCTGATTATGTATTTATAGCCATATAGACCCATGGGTATTTATTTTATTCTATGCATTAACACCCAATACTATCATCATTTGTTTTATATCTTGTTTTATTTTTTGTTTCTTATCTACTAGGAACACCTTCAGAGTAGCTCTTATATTCTTTAACACACCGTCAAGTTTTTAAGCATTTCCACAAGATGTTGTATTTTCCCTGCCTCAGCTCTGGAATCAATCATGTGTCCAAGGAGCCCTGTTTTTTCTTTTAGTTGGAAAATGGTATTTAGAAACATCTGGGCATTAGGTGTGCTCATTGTTACTGGGATATCACTACTTCTAGGCCCTCTCAGTGAGTAGAGCTAGGAAATATCTGTATGTACAGTAACCCACACATATATCTATATTTTTATATCTATCTAATTGAATATATGTTAAAAACCATGATTTTAAACTGATACCTCTGATTCCAGTCTAACATTACAGGGTTTATTTTAATCTTCCCACTCTTTATTTATAACTTCTTTCTCCAGCCGTGAAAAACCAGCTCTCATTATCTGCATTTTGTTTACTTACTAGTTCAGTTCTAGTAGACACATAACATAATTTTGGAATTGCTAGCCCATACCCCCGTGAGAAACACGTTTAGTGACTAGATTACAGCATATATGTACAGTTCTTTTTGTCTTTAGACTTTAAAGTATCCAGGCAAGATACTGTTTCCCAGAGTTACTGTTTGTATTCCATTGTGGATCCCCCCTACATCTTGCTTTGTTGGTTTTAATTGTTTATATTTTGGGTATATAAAGAGTATGTGAAGCATCATTGATGGTCTAAGAGTCAAGGTTTTACAAAAATATATACTCAGAGCAGAGAAATGCAAATCAAAATTGCAATTAGATATCACCATACACCTTGTCAGGATGGCTACTATTAAAAAAAAAACAGAAAATAACAAATGTTGGAAGGGATGCAAGGAGAATGTGGAGAAATTACAACGTTTGTACATTGTTGAATGGATTGTAAAATGATATAACTGCTATGGAAAGCAGTATGGAGGTAGCTCAAAAAATTAAAAATAGAACTACCATATGATCCAGCAATCCCACTTCTGGGTA
>NW_011495085.1:7031259-7035436 GCF_000754665.1 Bison bison bison
CGCACCAGGTTTCTCTGTCCTTCACTATCTCCCAGAATTTGCTCAAACTCATGTCCATTGAGTCGCTGTGCCATCCAAGCATCTCATCCTCTGTTCCTTCCTTCTCCTGCCCTCGATCTGTCCCAATATCATTCAGCCTTTAAAAGGAAGGAAATCCTGTCACATGTTACAACATGAATGAAACTTTAGGACATTATGTAAGTGAAACAGTCAAGTCACAAAAAGACAAATACTGTATGATTCCACTTATATAAGGAATTTAAAGTAGTTAAATTCACAGAAATGAAGAGTAGCATGGTGGTTACCAAGGGCTAGGGGAGGGCCAAAAGGGGAGTTATTATTTGATGGGTATATAATTTGAGTTTTACAAGATGAAAAATTTCTAGAGATCTGTTTCTACAGCAATGTAAATATACTTAATGCTACTCAATTGTACACTTAAAAGCAGTTAAGGTGACAAGTTTTATATGTTTTTTGCTGTATTGTGCTGTGCTCAGTCACTTCAGTTGTGTCTGACTTTTTGTGACCTACAGACTGTAGCCCACCAGGCTCCTCTGTCCATGGGATTCTCCAGGCGAGAATACTGGAGTGGGTTGCTGTGCCCTCCTCCAGGGGATATTCCTGACCCAGGAATCAAACCTGTATCTCCAATGTCTCTTACATTATAGGCAGGTGCTTTACCCACTGAGCCACCTGGGAAGCCCATATGTTTTTTTACCACAATATAAAAAAAGAAAAAACCTACAAGAGAACTAGAAAAAAATATAGGCAAAGTTCTCTGTGCATATAGGTGAAGGTAAAGAGCATTCTATGAGTAAAAGCAGTGACAGAAACTAAAAGAATAGACCAGGGATGGAGAGTTGCTTTTGAATGGGTATAGAGTTTCAGTTTTACAAGATGAAAGCTTATGGAGAGTCATTGCACAACACTGTGAATATACTAACACTATGAACTGTACACTTAAAAATGGTTAAGATGAAAAAAAAAATGGTTAAGATGGTAAATTTTATGCTATGCTTTTTACCACAATGTTTTTTTTTTTTTAAGAAAAAAATATGTATACTCAGAGAAGTGTTCCTGTTTGTCCCTGCTATCCTGTCCCCATTCCACCCTTATTTCCACTTCTTTGCCACCACATTCTCCTAACCCCTGTGTTTAATCAGTCTCTTTAGTTTCTTCCTATATTTCTTTTGTACAGATGAGCAGTTACTTGCGTATTATTTCATATCCTCTTTCTCATATGAATGGTAGTACACTATAAATATACTTTGTGGCTTTGCTTTTTTCAGTATTTTCTAAAAGTCATTTATCAGTTCATAGAAGTCTTCCTCATTCTTTTTTGTACAGCTCCGTGGTACTCTTATTGTGTATATGTGCCATACATAGCAATTCACCTTCTCTCCTGTGTATGGGCATTTAGGTTGTTTCCAATATTTTGCAATTACAGACATGCTGCAATGAATAACCTTTTATTTTATTTTTTTATTGCTGAATATATATCATAATTTTATTTATTCATTAATCTTTTTTAAATTTTTTTAAATTTTATTTTATTTTTAACTTTACAATATTGTATTGGTTTTGCCATATATCAACATGAATAACCTTTTATGTGTATATTTTCTTCCTTTTTCTTTCTTTCCTTATTAGCTGCACTGAGTCTTAGTTGCAGCACGGGGGATCTTTAGTTGTGGCATGTGAACTCTTAGCTGTGGCATGTGGGATCTAGTTCCCTGACCAGGGATAAAACTCAGACCGCCTGCATTGAGAGTGTGGTATCTTAGCCATTGAACCACCAGGGAAGTCCCTGCATATATTTTCATATTGTTACTTTTCTTCAGAGTAGGTTTCTAAGAATGGGATTGCTGGGGCAAAAGGTAAGTGTGTGTGTGGTTTTGTTAGATATTGCCTAATTCCCTTCCAGGATTATACCCATTTGTATTCCCAACAGCAGTGTTTAAGAGTGCTTTTTTCCCCACAGCCTTGCCAATGGAATGTGTTGTCATATATTTTCAATTTTTGCTAATCTGATACAAGAGAAATTCTATCTCAGTGTTGTTTTAATTTGCATTTCTTTAATCATGAATGGATTTTAGCTTTTTTCCCAAATGTTTCAGGGCCACTTTTATCTCTTTTTCTGGCAAACTGTCTGTTCATGTGTCCCATTTTTTAATTAGGTTTTTTGATCCGTTGGTCCTTTTTTTAAAAAATGTGATTGCTGCTGCTAAGTCACTTCAGTCATGTTCGATTCTGTGTGACCCCATAGACGGCAGCCCACCAGGTTCCCATCCCTGGGATTCTCCAGGCAAGAACACTGGAGTGGGTTGCCATTTCGTCCTCCAGTGCATGAAAGTGAAACGTGAAAGTGAAGTCACTCAGTTGTGTCCAACTCTTCACAACCCCATAGACTGTAGCCTACGAGGCTCCTCCATCCATGGGATTTCCCAGGCAAGAGTACTAGAGTGGGTTGCCATTGCCTTCTTCGAAAAATGTGATTAAATATGCATAAAAATTTAACCATTTTAAGTATACAGTTCATTGGCATTAAGTATATTCACAATATTGAGCAACCAGCAGCACCGTCCCTTCCCCAAACTTTTTTCTTTCATCTTGCAAAACCGAAACTGTACCCATTAAAAATTAACTCCTTGTTTCCCCTTCTCTCCAGCCCTTGGCAATCATAATTCTACTTTCATTGATTACTCTAAGTACCTCATATGAATGGAATAATAATTGTTTTGTTTGACCTTTAGTGACTGTTTGTTTCACTTAGCATGATGTCTTCAAGTTTCATCCATGTTGTAGTATGTGTGAGGATTTCCTTCCTCTTTTTAAAATATTTATTTATTTATTTGGCTGAGTCGTGTCTTAGTTGCAGCACGAGGGATCTTTGTTATGTCATGCAAGATCTTTCATTGTGGTGCACAAGTCTGGTTGTGGCACGTGAGCTCAGTAGTTGCAGCACATGGGTTCTGTGGTGCATGGGCTTAGTTGCTCTGAGGCATGTGGGATCTTAGTTCCCCAACCAGGGATCGAACCATGTCCCCTGCATTGCAAGGCAGATTCTTTTTATTATTATTATGTTGGCTGTGCTGGATCTTTGTTGCTGTGCATGGGCTTTCTCTAGTTGAGGCAAGCGGGGAGAAGCTACTCTTCATTGCAGGGGCACAGGCTTCTCATTGTGGTGGCTTCTCTTCTTGTGGAGCACAGGCTTTAGGCATGTGGGCTTCAGTAGTTACAGCACGAGGGCTTGGTAGTTGTAGCACATGGGCTCAGTTGCTCCCTAGCATGTAGAATCTTCCCAATTCAGTTCAGTTCAGTTGCTTAGTTGTGTCTGACTCTGCAACCCCATGGACTGCAGCACGCCAGACTTCCCTGTCAATCACCAACTCCCGGAGCTTGCTCAAACTCATGTCCATCGAGTAGGTAATGCCATCCAACCATCTCACCTCTGTTGTCCCCTTCTCCTCCCACCTTCAATCTTTTCCAGCATCAGGGTCTTTTCCAATGAGTCAAATCTTCGCATGAGGTGGCCAAAGTACTGGAGCTTCAGCCTCAGCAATAGTCCTTCCAATGAACACCCAGGACTGGTCTCCTTTAGGATAGACTGGTTGGATCTCCTTGCAGTCCAAGGGACTCTGAAGAGTCTTCTCCAACACCACAGTTCAAAAGCATCAATTCTTTGGTGCTCAGCTTTCTTTAAAGTCCAACTCTCAGATCCATACATGACTATTGGAAAAAACCATAGCTTTGACTATACAGACCTTTGTCAGCAAAGTAATGTCTCTGCTTTTCAATATGCTCTCTAGGCTGGTCTTAGCTTTTCCTCCAAGGAGCATGCGTCTTTTAATTTCATGGCTGTAGTCACCATCTCCAGTGATTTTGGAGCCCAAAAAACTAAAGTCTCTCACTGTTTTCATTGTTTCCCCATCTGTTTGCCAATGAAGTGATGGGACTAGATGCCATGATCTTCATTTTTTGAATATTGAGTTTCAAGCCAACTTTTTCATTTTCCTCTTTCCCTTTCATCAAGAGGCTCTTTATTTCTTCGCTTTCTACCATAAGGGTGGTGTCATCTGCATATCTGAGGTTCTTGATATTTCTCCTAGCAATCTTGATTCCAGCTTGTGCTTCATCCAGCCCAGCATTTCTCATGATGTACTCTGCATCATGAGAA
>NW_011495085.1:7036680-7036958 GCF_000754665.1 Bison bison bison
GCTGTTCTTTGTTGTGGTGTGAGGGCTCCTCATTGCCATGGCTTCTCGTCGTGGAGCACAGGCTCTAGGCTCAGGGGTTTCAGTAGTTGCAGCACTCAGGCTCAGTAGTTGCAGCGCACAGACTTAGATGCTCTGCAGCATGTGGAATCTTCCTAGACCAGGGATTGAACCCATGTCCCCTGCATTGGCAGGCACGTTCTTATCTACTGCACCACCAGGGAAGTCCCAATTCAATGGGTTTTAGTAAATTTACAGAGTTGTGCGGCTATCACCACAAT
>NW_011495085.1:7037058-7037890 GCF_000754665.1 Bison bison bison
TACCATTTCTGTCCTTTATTATGCCCATCTTTGCATGAAATGTTCCCTTGGTGTCTCTAATTTTCTTGAAGAGACCTCTAGTCTTTCCCATTCTATTATAATCTTCCCAGACCGAGGATCAAAGCCATATCTCCTACACTGGCAGGAGGATTCTTCTCCACTCCACCACCAGGGAAGTCTACAAGGTGGATTCCTACCTACTGGACCACCAGGGAAGTCCCAGAATTTTGTTCCGCTTAAAGGCTGAATAGTATTCCATTGTATGTATATACCACATGTTGTATATCCCTTCATGTGTCAATGGACATGGGTTGCTTCTACCTCTTGGGTATTGTGAATAATGTTTCTATGAATATGGGTATGCAAATAACTCTGCTTTCAGTTTTTTGGGTATATGCCCAGAAGTGGAATAGCTGGATCATATATTTATTCTATTTTTTATTTTTAATTAAATTGCCATACCCTTTTCCATAATGGCTACACTATTTTACATTCCTCCAGAAGTGCACAAATGTTGATTTCTCCACATCCTTGCCAGTACGTGGTATTTTCTTTTTCTTTTTTTTTTTTTATGATAACCACCCTAATGTTTTATTATGATAACCACCCTAAGAAGTATTTTCAATAGTTCTTTGTATATTAGTGATATTAGTCTTTGGTCTGTAGTTTGTGTCACAAATATTTTCTCCTAATTTGTTTTGTACCTTGTTCGTGGTTTTTTTGAATCATGCAAAAAAAATAAATTTTTATGTAGTAAAAAGGTTATGAGTCATTTTTTATTACCTCTGGATTTTTTTAACCTCTAGATTTATTGAGATATAATTTATGTACC
>NW_011495085.1:7037990-7038601 GCF_000754665.1 Bison bison bison
CACCACAATCCAATTTTGGAACATTTCTATCACTCCAAAAAGATCCTTTGTGCCCAGTTGTAGTCACTCCCGTTCCCACTCCCAAACCCAGGCAATCACTAATCTGCTTTCTACAAGATTTGCCTATTATGGAGGTTTTATATATGTGGAATCTTGCTGTATGTGAACTTTTTGTCTGATTTTTTGACCTATAATATTTCTGAGATTATCAGTACTTCATACCTTTTCACTGTTAAATAGTATTTGGTTGTCTGGATATACCACATTTTGTCTATCAGTTTCCCAGTTGATGAACTTTTGGGTTGTTTCAACTTTGGGGCTATTAGCAATTATGCTGCCATGAACATTCAATTGCAAGTTTTTGTATGGATATATGTTTTTTATTGAGAAGGTACAAGTGAAATTTTGTGGTCATATGTTTAACTTTTAAAGAAACTGCCAAACCGTTTTCCAAAGTGGGTACATTGTTTTTATGTTCTCATGTTTCTGAATTTCAATTCATCGTTAGAAAGCCTTTCCCTATGCCAAGATTAAAGAGGAATTCACCCATGTTTTCTTCTAGTACTTACATTGCTTTTATTTTGTACATTTCATTTTTCCATTTGGAGTTT
>NW_011495085.1:7038701-7040773 GCF_000754665.1 Bison bison bison
AGTGATACATTGCTTCTTGTAGGACATTTAGAAAAGTATGAAGAATAAATCTTAAAATTACCATAATTTTATCACCCAGAAATGACTGCCTTTCTCTTTGAATTCCTCCCTCTTTGGATCATTTAATCTTGGTTTCCTATTTTAAGAATGTTGGATAAAAAAACTGAAGAAAGCTTGGATCCTTTAAAGGGTCTGCTAAACATTCATTCTAGTATAGCCAATTTAGAAGCAGCTGACCTATCTTCCTTTCCTTTCAATTTAGTATAGACTTGTTTCATGTAAGACAAGACTAACCAAAACCATTTCAGACTTCTGACTACCTAGAATAACCTATAGGATATAATTTCAGCTAAAAAAGTAACAGATTTTAAGATATAGTTGAAAGAATCAATTTAAATCAATTGTTCAATGTCTTTCAGAGAAATAAAGATGCTGCTTCTTTCCTCAACAATGTACCCTTATATTTTTAGAGACGTTTCTTAAGGCTTTTTAACAAAATTTAGTTTATATAAATGAATTTTTTTTGCTTTTTCCTTTAGGTTATATACTCTTCTTTTTGAATGTGTGTCATTGAAGCTTTTGTATAGATTTTCTGAGCCTGTTTGTCAATTTGCACATACTCAACTAACTTGAATTCCTTGTAGCATTGGCAGTTAAATAGCATCTGAAAAGAGGAAACTTTGGTTTCCATTGTATTTTCTCCATTTGGAGAAACCTTGGAAATTTTTAGAGGGAAAGAAACTATTGAGTAAAAAGTATCATTACTTTGGAGCTTGTCAACTTGCATGAATGATACATGGAAGTTTTCAGTTTAGTAACAATAAAGAAACCAGAACAATCTAAAATAACACTAAATTTACCCATAGTTTATTTTTATAATCCACATTTTAATTGAACATTCCTTCATAAGAGTTCTAATAAATTCTCAAGAGTATAATATGAGACCCTATAGTGTGGCCTTGCTATTAACTTTTTGATAAAGAACATGCTAAGATCTTCTATAAGAATTCATGGAAGTCTTAAACTGGGTGAGAGGGCATCTGTTCCTAAACTCTTTTTCTGTCCTTTCTTGAGATTAAGAACAGCTGTTGCCTGTCCTTTTTTTCTCTGTATTATATCCTTGCAACTATTCATTTCCCCCTGCCATTCCTTCAAATCGAATCTTCATATTTCTTCTGATCATTTTTTGCCAGTCCTATTTTCCAGTCTTTTAAACAATTAATCCCAGTGTGTTAAAAAAAAAAAAAAAGGCAAATCAAAACTTTTTTATTGATCTGCTTCATTATTCTAGAACTGATATAGCAAATTATCTGCATAAATTCCAAACATTCTTATCTTTTAAACTATTTCTGTCCCTTCCTTTCACTATTTGAAATGAATGCTATTGTTGCCACCACCCACACTAAGCCATTAAAAATTAATAGACAAATGAACAGGAGGCTGTGGGTCATCAGTTTGAAGCAAGGCAAACATTTAGAAGGGAGCACTTATTTATGGAAAGTTGTGAAATGTGTTCTTAGTGACCACAGATCATCATTTAAACATTTTGGTTCCTAAATGCTATTTCCCTAAACTGTACAGCAGATCGGTAAGTCACTTATGTTGATGAGCTTAAAGTTTGACCATGACGAGTTTCACTTCTACCTCCTCCATACCTCTTCTTTCTCTGCTTCCCTAATCTTTAATGAAGGATTGAGAATGAGAAGAGGGAAACTTCTTACATATTTGAAATAAGTAAAAAGATCTTAAACCAAGAGCTAAGGGTAAAAGTTAGTCATTCCTGTTGCAACCATCAGTTCAGTTCAGTCACTCAGTTGTGTCCGACTCTTTGTGACCCCATGAACCGCAGCATGCCAGACATCCCTGTCCATCACCAACTCCCAGAGTTCACCCAAACCCATGTCCATTGAGACGGTGATGCCATCCAACCATCTCATCCTCTGTCGTCCCCTTCTTCTCCTGCCCTCAATCTTTCCCAGCATCAGGGTCTCTTCAAATGAGTCAGCTCTTCGCATCAGGTGGCCAAAGTATTGGAGTTTCAGCTTCAACATCAGTCCTTCCAATGAACACCC
>NW_011495085.1:7040873-7041044 GCF_000754665.1 Bison bison bison
ACAGACTCTCAAGAGTCTTCTACAACACCACACTTCAAAAGCATCAATTCTTTGGCACTCAGCTTTCTTTATAGTCCAACTCTCACATCCATACATGACTACTGGAAAAACCATAGCCTTGACTAGACGGACCTTTGTTGGCAAAGTAATGTCTCCGCTGTTTAATATGCT
>NW_011495085.1:7041544-7043345 GCF_000754665.1 Bison bison bison
CCAGTTCTAACTGTTGCTTCCAGACCTACATACAGGTTTCTCAAGAGGAAGGTCAGGTGGTCTGGTATTCCCATCTCTTTGAGAATTTTCCAACCATATCTGGCTCTAAATTATTACTTTCCTCCAAACCATTAATTTAAAGTAGTTCAGGCATACATTTTTATTTATCCAGTATACTACCTGGCTGGAAGAATGGGCATACTTTTTCTAGATTTGTGAGGGGTAATTTTAAACCAAGCCCCCCAAAGGCCTATGGGATATATATTTTTAATCCACCTCTAATATAGGTATTATTGATCAGATATTTTTCTAATATGTTACTTTCTTTGTTTTAGTGTGGAACCATCAGAGAATCTGCAATCCTTAATGGAGAAGAATCAGTCACTGGTAGAGGAGAATGAAAAATTAAGTCGTGGTCTAAGTGAGGCTGCTGGTCAGACAGCTCAGATGTTGGAGAGGATCATTTTGGTGAGCCTCCAAGACTAAACTAGCAGTCTGGACATTTACTAGCTTTAGTTTCTGAAATATTTAATGTGTTTCTCATTATGAGAGACAAGTTACATGAAAAGAAATGGATTAGTATTGCCATATCCTCCATGGAACCCCTCCAGGGAAAATCCAACAAAGTATAATCAAACATACAGAGAAGTTAAATGAATTATACTGTGAACACCTATGTATCTACCACAAAGAAATCTTCATGAATCCCATTTTAAAATGGATTTGTTCTAAAAGAGCAGAGAGGAAAGAACCAGGTCCCTCTGTCAACTTAAGTTCTGCCTAATCATCCATAATACCAAGTAACTATCTCCTCACTAAGATTTTAGTTCCTTTCTATCTCCCTTCCCCAAATATTGTCACATTTCACATCCCATCCTAACAGCTGCCATGATGAGATGAAACATCTGGGGAATTAATTTTAGCTCCTTTTACTTATGGTCAATTTTCAACTGGTGGATCACAATGTAACTAACTACATCAATTTTGTGTCCTACTACCTGTCAGATAGTAACCTCCTGGTTCAGTTCTGGCTCTTGTCACTAACATTTTTCTACTAGTCTAAATACAGCTCAGTCACAGCTGTAAATACAGCTCTAAACACAGCTATTGCCAGCAGTGAAAATGAGTTTCCACTAAAATGTAATTGAACATCTGTAATTTATACACCTTCATGCATCAGTGTACTCCAGTCAAGGAAGGGTAAGCTGCTTAAAGATTTCCTTAAAGGGGGCCAAATCCTAGGTCCATTGTAATGTCCATTACTAGCAGAAGGGTGAAAATGGGATCTAAGGAATTTTTTATATACAGTTTTCTGTCTCCAGTGCTATATTTTATGTCTTTGAAGTAACCCTAGAAGCTGTGCTTAACATGTGAGTGTGGCTGACGTAACAGACAGTACTTGTTATTCTAGCCATGTACCCATCTGACCTTTTTAAGGTTGTTACAATGGCTGCCCAAAGGGTTTTTGTTTGATGTCTTATCAGAACTTCATAACAAGCACAGCATTTTTGTCCTATATAAACTGCCCTTCCCAAATCTGTTGCAGCATCTAGCGTGTTACAGATACTGTGATTGAAATAAACTGAAAAGTATCAATCACCCTTTCCAAAACGTAGCTGTCTCTGCCATTTTGTCTTCTCTGCCATCATTCTTATACTTCATCTTTTTCTTGCTTTATTTTGCTAAAACTATCAGGCAAGTGGGCTTTTTGCAAACAGCAAGTAATAGCATGCCAGGAAGTATTGCTTTTTCCCCCAGTTGCAAGGTTCTCTATGGAATTAAGGCTTCACATTCCACCCCT
>NW_011495085.1:7043452-7047285 GCF_000754665.1 Bison bison bison
CTAAATAACCAAAGCCCAGTAAATCCTCTATTACAGCAAATGAGGCAGCCTCTCTACCTAGGTTTTAATCCATTAAGAGTAGAAGAGAGGGCTTAATTAGGTGAGGCTATCAGACACTGCCACTGATGATCTCTTGGATCTTTGTTGCAGACAGAACAAGCAAATGAAAAAATGAATGCCAAGCTAGAAGAGCTCAGGAAGCATGCAGCGTAAGTTTCCTCCCAGATGTTTGTTAGTGACCTGTACCACCTTAGTGCATAACCATGGACTCGCTGGCCTTTGATTAACCCTTGGGTTCCTTTGCTTAAATTTTCAGCTGCAAAGTGGATCTTCAAAAGCTAGTGGAGACTTTGGAAGACCAGGAATTAAAAGAAAATGTTGAGATAATTCGTAACCTGCAGCAAGTGATTACCCAGCTATCGGTAAGCTAAGTAAGGGTAGTGTAAATAGGCATATTGCTTTCGTTTGCTGTTCTTGATGCTTATAAACCCATCTAACCCTGTACTTTTTGCTGAAACAACTCGATTGTGAGCTGTTGAGGACAAAGATCATGGATCATTGGATACAATCTGAATATTGAATTAGTTAAAACACTCATAGATCACATGTGCAATGGAACATTATTATTTCAGTATTCTAATCACACACTGGAAACAGCAACACAAGGGTGCAAAATTGCCTGGGTAGCTCAAGCAGCAGTCATTGATTTGCTGTCCTTTCAGTGTAGGCTAACTTAATAAGAGGCCTTATACCATACCCATATTTTAAATAAGCAGAATTCTGACCCATAGTGTAGAGCCTCCAGGGAATACCATAGCTCTCTTTTATAACCAGTAATAAATTAGTTTGACTGATAATTCTGCTATAAGTTCCCATTTCTATTTATTTTTAGAACTATTATAGTAGTTGTGGGTGGGTTTTATTGGGACGGAGGTTGTTGTTTTTTCCAGATGACAAATTCTTACAGTCCTACCATCCTAAAAACCTCTTATTTTGATGTTCCTTCTCTTAGTCCTTAGGCATAAATACTTTTTTTAAAAGTCAAAATCATATTATGTTCAGGGTCATGGTTGGTAAAAGATTAGGGTTTGTTTTGTTCCATCTGTACTTTCTTGATTTTAATTATGAAGCAGTAATGTGTATGTAAATACCTGCTAGATATTCATAGCTCTGAAACAGAGGTTTTAATTTTACCAGAGCAGTGATTCTCTACCCTGGGTCTTGCCCTGTGATGTTGTAGAGTTGTCAACAGAGTATCATAAAATCATCCAGACCTCTATTTTACTTTTAAAGAGTCAGTGAAAAAAATACCATACAATATTGTAGAGGGAATGTTTAGGATGGCCAGTTCAAGAGATTAAATGAGTAAACTACCAAAAGACTAGAAAGCAGTGTTTTAGAATAAGTAGTACTATATAAAATTATAACAGGTAGTCCAAGATGACAGTTCATTTATCCAACAAACAGGCCATAGTATTTGAGAATCTGAGTTCCAGGGCCAGAAAAACCCTGGTTTGAAGCCCATTCTGCCACTCACTAGCTGTGTAACCTTGCTAGGTACTGCATTAATATCAAAAGAAAATAATTCAAATGACTTAAGTCAAGATTAAAGACATTATTCAGCTGATGTACTCAGGGATCTCCTGAACTCCAAATAACTCCCTGAGTTGAAATATGATTGGAGTTTCATAGGATAAGAAGATAGGGATGTGTATCTTTGTGGTTTGGCTCAGGTGGCAGTTTTTGTTGTTAATTGCTGTGGATCTTTTAATTGGAGGATGCTCTGGTTTTCATGCTTCTTGCTCAAGAATTTTGATGCAATCCCATGCTGCTGATTATCTAATTATTTTCAAGAATTGTTCTTGCAAGTCTTGTTTTTTGTCAGTTGGTCAAGGATGACAGGTGGGAGAGATGGCAAAAAAGGGAGAAAGGAAAAGGAGGCAAGGAAAACTAGGAACCCTCTCTCATGTCTGTTTTAACCCTTTTACATCAGCAATATGAGCAAAGAGTGATGGGAGCCCAACGGAAGGGGTGATTAACTGCCTAGAAAATTCAGGAAGAAGAAACCTGGTCCTAAACAATGAGTAGGAGTTTGCCACACAGAGAAAGGGGAAAGGATGATCTATATAGAGGAAAAGGTACTCGCAAAAGCAGAGGTATAAATGTTTAGAACATGGTAAGAACATCATTGTGTCTGAAGATAGAGTGCAGGCTAGAGAATGACTATCACAAGGTTCAATTTCACCATCTGAATAGAGGTGAAGCATCTTATGTATGAAAACTTTGTGAGAGACTGCCTCAGAATTCAGATAGTCAAGGCTGCAGAACCCTGCTGGAGCCAAAACTTATTAAGATCAGAAAAGAGTGATCTAGGGCACCTTTGTTCATAGCCACTACACTGATCTCAAAGGATTCTACATCATCTTATTTCTGGGTCTTTGGGTCACATGGGAAAGATGAAGAAGGAAATCAATGGAACAAAGTTAACAAAATAATAGAAGTCATATCCTCAGTGAAGATCTGGCAGCATGACTGGTGCCTGGCATGCCTATGGAGGAAGTTGCTAGTGGTGGCTGGCTCAGAGGAACTCTAGAGAATTGCAGTGTCCGCCACTAAAATTCACTCGGCACACACAGCAAGAGGGTGCTAAAGATTGCCACAAGCTGATAAAGTCCCTGGCTTCCATCCACTGTCACCATTAGGTAGAATAACCCTTTTACTCAGGGCTCCTGCTGGACTTTTGAATCAGAGTTTTCTGTGTCTATTGTTTGGAGACCCTCCTAGCTACATATTTTTTTTGGAAATACACAACAATGTATCCTGTGACTTTTATTAAGACTCACTACAGTGAAAGCAAAATGTTTCAAATGTAAATGCTTGTGCCCTTCATTTTGGATTAAAACTATTTTTATTTTAAGTGACGGGCGAACACCCCCTTTTCAGTTATGAGGCAGTCATTGTTCCTGGACCTTTCTCCTGGGGTTTTAAGTGCTAAACCGTATTATTTCTTCCTTTAAAATATAATTCAAGCAAACCTCCTATAACAGTTACCTGTGAGGAAATTCATGCAGTCCTTTCAGTTCCCACAAAATCGAATTATTTTTTTGTTTTTAACCCCTCCTTCAAGACCAGTTCCATAAAAAGATTTTTGCATGCCAGTAATGCTATTGCCTACAGCCTGTAAGCACAAACTTCATTTTGGTGGGTATTGCTGGTTAATGTAACTCAATGTACCACGGCCTTGTTCACCTGACCACCACCTTCAGCAAATATATGTCTTTTTATTACAAGAGGTTCATAGTAGCCTTAAAAAGGGGGAAGAAAGAGGCTATTAGATTGAAATAAATCCTATTGTTATATATTTACATTTAGGATTATAAAGACAGAATCCTGACATGTTCACATAGAACGTCGCCAAAGCTTAAACCTTAGCATTGAAATTTTATTGGGCCAAAAGGTAAACTCAAAGTAACGACATGTCTTCTTCAGGGCATGTTGAATCAAATCTACTCTGATCCTGACCTCTGGAAAGTCCTAGAAAAAGTCTCCAAAAGCCAGTGTCATAGGTCCTGTTAATCTAGGATAGGCCTATAACTAGTCCTTTTACTGAGACTTACTGGGAGGGAGAGTCCCTTGGACTACAAGGAGATCCAACCAGTCCATTCTAAAGGAGATCAGCCCTGGATGTTCTTTGGAAGGAATGATGCTAAAGCTGAAACTCCAGTATTTTGGCCACCTCATGCGAAGAGTTGACTCATTGGAAAAGCCTCTGATGCTGGGAGGGATTGGGGGCAGGAGGACAAGGGGACGACAGAGGATGAGATGGCTGGATG
>NW_011495085.1:7047385-7050067 GCF_000754665.1 Bison bison bison
CCGACTTGATGGATGTGAGTCTGAGTGAACTCCGGGAGTTGGTGATAGACAGGGAGGCCTGGCGTGCTGTGATTCATGGGGTTGCAAAGAATCGGACACGACTGAGCAACTGAACTGAACTGAATTGGGAGGGAGAAAAGGTAACCATTAACCTATAGTATTTTGAAGTGCTCTGTTTTTAAAGAAGAGTTCAGTATGTCCTAGCCTTGGAGAATCACCAGTACTGTAAATCATAATAAGAAAGGATGTGAGAACACTGGGTCTTCCTTTGAATTCTCTTTGAGTCTCACTGATTAGGAATTTCTGGGCAGAATAAGGGAAATGCTTTACAAACAGCATTTACTAAGGGCCTCTTTTTTTCTTCTTTTTTTGGCCACACTGTGTGACATAGCAGGATCTTAGTTCCCCAACCAGGGATCAAACTTGTGCCCCCTGCACTGGGAGCATGGAGTCTTAACCACTGGATCTCCAGGGAAGTCCCACTAAGGGCTTCTTTCACTCCTTGCCTTAAAAGTAATAAGATTCATGTTTCAGTAACTATGTAATGTTTCACTGGGCTGATGCAGAGACTCCCTGTGCTAACCATAAATTTTCTCCTTGCTATTGAGCAATAGCTCTTTTACCTATGACCTTAATCATATGACATCTTGAAAATAATCCTTTCTTCCCAGAACTTTGCAGAATCACTTAAACAGAAGTGGTAATTCTTATGTTTCAATGCCAAATAAAACCTAAATTCCAGTGGGGAAAACGAAGCTTGCTCATATGATAGCCTGTAAACAAATTTGTCCTAATAAGTGGCTTTAGGTTTCCCTTTTAGGTGGTTGTTATTCTACTGCCCCAAAAAGTATTGTGCCCTTCTCTGAGAGGGTTCAATGCTACCCTTTCCCTTCAAGTAACCACTACCTGGAGTAACTTAACTGCATATGATTTGTTCCTATGCATATGAGGGACAGAATCTCAAGTATGTTTGTCTGACTTCATGAGCACATTTTTCTGGGACATTTATTTCCTTGTAGAGTGGGATCTTGCTACCTTGACTGGCTATAAAATAAAAATCAAAAATAATCCTTCATCATATTCACTTTTCTGCTGCATTGCCTTTATTTGCTATGTCTGATCTTAGGATGCTGTGTCCTTAAGAACTGACTAGACCTGTACATTACAGAGGTAGACTTAGTGGTAAAAAACATAAAAAGAAAGGGTAGTGTCTATAAAGTGGATTAAACTTTGGCCTGTTTGAATGACTGTTTCACTCTAGTTCAGTGACCTCTGGCAGAGCAGGAGAGGTGCAATAAATGTCAGTTGCTACATGACCTTATTTTTACAAAGACCACACAATTGACCTTTACAAAGAGACAGATTCTTGAGAGTTGGGAAGTGGAAACATGTGGGGGGCGGTATATGTGACTACAGAATTGGTCTAATACCTTAAATGATCTCTATATACACTTGAAAACAACTAAATAACCCGTATAAAACCCACTAGTAAGCTCCTAAACTGAGACATCCCTTGTCATTGCAGGATGAAACTGTTGCTTGCATGACTGCAGCCATTGATACTGCAGTAGAACCAGAAACAGTAAGTAATTGGCCCTTTGTGTAGAACCAGGAGATTTAACTGTGCCATTTCTTATAATTTATCAGTCAGCTGAGAAGAGAATCCCTGATTGTTACCATCCTCTATAGAATGCCCTGGAAATTTAGAACTCTTGAGTATAAATCTAAGCTAAGTATAAAATCCCTAAATTGGATAGGATCTGTCTCTGGTAGTATAACTGGTAATGGGTGACAGGGCTTCTCAGGGATGCCGCTTTTTATATTTGCAGTCTGGCATACTGATTTCTTGTTAGTAATTTTTTTTTCTTGTATTCTGTATCAACTGTCTAGCACATTAAGACAATGAAGGAAACAAACTAGGAAATTATGGCAAAATCAAAAAAGCATTAGAAAAGAAATGGAAGAGAATTTTTTCTCAGCATACTTTTCTATAGATGCAGTGGTTAGGGGCTAAAAGAACCAAAGAAAATATTTTGAGCATTCAAGTCGCAAGAATAGATCAAATGTATTAGAAATTGGCTGATGATTATAGAGCAAAGTCAAAATAAAAGGCTGGACAATGGTTTGCTTTAGACAGCTTTTTCCCCCTAAAACAAAAATATATTGGTATTTTTTTTATATTCTGAAAGAAGAAAGATAGAAGATAAATCAGGTGCCAGAGGTCAGCTTTAAGAATAAATGAAACCTCTTCTCCATTTCCACCATTACAAAGTGCCATTTCCAGAGCCCTCTCTCCTCTAAGGACTCCTTAGAATAAGGTGAAAGTAAGAAATGTTGGCCAGACCTATAAAGAAGAGAGCAAGAAACTTGGTTCATTCTAAAAGTCAGTCATAGGATATAAAAAATAAGGTGCTTGTGAGAGCAGGGAAATGGGTTGCTCAATTTATTTCTGATGTTTAAAGCAAATGTATGAGAAGCCAGTTTTAAAAGAACAGAGGGACTGATCATGGAGAAGTGGCTGTGAGACTTGATGAAACAGTGCCTAAGAACTCCAGTTGCTTATTTCTCTTACAAATCATTATCCTGATCTTTTCCAGCAAGAGGCCGACAGTCCAGACAGCAGCAGGTCTTCTGATGCTTTCACCACTCAGCATGCTCTACGTCAAGCTCAGATGTCTAAGG
>NW_011495085.1:7051554-7051729 GCF_000754665.1 Bison bison bison
TAGCTGAGCCACAGAGTATAATGTGATTCCATTTTCTTTCTTGTACAGTCTTTTGCATTTCCTGAAGCTAATAAACTCATTTTGGGGAGTTTCCTGGTAGTCCAGTAGCTAGCAGTGGGGGCTTCCATGGCTATGGGCCCAGGTTCAATCCCTGGTCAGGGAAATAAGATCCCAT
>NW_011495085.1:7051829-7052886 GCF_000754665.1 Bison bison bison
TGATATTTATGTCGATCATCTTTCTTTAGTTATACGGGAAGAAAACAGACACCATTTTTGATGATGATAAGGCAACATAAAATGCACAGTATGACTGGAGTTGTACTGTTGGTTAAACACAGAAGGGTACATTCAGGATAAAGAAACTGTAATTTTCTTTCATTTAATCTAATACCTTACTTATACAACAGGTATTTAGTAAATAGATAATGTTATAATAAATGTGGTCTTTACTTGTAGAGAATTGTTCTAATAACTATGCTGGGATTCTAAGGAAGGTACATCTCAGTAGATGGTCTGGGTTCTAGAGAGAATTATGAGGACACTGGTAATGGATGTCCCATGACCTGGCAAATGGGTAAACTGCCTTTCCTGATGTTAGTCCTCAGTGGTTCTTGCCAATTAAAATAGGTCTTTACTTAAAGACAAGTCTTGGGCTCATAGGTTGTCCACAAGGTTACCCTTGCTCCAGACCTTATTTTCCCATGTAGCCCAGTGTTTCCCATCCACAAAGGGATGTCAGCAGAACTGGAAGGGGAGAGGATGGATTGTTTTCCTATTCAGACCCCCGGGATGTCAGCAGAACTGGAAGGGGAGAGGATGGACTGTTTTCCTATTCAGACCCCCAAAGTCCTATATGTTGTTCTCAAGAAATCCCTATATTATACATTTCTACCACCAGCTCCCGTAAATTTTCAAAATGAAATTAAGTAAAGTGTTTCTCCTAAGTAATTTTCACCACTTTTTTTTTCTATAGAGTAGAAGTTGCTTCCAAAATAATAGCCAAGTTGCCAGTAGAGGTTGTGTTTCCATTTTGTTATCACAGTCTTAACATTTTTAAAACTTATTTTTTATGTCACACAAGAGCATGTATATCATTTTTACAGGTCAAATAATACAATACTCAGAAAAATAAAAGCAAACTACCTTCTCTCCTATTCCCTAGGCTTATACTTTAAGTTTTTAAAGCTGTTTCCTCTGACATTTACCTCCAGATTTCTAGATAAGAGTTGGTAGTATAGTTGTTAATTTAAAATTTTTATACATTATCAATTGA
>NW_011495085.1:7054136-7054948 GCF_000754665.1 Bison bison bison
CCTTGTGGTCCAGTGGCTGAGCCTCTGTGCTCCCAATGAAAGGGCCCAGGTTCAATCCCTGGTCGGGAAACTAGATCCCACATGTTGCAACTAAGACTTTGCATGCCTTAACTAAAGATCAGAGATCCTTTGTGCCACAACTGAGACCCAGCGCAGCCAAAGAAAGAAACAAAAATAATGTAAAAGATAACTTCTTAACAGAATTATAAAGCTCCTCTCAGTAGAACAAATGTATCAGGTAGTTTATCAGTCCATTTCTTTCTTGAAGACAACCCTCCTATCTTCTGTCTTGGTTTGTTTTCTCTAGGCCTACTGCCCAGCCATCAGCCTGGGACCATTGTTTACTAGGAGCAGTGCTTTACTGCTCATCTCTGTGTTGAAACCGATTCGATGTCTTCCTCATTCTTGGGCTACCTCTTTGTGCTGGTGGAGTACAACACAAATAGCTTTCTGAGAAAGTGTACGTGAAAGGAAAATGTTTTAAACCATTCACTGCATGCCTGAAAATAGCTTTTTGTTTGTTGTGGTGGAAATGATAGTGCTGTTTCGTACATTTGTTAATTTGTCTGGGTTTAGAATTCTGCAGTGGGAATTGTTTTTCTTCAGAATCCTAAAAGATCTGCTCCATTATATTTCCAGTGCTGTTGATTAGAAATCCATTATAATTCTTGATACTTTTTTTGTGGGGAGGAGGGCACACCTAACAGCTTTTGGGATCTTAATTCCCATGTCAGGGATTAAACCCACAGCCCCCCTACATTGGAAGCACGGATTCTTAACCAGTGGACTGCCAGGGAAGACCCCTGATTCTT
>NW_011495085.1:7055048-7055946 GCF_000754665.1 Bison bison bison
CTGGTCAGTTACCAATAAAGAAATCTTTCATTCTCCTGCCTAGAGTTGTGTGGGGAGAATAGCAATATGCCCTATTTCTGGTAACTCAGAGCAAATAGGAGAGTTGAAGTCTCTCTGGTTATATACAGACTTCTTATTTAATCCCCTATCAATAGTGTGTTAATTTATCCGTCTTTTGTTGTGTCTGCTGCCTATGAGTTCAACCTGTCAGGTTCAGCTTCTCCCGAGAGGAAAGCTCTGCTCCTCTTTGTGGTTCTGATACAAATTGGTTTGTTTCTTCTTGACATTTGTCCTATGGGAGTCATAGTTTAACTTTTTAAATTTACTCTACTAAGTCAGTTACCACTTACACAATTCTTTTCCTCTTCCAAAAAAGTTTGTTTAATTTCTTGACTGCTCTCTTCATCCTTGTTGATTTATATCCTTTGGGGAGGTCATTTTAGTAGGTTTTCAAGAGAGGGCAAGTTAAATACATAGCTCAATCCTCCATATTAACAGGACATACAATGCACACTTTTTTAGGTCAAATGTATTTTGGCCTTTTCAGGATAAACAAAGGATTAATGATAAGGCTGAGAAATTATTCCTCTCTTGTACTTTTGCCTAGAAGCTCAGGAACATATGTTTCCTCAGTGTACTTCTGATCCTATGATGGGTGCTGGTAATGAGCTAGAGCTATAGGTGTAGCAAGATAACGTATCCGTTTTTTCCCCTTGGAATCAAATATGCTTGAGCTTCCAAACTTTAAAGTTAAAAGGAAATAAATTCTTAGTGTTAACTGTACTTTTTAATCACATGTAAATGTCTTCTAAAAAATAAAGGTAGTTCTTTGTTCTAAACAATATTTTCCTATCACTGTGAGGAATTTCTATAGAAAAAAATTAATATCTATTTATTT
>NW_011495085.1:7056046-7056405 GCF_000754665.1 Bison bison bison
CCTGTATATTCCTCTCCTCTGGCAACTTTCAGGATCCTTTCTTTGTCCCCAGGTATTCTTGAATTTCACAATGATGTGCCTTACTGTGTATCTCTTCTCCCATATTGTGCTTTGTGCTTCGTGAGTCCCTTCAATCTAGAAATTTGTATTCTTCTCTAGTGGGAAGTTTTCTTGTATTATTTCTTTAATAATGCCCATCACTGTTTTCTGTTTTCTCTTTTCTTGCACTCCTCTTAGCCAGATATTGGATCTCTGAGATTTAGTCTCTGCTTTTCTTATCTCCTCCCTTGTATTTTCTATTTCTTTGTCTTTTTATTCCACTCTCTGGGAGATTTCCTTCCACTCCTGGTAAATGTTTT
>NW_011495085.1:7057179-7058534 GCF_000754665.1 Bison bison bison
GTGTACCCCCATGAACCTGTAATTCCACTTGTCTCTACCCTAGAAGAGGCTTACACATGTGCACAGAAGGCATGTACAAGAATGTTTCATTATGGCAAAAAAGAAAAAGACTGAGACAATGAGATCTGTATGCACTGATATAAATAAATCTCTAAGACCAAGTTCTTTTTTAAAAAAGGCAAGTTGCAAAATGTTATCTATGTATAATGTGACTCTATCTTTAACATATTTTAGTAGGTATCTCGGAGAAGGCAATGGCAACCCACTCCAGTACTCTTGCCTGGAAAATCCCATGGACAGTGGAGCCTGGTAGGCTGAAGTCCATGGGGTCGCGAAGAGTCGGACACGACTGAGCGACTTCCCTTTCACTTTTCACTTTCACACATTGGAGAAGGAAATGGCAACCCTCTCCAGTGTTCTTGCCTGGAGAATCCCAGGGACAGGGGAGCCTGGTGGGCTGCCATCTATGGGGTTGCACAGAGTCAGACACGACTGAAGCGACTTAGCAGCAGCAGCAGCAGTAGGTATCTACATACATGTACATATATGCATATGTATGTATATATATTATTTTCAAATCTATTTACATATATGTTCTAGGCATTTGCCACAACATATTTAATAAATAAATGCACACACTTCCATGTAAATGTCTAGAATATGTACATGTCCAGATACATAGTATGTAAATGTCTAGGAAGAAGTGTCTGGAAGATCTGGACCAAGCTGATGACAATGGTTACTTCTGGAGAGAGGTCTGGAATTTTGGCAGGGGTGGGGCAGTCAAGGGAACTTGCCCTTTATATGTATTATCTGGATTATTTTTTGTAAGAATGTTTTCATGTGTTACTTCTGTAAGTACACACACATACATTATTGTCAGTTTAAATATACAGGGTATTTAAAGCAGTGAGATTGGTTTTCATTGTTCATATTACCCTTGATCTTAGCCAAAAGACCAAGAAGCGATCATTGTTCATATTAAAATGACTAAAAGTGTATTTCTTGAAAAATAGCTCTTGCCTATTTAGATACGGCCCTAACTAACCTGCCCTTGCTTCTTTGTCTCATTTCAATACTGGTCGAAGGCCTTTATATAATCTTCTTGGATACTAACCACTCATTCAGCCAGTTTCCTGTGAGAGCAGAAAGGAATCTATTCATTGAGTTTTCCCAATCTTGGAAGAGCTACCAAACTTTCATTTCTAGACTTTGTTCTCTAAATGCATGCAGAACTGCAGTTGCTGTTACATGCATACATTTGAAAGTTCTAGATACAAGAACGTGCAGCTCTTTACAGTTTACAAAATTTTTACTCTTTTGTCTTATTTGATCTTCCCAACAACCTGTGAGGT
>NW_011495085.1:7058634-7059076 GCF_000754665.1 Bison bison bison
GAGGTAGATAGTGTTGTTAATTGTTTACATAGATGAGACCACCCCCAGGTTCAGCAGTTCACCAGGAGGAATCACAGGACTCAAGTATAGTCATACTCACAGCTAAGGTTTATTATAGTGGAAGTACACAAAACAAAATCAGCAAAGGGAAAAAGCACATGGGGCAAAGTCTGTAGGAAACTGAGTGCTTCCAAGAGTCTTCTTCCAATGGAGTCACATGGTATGTACTTAATTCCTCCAGCAATGGGTTTTAACAATGTGTGTGAAATGTTGTCTATCAGGGAAGCTCCCATGAGCCTAGGAATCCAGGATTGTTAGCAGGGTTAATCCATGTAGGCATTCTCTCCCTAGCACATATGAAAATTCTAGACCCCCAGAAGGAAAGCAGTGTGCTCAGGGTAAGTCATATTGCTTGCACAGTCCAGGCATAATGAGCCACTCT
>NW_011495085.1:7059176-7060014 GCF_000754665.1 Bison bison bison
CTCTTAACAGTTAGGAAACTGTGGGAATCCTACCAAAATCCAAGTTCCCAGATTTGAGCCTAGGTCCAACTTGCAAGCAGATCTGTTTTTAGGACTGATAAGTCTTAGACCTGCCATGTTAGCTCTTTTTTACATAGAAACTAAGGCTAAAAGAGATGAAATGGCTTTCCTTAAGTTATTTACATAGAGTATGCTGGACTCAAGGTTCAAATCTAGGCCTTTGGATTCCAAGTTGGTACTTTTCCCACTACATAACTTTAATCTCCATCAAATCAAGTAGAAATGTTTTTAGTGTTCAACTGAAGTGGTAGAAATTGAATGCGTAGTTCCTTAAGATGTGAAATGTTGAAGTGATTTTCTTCCTTTACCTTGTAATGCTTTCTTTCTCTCAACCTATAACATTTCTAGGATAACATAAAAAATCTAGAATTGGAAGTCATCAATTTGCAAAAGGAAAAAGAAGAATTGGTTCTTGAACTTCAAACAGCAAAGAAGGATGTCAACCAAGCCAAGTAAGAATATAGTCAATAAATACTATTTCACGTTCCTAACTGTGTGTGAAGAGCTGTAGAGGAAATAGAAAAGTAAAAGAGCCATTTCCTGCCCTTAGAGGATTTAAACCTAATTATGGAGAGGAGACCTAAAACAAAATAAAATTAAAGGAATTGAGATTTTAAATAACATTTCATGGTGACAGTAAAAGAATACCATAACACAGCATGTGATTAGTAGCCAAATAAATTTCTTAGGCAGTAATCACTTTAAGAGTTCAGAGGCAGAAGATATCAGTTCAGGGTGGCATAATCAAGGAAGGCTTTAAAAGAAGTTAGCATTTGAG
>NW_011495085.1:7060114-7060669 GCF_000754665.1 Bison bison bison
CTAGATTTTGAAAGATTATCAGACCTACCAGACCAGCAGTTTCTTGGTCCCTGTGCTAATGGTAAATTAGCTTCTGAATAGAATTAATATTCAGGCTAGTAAATGAAAACAATCTAGCCATCCCTTAAGAATATAGTCAGAATATAGTCAGTTAAGAATAAAGCCAAGACAAATTACCAGAATATCCCACTGTCCCTTAGACCTTTGCCTTATTGGCTATTCTACCTTCTTTTTACTCAGTGATTCTATTTCTCTATAGTATCCAAAATTCATGTTCTTAGAAGTTATGTTGAATGTTTGCTTTCTATCTCAGGCTTATGTAACAATCATCAGAATAATTCCTTATAACTAAAGTGAAGTGAAATGCTTTTAAAGAACCATCCTTTTAACACAAAGTGGCGGTGGCACGGGGCCGGCGGGGAGTAGTATTGAGACAACTGCATAGTTATATACTCAAAAAATTTCCTTTACTCTTTGTATTAAGCTCTAATTTTTGAGACAGTTTTAGTTTTGGGGGTAGTATTCATTTTTTTTAATGTCTATTTATTTATTTTT
>NW_011495085.1:7060769-7061949 GCF_000754665.1 Bison bison bison
GGCATGTGAAATCTTCCAAGACCAGGAATTGAACCCTGGTCCCGGCATTGGCAGGCAGATTCTTATCCACTGAACTACCAGGGAAGTCCAGTCTTCCTTATTTAAGATGGCTATATGACTGGTCACCTATATTATATATATCAAGGGTATAAACCTGAAAGTCTAATATTATGTCTTTTGAAATCAGACTTTGCTCCTGCTAGTCCTCATTCCTACAAAATCTGTGTTTAGGTTGAGTGAGCGCCGCCGGAAACGTCTCCAGGAGCTAGAGGGTCAAATAGCTGATCTGAAGAAGAAACTGAATGAACAGTCTAAACTTCTGAAGCTGAAAGAATCCACAGAGCATACCGTCTCCAAACTGAACCAGGAAATACGAGTAATAAACTCTCATCCTTGCATTTACCCTGTAGAAACTTAACAACCATAGGTGTTCTATTAGAATTATACTACAAAGGTGTTTTCAAGTGAGTAAGTAGTTTGAATCTCCGCAAATATCCTTTTTGTAAGGACATTGTGATAGTAGTCATCTAGAATTTGAATAACAAAACTCAGTTTTGACATTCAGAATTTTAATGTTAGATTCTCTGAAACCAAAGGGCAAGGATACCTTAATATTTAGTGGTGATATTTTGACCACTTTCCATGCTCATGTGGAATAATTCTGCAAAGTGATTACAAAATGACTGACACCTAGAGAGAATTTTCGGTCACTGATGTTTGACTTCTGACATCTACAAAGTGGTGGTTACAGGTCATTGTACTGAACCTATTTGAATACAGTGGTTGCTAGGTAGATTTGTCCTTGAGACTTAGTAGATACTTCCTTGAAATTCCATTTATATGCAGTGAATTTAGAGCTGGTTTTAGCTTGTAGGTACATTTTTTATACAAAAAAGATCTTAATGACCCAGACAACCACAATGGTGTAATCACTCAACTACCGCCAGACATCCTAGAATGCGAAATCAAGTGGGCCTTTAGGAAGCATCACTATGAGCAAAGCTAGTGGAGGTGATAGAATTCCAGCTGAGCTACTTCAAATCCTAAAAGATAATGCTGTAAAAGTGCTGTACTCAATATGCCAGCAAATTTGGAAAACTCAGCAGTGGCCACAAGACTGGAAAAGGTCAATTTTCATTCCAATCCCAAAGAAAGGCAATGCCAAAAAATGTCCAAACTA
>NW_011495085.1:7063059-7065723 GCF_000754665.1 Bison bison bison
GGCCACAGTCTATGGGGTCACACAGAGTCGGACATGACTAAAGTGACTTAGCAGCAGCAGCAGCAGCAGCAGCAACCTAGACAGCATATTAAAAAGTAGAGACATTACTTTGTGGACAAAGGTCCATCTAGTTAAAGCTATGGTTTTTCCGGTAGTCATGTATGGATGTGAGAGTTGGACCTTAAAGAAAGCTGAGCACTGAAGAATTGATGCTTTTGAACTGTGGTGTTGCAGAGACTCTTGAGAGTCCCTTGGACTGCAAGGAGTTCCAACCAGTCCATCCTCAAGGAAATCACTGCTCAATATTCATTGGAAGGACTGATGCTGAATCTGAAGTTCCAATACTTTGCAAGTATATCTGATACTCCAATATCAGCTCCACCTGATGTGAAGAACTGACTCTTTAGAAAAGACCCTGATGCTGGGAAAGATTGAAGGCAGGTGGAGAAGTGGACGACAGAGGATGAGATGGTTGGATGGCATCACCAACTTGATGGACATGAATTTGAGCTAGCTCCAGAAGTTGGTGAAGAACAAAGAAGCCTGGCATGCTGCAGTCCATGGCGTCACAAAGAGTTGGACAGGACTGAGTGACTGAACTATTTTTTTCTATTATTTGTTCAGAGTGTCTATTTGTATAGTCTATACTTGGAAACCCTGTGCAAGCATAGTAAGGAGTATTGCAAGCATAATCAGAAAATCTGTTGTCAAACTTTTCAGCTCAGCTCTGGATTTTCTTTCCTTAATGGTTAGTCTATCCATCTGTATATCAGCCCAGAATAAATGCAGGTGACTACTACTTGTGCTGATTTTTGTTTTCATAGGTGATAAAAAACCAGCGGGTACAGTTAATGCGTCAGATGAAAGAGGATGCAGAGAGGTTTAGACAATGGAAGCAACAAAAAGACAAAGAAGTAATCCAGTTAAAAGAACGGGTAAGTAACTGCAACTTCTCAGAGTCCTAACTAATGAACACTTTTCTGGGCTGACTAGCATTAAAGCCTCTCTTCTAACAACTGGATCTCTAAATATATGATACATTCATGAATTTAACATGAATTTTTTTAAACGTCTACTATGTGCAAGGTACTATCCACTAGATACCATGGAAAATAGAAAGATGAGTAGTATACGTGTTCTGCCCTTGAAGAATGTCTTATCTACAGAGTGGTAGAATATAATTTCTAAAGGTGATGGTAGTTTTATTTTTTACTGAGCATTATAAAAGAAATCTGTTGTGAAAAGAGAATATCTGTCTAAATGGGAAAGTGGGACATAAACATGGTTTTCTTCAACAAGTTAGTGTTCCAATATATTAATTTGAGAGTGATGTTAAGATAGTGAAGTTTATGTAATATTTGCATGTAATGTAGTACCAGGGAGGATAATAATCGGGAAAGCAGAAAATAATGAAAGTAATTTTTTTTTAATTTGTTTACTTTATAAAAAATTGTTTATTTTTGGCTGGCAGGGGTTGCTTTGCAGTGTTGGTTTCTGCCTTGTATCCTCATTGGTCAGCCATGGGTGTACATATGTCACCTCCCTCTTGAACCTCCTCCCACCTCCCTTTTCTTATTGTTGTTCTGACATCCAGCAAGGTTCAGCCCAGGTGGTTACCAAATACATACACTGGAGACTAATTAGAAAAGAAAATGTTTAAGAAAAAGAGTGTACCGTTTTTTAAAAATGTTTTATTTAAAAATATTTTTAAATTAAAATATTTCTAAAGTAATTAAAAATTATTTAGAAGGTTTAAAAAACTCATGGAATTTTTCAAAGGTCTGAAAACAGTTCCTATCTTTTTATAAGAATAAACAAAAAATTAAAACCATAAAAAATTAAGCATAATTTTCTTCAGTACAAGAAATAAAGAGACTTGTACTTTACAAATAGTCTAAAATGCCAATGTAGTTAAGAAAGGGAACCACACTTCTAGTTGGACTAAAAAGATGATAACTGAAAAGGCCTTGAACAATAGGGAGGATTTTGACAGAGGTAAATGCCAGCATTCCAGATAAATGGAAGAACAGGAATGAAGACACAGAGATAACAGCTTTGTCGGAATTTTCAAGGAATAGCAAATGATCCATGTTGGATGAAGGATAGTCAGGGAAGATTTCATTGGAAAGACAAGTTGAAGCTGGATTGTTAAAGATTCAGGAAATTTGAAATTTATTTTGTTAGTTTAAAGATTTTTAGGATTTTTGAGAAACGAAGTAATATCAGCAAATTACAGCTTTCCAACATACATCTGGGCTTCAGGTGTTAAACAAACTAAAGTATTAGGAATCTAGAGGTCAGAACACAAGCAGCTATTGCATCATCCAGAAAGATAATAGGGACCTGGATTAGAATAGTAACAGTGATCTTAGAAAGCATAGGAAAGAACATTAATTTGGGATCATTTTTAGAACAGGCCAGAATGTGATATGTTGAGTCAAGAAATGAGAGAAATGTTTTAGGAATGGTGGCACAAGGAGCTTTGTGGACTCTCTTCCCAGCAAAAGAAGTGCAACTAGTGACATTTATTAAAACAACCATTAAAAGTCTCTGGAAATTATCTTAAGGGCATAAGGAAGTAATGCTCATTCCAGGAAATCTATTTAATCTCAATAAGAACAGCAAAGAGTCTGTAGCCTTTGAGCTTCAAGCAACTCCCTCCCT
>NW_011495085.1:7065842-7066383 GCF_000754665.1 Bison bison bison
GCTCAGCATCCTAATCCTAGAACAGAGATGTCACTCAGAGAAGTGGGCTGCTGTCCCACCAGGTCCTAAACAGTGGTACAGATGGTTCTGCCCGGGGGAGAGGCAGGCCATAGGAATGAAGTTTTCCCTAAGGGGACTGGCTTTATTTCGCAACAGAATCTGGGGAAGTTAAAACCTAAATATGCTGTCAAAAACTATGGAAATTTTGGTAGTGAACAATTAGGAGGAGACTGGTAGCTCATGAGAACAATAAATGAAACAACAGTCAAAATATTCTAAGATCTAATGACTGAAAACCTTCTAAATTTGATTTAAAAAAACATTACACATCTAAGAAGCTCAATCAACTACAAGTAGGATAAATTTACAGAGATCCACACCCAAGACACATCATGTCCAAATGTTGAAAGACAAAGACAAAAAACTTAAAAGCAGCAAAATAAAATGACTCATCATATATGGAGAAATCCCAATAAAATTAACAGCTGAATTCTCATCAAATCAGGAACAAGACAAGGGCATCCACTTTCACCACTATTAT
>NW_011495085.1:7066613-7073630 GCF_000754665.1 Bison bison bison
AATAACACCAATAAGAATAAAATACTTAGGAATAAGCTTAACAAAACAAGTGTAAGACTTGCATACTAAAAACTACAAAACGTCCTTTAATTAATTGAAGATCTAAGTGAAAAGAAAAATAACCCATGCTCATGAGTGGGAAGACTTAATATTAGGTTGGAATACCCCAAGATTGATCTACAGATTCAACACAATCCCAACCAAATTTTGTCTAGCTTATTTATAGAAATTCACACATTTATCCTAAAATTCATATGGAAATGCAAGTGACCCAGAATAGTCATAACAATCTTGAAAGAGAAGAAACTTGGAAATATGACATTTTCTGATTCCAGCAAATCCATGACCTCACATAGTTACCCTTTATTTTCAGTGTGAGAACACTTAATATCTACTCTCTTAGCAGATTTAAGTATACAATATAGTATTGTTAACTATAGTTACTTTGTTATACACTATAACTAAACGTTTATACCCTTTTACCAACCTTTCCCCATTTTCTTCACCCCTCCCCCTCAGTCTCTGATAGCTACCATTCTACTCTCTGGTTATATGAGTTCATCTTTTTTAGATTCTGCATATAAGTGAGAGGGCTTCCCAGGTGATGCTAGTGGTAAAGAAGCTGCCTGACAATGCAGAGGACGTGGGTTCAATCCCTGGGTTGGGAAGATTCCCTGGAAGAGAGCATGGCAACCCATTCCAGTATTCTTGCCTGGAAAATCCCATGAACAGAGAAGCCTAGTAGGCTGCAGTCCATAGGGTCACAAAGAGTCAGACACGACTGAGACGACTTAGCACATATAAGAGATCATATAGTATTTGTCTTTCTCAGTCTGGTTTATTTCATTTACCATAATGACCTCCAGGTTCATCCACGTTGTTTCAAATGGCAGGATTTCCTTCTTCTTTTGAATGAATAATATTCCATTGTGTATACAATTGACCCTTGAACAACATGGATTTGAAACTTCATGGGTCAACTTACACATGTTTTTTTTCCAATAGTAAATACTACACTACTATACTGTTCAGGGGCTTCCCAGGTGGTGCTAGTGGTAAGAAACCCACCTCCCGGTGCAGAAGACATAAAAGACATTCGATCCCTCGGTCAGGAAGATCCCCTGGAGGAGAGCATGGCAACCCACTCCAGTATTTTTGCCTGGAGAATCCCATGGACAGAGGAGTCTGGCAGACTACTGTCCATAGTGTCACAAAGAGTAGGACACGACTGAAGAGACTTAGCACACATGCACTATACTATCCACGATTAGTTGAATGTATGGATGCAGAACCACAGATATGGAGGGCCAACTGTAAAGTTACACACAAATTTTTGATTGCATGAGAGTTGACACCCCTAACCTTGTGTTGTTCAGGCAGCAATATATTCCACATTTTCTTTATCCATTCGTTTGTCAACAACTTTTGTCAACTTAGGTTATTTCCATAGCTTGGTTATTGTGAATAATGCTGCAATGAGTATGGGAATTTAGGTATCTCTTCAAGATACCGATTTCATTTCCTTTGCATGGATACTCAGTAGTGAGATTATCAGATTATATGGTCTCTATTTTTGATTTTTTAAGGAATTTTCATTCTGCTTTCCATAATGACTGTACTGTTGAAAGACTCTTCAGTTACATTATAAGGTTTTATTTTAACTAGCTGAATAGCAATTAAAAATCTGACTCTTTTCTTCTTAGGACCGCAAGAGGCAATATGAACTGCTCAAACTTGAAAGAAACTTCCAGAAACAGTCTAATGTGCTCAGACGTAAAACTGAGGAGGTAAGAAAATCCAGTCTGCTAGGTCAAGTATATTATCACTTTCAGGCTTAGATGCTGGTAGAATAGCATCCCTTAAATGAGCCAGTGTCCTGAGAAACCAGGGATACCAACCTTGACAGCAATTTGAGTCTTGATCCCTGTTGGTCAAGCATAAAACCTGCTGAAAATGGCAGTATTCAAATAAGGATTTTTTTCCTGATTGGACTTGCTTCTTTACAAAAAAAAAAAAAAAAGGAATACTGATGTATGACATTTCTAGATACTATCAGTCTGCAGTAATTCTTTGAAATGTGTACTTCCCCTAGGCTCTTAAGCCATAACCAGTGTTAGGTACATGGGGATTTAGAAATGTGGTTCCTATAGAATTCAGACCCATAGAATTTTTATGCTAGAAATAAGAATGTTCTTCTTTCATACCCTTTAATTCAACATTACTATGAACCATTTTTATTTAGGCAGCAGCTGCCAACAAGCGTCTCAAGGATGCTCTCCAAAAACAGCGAGAGGTCGCAGATAAGCGGAAAGAGTCTCAGAGTCGTGGAATGGAAGGCACTGCGGCTCGAGTGAAGGTATGGACAGCTTGAACCACCATTTGTCTTATGTACACTGGGGATAGGGGAAAATGGGAAGTTGCTTTCTTTTTATTTAGAAGTAAACATTACAAAATCTGAAGTTCTACCTGAAAACCTTATTTCCCAAAGATATGATTACCTCCAAATGGTTGTTAAAGAATAGGAGTAGTGAACTCTTTCTGTTCCTGAGTCTTGATCCCTGTTGGTCATAAACTTTGAGCAGATAAAATTTTTTAACAATTTTATCGAGGTATATTTGACCTACAATAAATTATACATATTTAATGTGTACATTTTTAAAAGTTTTGACACAGATATACACCTTTAAATCATCACCACAATCAAGATAATGTCAGTGTCCATCAGGCTCAAAACTTTCTTTGTCCACTTTTGTAATCCCTCCCTCCCATACCCAATCTATCCTTCTACCCCTCCATCTCCAGGCATCCATTAATCTGCTTTCTGTCACTGGATTTTCTATGTAGATGATCACGTCATCTGCACATAGGGACAATTTTATTTATCCTTGCCCACTCTGTATGCCCTAAAAAAAAGCCTTTCTTACCTAATTGTACTTGCTAGAACCTCTAGTAAAATATCAGTAGAATAGATGAAAAGAGGACATCCTTGCTTTGTTCCTAATTTTAGAAGGATAGCTTTCAGTATTTCACCGTTAAGTATATTAGCTATAGGTTTTTGTATCAGATTGAATAAGTTCTTATCTATTCCTAGTTTGCTGAAAGGTTTTTATCATGACTGGATGTTGGGTTTTTCCAAAAGTTTTTTCTGAATCCTCTTGAGATGATCTTATGATTTGTTTTTACTCAGTATGGCAAATGGCATTGATTTTTTTCCAATTTATTTTATTACAATATAACTGACATACAGTAAGATTTACCCTTTTTAGTGTAGTACAGTTCTGTAAGTTTGATGTTAAAACTGGTTATTATCAAAATATAGAATAGTTATCCCCTCCAAATTGCCCTGTAACACTTTGTAGTCATCTCCCACATCCATCCCCGGCCTTTCATAAACAGTGATCTGCATTCTGTCATTATTGTTTTCACTTTGCATTGTATCGATGTCACTTAACTGGAAACATACAGTATGGCTTCTTTCACTTAGAATAAGGCATTTGAAATTTATCCATGTGTGTCTGTGTGTACTGTCACGTCCAACTCTTTGCAACCCCATGGACTGTAGCCTGCCAGGCTCCTCTGTTCATGAGATTTTGCAGGCAAGAATACCAGAGTGGGTTGCCATTTCCTCCTCCAGGGGATTTTCCCAACCCAGGGACTGAACCCACATATCCTGTGTCTCCTGCATTGGCAGGTGGATTCTTTACCACTGAGCCACAAGGGAAGCTCATCCATGCTGTTGCCTATATTATTCCATTGTATGGATGTTCCTTTATCTATTCACTTTATCTAATCATTTAAAAGTTACCTTGGAGTCGTTTTTCTCCTAGTTTTTGGTGCTCATGAATAAAGCGGTTATAAAAACATTCTCATACAGGTTTCTGTATAACAAAGGTAGTCAGTCATTCACTTGAGTAAATACCTAAGAGTGAGATTGCTTGGTCATATGGTAAGTGTGACCATATAAAGGACAGGGAAGCCTGGCGTGCTGCAGCCCATGGGGTCGCAAAGAGGCAGACACAACTTAGCACGTGAACAGCAACAACAATGTAAGTGGATGTGTAACTTTACAAGAAACTGCCAAATTATTTATCTAGTTGTTCAGTGCTAGTATATAGAAATACAGTTGACTTTTGTATATTAATTTTTATCTTCTGCCTTCATTAGTTTTGTAGCTATTTTGTAGGTTCTCTGGGACTTTCTACATAGATAATCATGCCATCCATAAATACAGTTTTATCTCTTCTTTTATAATATATATGTCTTTTATTTATTTTATTTGCCCTATTGCATTGGCTAGGACATTCAGGATGACACTGAATAGGAGAAATGACTGTAGAAACCCTTCTGTTCCTGATCTCAGGGGAACAATATTCAGTCTTTACTATTAAGTGTGATATTAGCTGTAGGTTTTTCATAGAGGTCCTTTATCAGCTTGAGAATGTTCTTATCTGTTCTTAGTTTGCTGTGAGTTCTTATCTTGAATGGATATAATTTTTTTTTTTGGCTACACCACACAGTTTGCAGGATCTTAATTCCCTAACCGGGGATCAAACCCAGGCCCCCAGCAGTGAAAAGGCCTGGTGGGTTCTAATTACGGGTCCACAAGAGAATTTTCGATGAGTGGATATAGATTTTGCCAAATACTTTTTGTGTCTAGTTTGTTGATTTGGTAAATGATTTCGAAGTTCAAATATCGAGTCAGCCTTGCAATCTTTGAATAAACTCCACTTAGTGGTGATATATCATCCTTTTTATGTATTGTTGAGCTCGTGTGTACATGCGTGCATGCTCAGTTGCTTCAGTTGTGTCCGACTCTTTGTGACCCTATGGACTATAGCCCACCAGGCTTCTCTGTCCTTGGGATACTCCAGGCAAAAATACTGGAGTGGGTTGCCATTTCCTTCTCCAGGGGATCCTCCTGACTCAGGGATTGAACCTGGATCTCCTGCATTGCAAGCAGATTCTTTACCGCTCAACCAGTGAGGAAGCTCCATTGTTGAGTTCAACAATATATAAATTAAGATCTTGCTAAAATAAAAATTTTGTGTACAATTTTTATATCTGTATTCTTGAGGGACGTTGGTCTGTTGTTTTCTTATGTCTTTGTCTGGTTTTGATAGCAGAGGGATTTCGGCTTCATAAATGAGTTGGATCCTCTGTTCTCTGGATAATGTTGTTGTAGAATTGGTATTATTTCATTCTTAAATATTTGCTAAAATTCACCAGTAAAAATACTGGGACCTAGATACAGGGCTATCAGATTGCCTCATTCTCCTTGAGTTTTGGTAGTTTATATTCCATTTCACCTAAGTTTTTAAGTTATGGAAATAAAGCTGTTCATAATATTCCCTTATTATCTTCCTAATATCTGTAAAAGCTGTAGTAATGTCCTCTGTCTCATTCATATTACTGATATTTTGTCTTTTCTCCTTTTTCTTGATTAGTTTGGCTAAGGTTTATCAAAGAATCAGCTCATTCTTACAAATGGTTAAAATAGTAAGCTTTATGTTATGTATATTCTACCACAGTTAAAAAAACTATCCCCAAAACCCCAGTTCATTAATTTCTAATCTGATCTTTATTATTTCCTTATTTCTGCTTTGGATTTAATTGGCTTTTTTAAAGTTTATTGAGGTAGAACCTGAGGTCATTGAGTTGAGTTATTTTCTAATATAAACATTTAGTGCTATAAATTTCCCCTTTAATACTCCTTTAATGAAATCTAAAGGATGTTATTTAGTTTCCAAATATTAGGGGATTTTTCCAAATATCTTTCTGTTATGATTTCTAATTTAATTCCATTGTGGTTAGAGAATATACTTTTTATGACTTGAATTCCCTTGAATTTATTGAGATATATTATGACCTAGAAAATGGTCAGTCTTGGCAAATGTTCACACTTTGTGTACTTGAGAATGTATATTCTGCTATAGTTGGATAGAGTGTTCTATAAATGTCAATCATGTCAATTTGATAGATTGTGCTATTCATTTCTACTGTTTCCTTGCTGATTTTCTGCCTACTTGTTCTGTCAATTACTTAGAAATGGGTATTGAAATCTTCAACTAGAATTATGGATTTGTTTTTTTCTTCTTATAGTTCTAGATTTGCTCCATATATTTTGAAGCTCTATTATTAGGGGCATAAACATTTAAGATTAATTGATCCCTTTATTATTATAAAATGATCTTTTTTATTCCTAGCAATATTCTTTGTTCTGAGATCTACTTTTTCTGATAATAAGTCCCTCAAGCTTTCTTTTAATGTTATCATGGTATATTTTTAAAAATCCTTTTAGCTTTAACTTCTTTGTGCCTTCTTTGTTTTGTTTTGTTTTTAATTTATTTTGATGGCAGTGGGTCTTCATTGCTGTACACAAGCTTTCCCTAGTTGCAACAAGCAGGGTCTACTCTTCATTTGAGGTGGCTCCTCTTGTTGGGGAGCACCGGCTCTGGGCATGCAGGGCATGCAGGGTTCAGTAGTTGTGGCGCATGGGCTTAGTTGCCCCATGGTATGTGGGATTTTCCTGGACCAGGGATTGAACCCGTGTACCCTGCATTGGCAGGCAAATTTTTTCTATTTGTCCCATCTGTTCTTCATTCCCTTTTCCTTGTTTTCTGGCTTCTTTTGGATCAGTTGAGTATATTTATGATTCTACATTATCTTCTTTGTTGGCTTATATATGATTTTGTTTCAAATATCTTGGTGCTTTGTATATTATGGGCATTAACATTAAGGATTAAGTTCTTGAATAATTGACTCCCTTACCATTATGAAATTATCTTTTTTTATCCTTGACAATATTCCTTTTTTCTTCCAATTTTATTGAGATAAATCGATATATAGCACTACATAAGTTTAAGGTGTACAGCATAGTGATTTGACTTATATATATCATTAAATGATAATCACAATAAGTTTAGTGAACATCTATCATTTCATATAGATACTAAATTAAAGAAATATAAAATTTTTTCTTGTGATGAGAACTCTTAGGATTTACTCTTTTAACAACTT
>NW_011495085.1:7073788-7075561 GCF_000754665.1 Bison bison bison
TCATTCAATTCCTCCTTCCCCCACACCCCACCTGTGAAAACCACAAATCTTACCTTTTTTGCTATGAGTTGTTAGTTTATTTGTGAAGTATATTGACCTACAACACTATGTTAGTTCCTGTTACACAACAGCGATTCAATATATGATCACCATGATAAGTCCAATTCCAATATGTCCCCATACAAAGATATTATATAGTTATTGTCTATATTCCCCACACTGTACATTTCATACCCTTGACTCCTTTATTTTCCAACTGGAAGTTTGTACATCTTAGTCTCCCTTACCTATTTTTTCCTCCCTCTCCCCTGGCAGTTACCTTTTTGTTCTCTATAACTCTGTTTCTGTTTTGTTCATTTGTTTTGTTTTTTAGATTCTACTTATAAGTGAAATCACATAGTTTATCTTTGACTTATTTCACTAAGCATAATATCCTCTAGGTGTACTCATGTTGTCACAAATGGCAAGATTTCATTCTTATGGCTGGGTAACATCCCATCTTATATATACATATATCCCACATCTTTATCCATTCACCTACTGATGACACTTAGGTTATTGTACACTGGCTATTGTAAATAGTGCTGCGATGAACATTGGGGTGCATATATGATTTCTAATTATGCTTTTTGTTTTCTTTGGATAAATACCCAGGAGTGGAATTGCTAGATCATTTGGTAGTACTATTTTTAATTTTTTGAGAATCTCCATACTGTTTTCCATCATGCCTTTACCAATTTACATTCTCACCAACAGTACACGAGGGTTCCCTTTTTCCCACAGCCTCACCAACACTTGTTTCTTTTGAAATTTTTTTAAACTTTGTATTTTATATTGGAGTATAGTTGATTAACAATGTTTTGATAGTTTCAGGTGTACACAATGCTGTATTTAAAATGGATAACCAACACTTATCATTTGTTGTCTTTTTTGATAATAGCCATTCTGACCGGTGTGAGGTGATATCTCATAGTGGTTTTGATTTGCGTTTCCCTGTTGAATATCTTTTCATGTGTCTGTTGGCCATCTGTATATCTTCTTTGGAAAAATGTCTATTCAGATCCTCTATCCATTTTAAAATCTAGTTTTGTTTTTGTTTGTTTTTGATATTGAGTTCTATGAGTTCTTTGTGTATTTTGGATATTAACCTCTTATCAGATATATCATTTGCAAATATCTTCTCCCTTTCAGTAGATGGCCTTTTCATTTTGTTGATGGTTTCCTTTGCTATGCAAGAGCTTTTAGTTGGATGTAGTACCATTTGTTTATTTTTGCTTTTGTTTCCCTTGCCTGAGGATACTTAGTAAAATATTATTAAGACTGATGTCAAAGAGCTCACTGCCTATATTTCCTTCTAAAAAGATTTATGGTTTCAGGTCTTACGTTTAGGTCTTTGATCCATTTTGAATTTATTTTTGTGTATGATGTGAGAAAGTAGTCCAGTTTGATTCTTTTGCATGTAGTTGTCCAGTTTTCCAAGTACCATTTATTGTAGAGGCTGTCTTTTCCCCATTGTATATTCTTGCCTCCTTTGTCATAGATTTATTGCCCATATAAATGTGGGTAATAATATTCTTTAATGCAAATTCTGTATTTGTTGTTTTTCAGTCACTCAGTCATGTCCAACTCTTTGCAACCCCATGGACTGCAGCACTCCAGGCTTCCCTGTCCTTCACCATGTCCCGGAGCTTGCTCAAACTCATATCCATTGAGTCAGTGATGCCATCCAACCATCTCAACCTCTGTCATCCCCTTCTCCTCCTGCCTTCAATC
>NW_011495085.1:7076086-7081927 GCF_000754665.1 Bison bison bison
AAAATAAAATCTGTCACTGTTTCCATTGTTTCCCCATCTATTTGCCATGAAGTGATGGGACCGGATGCCATGATCTTCATTTTTTGAATGTTGAGTTTTATTTATTTATTTATTTTTTTGAATGTTGAGTTTTAATCCAGCTTTTTCAGTCTCCTCTTTCACCTTCATCAAGAGGCTCTTTGGTTCCTCTTCAGTTTCTGCCATAAGGGTGGTGTCATCTGCATATCTCAGGTTATTGATATTTCTCCCAGCAATTTTGATTCCAGATTGCCAGAATTGGTTCCAGATTAATACCAAATAATTATATTTGATTAATAATAGTTAATAATAAACCATTAATATAAAAATATATCCACTCTAGCTTTCTTTGACTACTCTTAGCATGGTATATCTTCATCTAAAAAAGAAGTTTTTCATTTTTTGAAAGTATCTGTTTTTTATTACACTGGATCTTCATTGCGATACACAGGCTTCTCATTGTGGTGGCTTCTGTTGTTGTAGAGTATGGGCTGTAGGATGAAGGTGCCTCAGTAGTTGTGGCACACGGGCTCAGTTGCTCCATGGCATGTGGGTTCCTCCCAGACCAGGGTTCGAACCCATGTCCCCTGCATTGACAGGCAGATTCTTACCCAGTGTACCGCCAGGGAAGTCCAGGTTACCTTTCTAAAAACTGAATTTAGTTAATTGCATTTTAAAAAATTCCATTGATCTATTTTAAAGATTAATAATGGTTACTGTTTATTAAGTAGAACAGATGATCAAAATATACTTCAGTTCTGTGTTATGACTTATTATGGACAAAAGTTAAGGAGAAAATGGAGAAGGTAAAGACAGAATACATAGAAATGCTAGGATATCTGAAGAAAGATTTTCTGCAGAAAGCTTTCTTGTGACCATTTTGGAAATTGCTACTAAAGGCTCTTAGAGAACTATTGGGATTTTTGGTGAGTTTTGGCACAAATGGAAATCTCACTTCTACTTACTTGGGCTCTGGTTCAAGTGAAATTAAACCTGGAGTGAATCTAGCCCATGGGCCAGAGATTCCTCATCCTTAACCTAACATGACTGATTTATCTTCTAGAGTTGGCTTGGAAATGAAATTGAGATAATGGTCAGTACTGAGGAAGCCAAACGCCATCTGAATGACCTTCTGGAAGACAGAAAGATTCTGGCTCAGGATGTGGCTCAACTCAAATTAAAAATGGAATCTGGGGAGAATCCACCTCCTAAACTCCGGGTAAGTGCTCTGTGGAAATATATTGCCGATGATCATACTCTACACCCCACAGAAACCCTCACTAATTTGGAGAACTTCTTTCCAATTAGAGCTTCACCCTCATCCCCACTCCTTCTTTACAGAGGCGAACATTCTCACTTGCTGAACTGCGTGGTCAAGTTCCTGCATCAGAGGATTCCATTAAAAAGCAGATTGAAAGCCTAGAGACTGAAATGGAACTCAGGTAATGGTACTATCTCTAAGGCATTATAAAAACTTATGCCTTGAATCAAAATAGAAGCTATCAATCAGTGATTCAAAAGCTTTGTGATGTGGGAGAAACAAGAGAAAATAATGATTTTTTGAACTATACAGTTCACTAGGCATGTTAGATACATTTTCTCATTCAGTCTCTCTGTGATATATATATACCTTATAAGATAAGCATCATTGTTCTCTTCTCACTTTAGAGATCTAAAGTTGAAAGATCTTTAAAAATTTGCTAAAGATGATAAAGAACCAGGATTTGAAACCCATTTTATCTAATTCCAAAATCTTTAGTGTCTGAGCCACCAGGGAAGTCCATGATATATCACAAGAACTGACAAAAAACAAAACTTTAGAGGAACCCAATAAATGATACCAGAAGATCAACAACCTGGGAGAAAGAATTTTAGAGATCATCAGCAAAGTAGGTAAAATGCATAAGTAAACTATCATGAGCATTAAACGAGATTAGAAAGTAAAGTATAGGACTTCCCCAGTGGCTCAGTGGAAAGGAATCCTCCTGCCAATGCTAGGGACACAGGTTCAATCTCTAATCCAGGAAGATTCCACATGCCTCAGAGCAACTAAGCCCATGCACCACAACTGCTGGAGCCCGTGCTCTCTAGGGCCCAGATGCCACAACGACTGAGCCTGTGTGCTACAACTACTGAGGCCCACGCACCTGCAGCCTGTGCTCCACAGCAGGAGAAGCCACCACAATGAGTAGCCCAAGCACCTCAGCAAAGCGTAACCCCCACTCACTGCAACTAGAGAAAGCCTGTGCAAAGCAACTAAGACTCAGCACAGCCAAAAAAATAAATAGAAAGTAAAGTACATAACACAGAACTTGGCATCTTAGAAGTGCTTGGTAAATGCTCTTCTCTTTAATCACTATTACTGTCTTTTAAATATCTATGAAATCTATAAGTAACAGAACTTTGATAGATATTTTATATACTGTCTTAGGTATAATAGAATTTTATTGCCCAGAAGACCTTGGAGATCATTTAATTTGTTTTCAGCAACACACACTAGCTGTATATCTTCGGATATGTCTTTAAGTCACTCAGCAATTGATGTTCTGCTTTGTGCTACACTTGGAGAAGGAAATGGCAACCCACTCCAGTATTCTTGCCTGGAAAATCCCATGGACAGAGGAACCTGATAGGCTACAGTCCATGGGGTCACAAAGAGTTGGACACGACTGAGTGACTTCACTTTACTTCACTTTGTGCTACACTAGATGTAGTTGGGATATATAGAAAGTATAGATGGCATTGTCCTTGCTCTCAAGTAGAAGCATTATGTTGGCTGACAGTGGTGTGTTGAAATTGTTTGTTAAAATTTCAGGTATGCTGTAAACTGTTGATAGCTTACAATCGCTCGTGGTGAGAATATTTACACTATGGAAACTAGCAAAGGCTACAAATCAGATCTGGTATTTTTAGGTGCTGTTTGTTAAACATTTACCTGCACACCATTGTGCATAAGTAAATGATTATATAAATGTAGGGCAGGTGCCAGGTAGAGTGCAATTAGACCAAGGTGAGTTTAATCAAAGGAATTTCTCTAAAGATAGGAAAGGGCATTTGATAGATAAAGCAACTCTAGTGTTCTGGCCCACCTCTTCCAAGAAGCCTTCCCTGACTCTTCATCCCTCACTCATTTTCCTCTTCTCTAAACTCCTTCAGAAATTACAGTACTCAGTCATATAGTACAGATGATATATGTTATCTTTATATTTATTGATTATTTTACATCTATTAGTCTTGTCAATCTAGACAGATTGTAAGCTTGTTGAAGGAAAGGACCACATATTAGACCAGGGTTCTCAAAGTATGGTGTACAGTCTCCTGGGCATCTCTGAGACCCTTTCAGGGAACCTATGTGACTCCCTGTTTTTATAATAATATTAAGAACTTGTTTGCCATTTTTACTGTATTGACATTTGCCATAATAATGCCAAAGCAATAGTGGACAAAACTGCTAGCACCTTGGCTTGAATCAAAGCAATGGCACAAACCTGTGCCACATGTTGTGCTCAGTCACTCATTCATGTCTGACTCTTTGCGACCCCATGGACCATAGCCTGCCAGGCTCCTCTGGCCATGGGATTCTCCAGGCAAGAATACTGAAGTGAGTTACCATGCCCTCCTCCAGTGGATCTTCCCAACCCAGGAATTGAACCCGCATCTCTTACGTCTCCTGCATTAGCAGGCGGGTGCTTTACCACTAGCACCACCTGAGAAGCCCAGCACAAACCTGTACTAGCAATCATTGAATACTTCATCATCACACACTCTCATTTTTTTAAAAGTCAGTTTTACTCAAGAATGGCTGTGATAAAACAATAAAAATTGTTAATTTTTTAAAATCTCAACTCTTGAGTTCAGATCTTTATAATGTTCCGAGTGACGGAATGGGAAGAATGCATAAAGCACTTGTGCTGACGTCAAAGGCTGATGTTTGTCTCAAGGAAAAACATTTGTGCAGTTTGAGGTGTGAGCTTGACAGGCCTCTTTTTTCACAGAACATCAGTTTTACTTGAAAGAACTACTGACAGACAAAGTATGGTTATTCAGACTTGGGTACTTGGCAGACATTTTCTCAAAAATGAGCAGAGTGAGCCTGTTACATCAAGGAAAACAACTGTCAGTGTTTGTCACCAAAAATAAAATTTGAGCTTTCACGCAAAACTTAGATTTTGTGTATGATGTGTATCCATCACTGTTAACTTGACAGTTTTACATAACTTTTCTAATGCACCCAGTAGTGATCTTAACATTTGTTATCTCATTTCTGTTGTGTAACAAAATGTGTTGATTTGAAGGTTCTGTATGACCGTCCAAATGACATGTTACAGAATCACGTAAGAGTAAAAGATCCATTCAGTTGGCAAGTAACTACATTTCAACTCTTTTAAGGAACTTGTTGGGTTTTGGTGTAGTCTCAAAGAAGAATATCCACAGTTTTATTGAGGAATTTCCCAGGAATTTCCAGGTGGTACAGTGGTTAGGACTCCATACTTTCACTGCAGTGCCCTGGGTTCAATCCCTGGTCAGGGAACTAAGATCCCACAAGCTGTGCAGTGAGACTAAAATTAAATTAAAATGCTTCTCTCTTGTCCAACTACATATCCATGTGTGGCCAGACTACCTTCATTTACATCAACCAGAACATGTCACAAAAGATTAAATGCAGAGGGACATGCGAGAATCCAGCTGTCTTCTACTGAGCCATACATTACAGAGATACGTCGGTGTAAAACAATCTCACCCTTCTTACTGCATTGTTTTTTGTATTGGAAAATGTTGTTTTGTGTGCGTGTGTGTATGTATGTGTGTGAGAGAGAGAGAGAGAGAGAGAAAGACATGCACACACACACACGTTCATGTCCTTCTCAGACCTTAGAATGTGACTTTATTTGGAAACAGTGTCACTGGAGATCTAATTGTTAATATATAATGGATTATTTTGACCTTAAGTGAATTAATAAATATTTTTCTCACTTTTACTTTCTAATAGTGTAAATATCTATAGATAAAATGTATATGAGCAGAATTTCTTAGAGGTCCTCAATAATTTTTAAGAGTGTCAAGGGGTCCTGGGACCCAAAAAGTTAAGAACTGCTGTCTCAGATTATTTTAGTATCCATTTTCTTTATAGTACCTTATTGCATGTTACACACTGGAGAAGGCGATGGCACCCCACTCCAGCACTCTTGCCTGGAAAATCCCATGGACGGAGGAGCCTGGTAGGCTGCAGTCCATGCGGTTGCGAAGAGTCAGACACGACTGAGCGACTTCCCTTTCACTTTTCACTTTCATGCATTGGAGAAGGAAATGGCAACCCACTCCATTGTTCTTGCCTGGAGAATCCCAGGGACGGGGGAGCCTGGTGGGCTGCCGTCTATGGAGTCGCACAGAGTCGGACACCACTGAAGTGACTTAGCAGCAGCAGCAGCATGTTACACACATGCCAGTACACTCCCTCTCACTGGACACCTAGCAAATTTGAGAAAGAAGCTATTGATTAAACTGAAATATTATGCAGACCTTGGTCTCAGGCCATAATTGATCATAAAGTATCTGGAAGCTATAACCAGTATCATGGTATCTAGTTTTCTTAGAAACTTCTCAGTCCTTTGGCAAGTGCTTTAAGACAACTTCTCACAACACCAGCCATAGATATGTATTTGATGTTCAATTCCAGCAAAGAGCATTCACCTGTTCATTCTTTTGAGTTTTCCTTAAAGTCTCTAACCTGAATCTTATCCTTGTAAATATGAGCCACCATGTCACAATTCCAGCTTATATGGCCTCAAGACAAAGTCATATTATAGACAATGTGCTACAACA
>NW_011495085.1:7082027-7082545 GCF_000754665.1 Bison bison bison
TTCAACCAGTATTTAATAAAATAAAAACATTTGGATAGTCTTAGAGTCCCTTTATAACAAGATTTGAGATACTGTATAAAATCCTAACCAGATGACTCAGTCATTATTTAAGTGATATTTAACTGATACCTCTGTCCATAAAAGTATTTGAAGTTTCTCCTTAGAGCTCTTCCCTTTCCTTGATGTTGAGGCTACTAGCAATAAGGCACACTGTTTCTTTCCCTGAAGGAGTGCTCAGATTGCTGACCTACAGCAGAAGCTGCTGGACGCAGAAAGTGAAGACAGACTAAAACACCGCTGGGAGAATATTGCTACCATTCTGGAAGCCAAGTGTGCCCTGAAATACTTAACTGGAGAAGTAAATATTTCTTCCTATCAGCTATTAGGGGTCTGGTTTGGTGGTTTGAAGTAAGATGTTAGCCTGGAATATTGTCATAGTGCTATTGCCACTGTTCTTGGTAGAAACCACAATGACACTATCATTAGAGAAATAGTTTTATGGGTAAAGGTTTGTGTGA
>NW_011495085.1:7082760-7083073 GCF_000754665.1 Bison bison bison
GTTTGAGGAACGAAATCATTTTGCTGAAATAGAAGCAGAGTTACAGGCAGAGCTGGTGAGAATGGAACAACAGCACCAAGAGAGGGTAAGCTGGCAAGCCAAGAAGCCATACTGAGAAACAAACCATCGTTGCTTTCTGTTGTTGGTTTAAAATAATAATAGTGGGAGGTATGAAGTTTCCTTCAAAAGGCCATGTAGTCTTTTCCAATCTTTGCCAATAAAAAACCAGAAACAGAAAAATGACCTATCTAAGTTTACACGTCCCAGTGACAGTGGCTCTTAGCTTCCAATTTTTTTTTAATATTTATCTACT
>NW_011495085.1:7083173-7083983 GCF_000754665.1 Bison bison bison
TGTAACAGGTGTTCAATAATGTTCACTGTTATGAAAAGTTTAAGATACCATAGTAGGCCACTGATCAAACATAAAATATTATACTATACTACTTTTTAAAACACACCTGATATGTATTCAGAAAGTTTTAAGTACAATCTAGGAGAGACAAAACCTTTGACATATGAAGATTCATTTAAAGAAAATCCGTCTTTACTGACCTTAAAATAATGTATCATCATCCATTGTCACAAAAGGAATTAAAATTGATCACCTCTGGTGATTAAGGCAAGCATACAAACTAACTCTGCAAGTTTGAGCAATGCTATCCTTTATACATTTTTGTGTTGGATTAGCAGATTTATCCTACTAAGGAAATCCTTATTAGTCTTGTGAACACTGGTATTTTTGATATTCACCATCTGGACTAGTAGAGAATATAAAACTAGGTCACTATAGGATATCAATCTAACCTAAAGAGCCAAAGTTGCAGTTTCAGCTAATGTGTCTACGAGTTCCAACATGTGAACACAGGCATTCTGAAATGAGACATAATTAGCCATAAGGGTGTGACTTATGGATTTCTCTTTAAAATTAAGGAAGAACTTTTTGAATATCAGAGTTTGGATTTGTCTTATACTCTTTGTGTTAGATTCATTCTTGCCTTGAAGTAGAACAAAAGATTAAATGACCTTAGTGGTGGCTTCCAGCTCTAGGATACCTATCTCAGCAGATAACTGTCTGGGCTCTTGGTTTGAATGGTGTTGTTACTATTCAATGGTAGAATCCATATGACATGAAAAAATAAGACTAGACTTGGAAATGGAAGAA
>NW_011495085.1:7084232-7084712 GCF_000754665.1 Bison bison bison
TATTTATCTACTTATTTATTTGGCTGTCCCAGGTCTTATTTGCAGCATGCAAAATCTTTCGTTGCAGCACACGGGCTTCTCTGTATTTGTGGCCCAAGGGTTCCAGAGCACGTGGGCTCAGTAGTTGTGGTACACAAGCTTAATTGCCTCATGGCGTGTGGGATCTTAGTTTCCCAACCAGGGATCAAACCCATGTTCCCTGCATTGGCAGGTGGATTCTTAACCACTGGACCACTGGGAAGTCCCTTAAGCTCCAACTTTAATACCAAGATGAACATGCTGATAATACTGTGGCTGTTCTTACTACTTCAAGCCATGAGAGTAAAAGAGAATAATTTTCTTTGAAATCACAGAGGAATAACCGCATCAGTTCAGTTCAGTTCAGTTGCTTAGTCATGTCTGACTCTTTGTGACCCCATGGACCACAGCATGCCAGACCTTCCTGTCCATCACCAACTCCCAAAGTCTACTCAAACTCAT
>NW_011495085.1:7085823-7087276 GCF_000754665.1 Bison bison bison
ATTGCCTTTCTTTGGGATTGGAATGAAAACTGACCTTTTCCAGTCCTGTGGCCACTGCTGAGTTTTCCAATTTTACTGGCATATTGAGTGCAGCATTTTCATAGCATCATCTTTCAGGATTTGAAATAGCTCCACTGGAATTCTATCACCTCCACTAGCTTTGTAGTGATGCTTCCTCAGGCCTACTTGACTTCACATTCCAGGATGTCTGGCTCTAGGTGAGTGATCACACCATCGTGATTATCTGGGACATGAAGATCTTTTTTGTACAGTTCTGTGTATTCTTGCCACCTCTTCTTAATATCTTCTGCTTCTGTTAGGTCCATACCATTTCTGTCCTTTATTGGAATAAACTGAAATTCCTTTTTCCTCTTATTCCTTTGGTACCATTGGGTTGTATTTTTCTCTAGGTGCTGTACCTCCTCAGTCAGCTGCAACAAAGCCAAATGGCGGAGAAGCAGCTAGAAGAGTCAGTCAGTGAAAAGGAACAACAGCTGCTGAACACCCTGAAGTGTCAGGTACGGACATGAGGCAAAGCTCTCCAGAGATGGGGTCCACAGGCCTGACTTAGAACTCTATCTGATTTAGACCATTGTTTAACCTGCAGAAAAAATTACCTACTGAAAAGAAGTTTATAATGGTAGCCTCTATTGCTTTGTTAGCCCTATTTGGTCAATTTAGGGATGTTTAGGATATAGCCCTACATAGGATAACCTCTGTTTTGGTACAGAAATGAAAGTATATACTTCGTACCAGACTTTAAGGCCTCCTCGTTCTTTCTCTCAACCCTGAGCTCTAAAGAGTTGAGAAAGTTAAATCATCCAGTAGAATCCTAGGGGCATTTAGCTCTCTCTTTCTGTGCCTGCTATGAGTTAAGACCTGACATGTTTGTAAAATGCCTGGGGTCTGCATTTCTTCCAGAGTCTGGAAACACCACACCCTTTAATAGCATGTTGGAGCACTATTTTATCCAACTTAGCATCTTTTTCCTGAACCACCAGTCTCTAAGTTTTCCTTGGCACCTCTCATTGAAGACATAACCAAACTTGTTAAGGTCATGTACATGAATCCAGTTGTCTTAAGTGCCAAGAAAGTTTATTCAGGCTCATTAGTGCAGCAAATACACTTCTTAATCTGTGTTGAGAAGCATGGACAAAAGCATCCAAAGATGTCAAAGAAACAGCTGACTCTCTGGGTGGGTTTCTTTATTGGCATCCTGATGTGAATAAGGGTTATGAGGCTACAAAATAGAAAAAAATGAAGAAGGTGTATAGGGCAGCGCCCATGCTTCCTGCGAGTGTGGTCATGGCTGCTTGGGAATGTTGGAATAGAGGTGGCATTAAGGACATCTAGGAATTGGTCGGGATCAGGCATTTTTCTGGGTGCCAATGCCTGCTGTGCAAAAACCGTCTGCTGCCAGCAACTTGGCAGTAGTGTGTTTTCATCTCTGAGT
>NW_011495085.1:7087376-7088540 GCF_000754665.1 Bison bison bison
CTGGAAGACCCTGTTGCAACTGAGACCAGCCCTTGGGAGCACCTCCTAGTGTATATAGTGACTTGGCTCTATTTTATGAGGTCTTCATCTAGTTTCCATGTGATACAGTCATGTGCATTTCAGATGATATAAAAGACATATTTAAATTTGCTCCTTTCTAAATCTAATACTGATCCTGTGAAGTGGGAATCCTTCAACCTACTTTGCTATTATCTGGCCTCACTTTACCATGGCTTAAAATTAAGCTAATTAGGATTCTATGTTTCATCCATGAACACTCAGAAGCTTCCCTGAAAAGTATACTTTGTCTTTTCTTTTCAAATAGAAACTGAACCTCCTCCAAGTAGCCAGCAAACAAAAATCTCATCTTCCTAAGGATACCCTTCTGTCTCCAGACTCTTCTTTTGAATATATCCCACCTAAGGTAAACTACTCAGTGCCTGTGATACCTTTGCATAGCCAAGGTTTGTGGTGAGTGTGCAAAAATCACCTTTTTAGGAGTGGTTGAGAGTTAAAATTCCCACATTCCAGCATCTCAAGTTTCCTTGGAGTCCCAGATAAAACTGAAGTTCAATCTTGAGGAAAATAGACTTTCTCCCTCCCTAGAAGCCTGTCTTTAGGCCATGTACAGGCATTATGCAACACAGCTGAGGAGGAGGAACAAAGAGCAGTGTTCAGCTGTCCATCTAAAGATACTTATCATATCATGAGTCTCTCCCTCCTCCCTCAGATTACTCAGCCTTTGTCCCTTCAGTTTCTTTCCCTTCAAAGACTGTAAGGTCAAAGGCTAAAGCAGAATTTTATTCTGATTGGTAAAGCCAAGTGGGGTATCTTTGAGGGCGTCTAAAATCTATGCTCTGAGAATGTAGCTGGCAGCAGCTACTGAGAAGATAGGATCCATGTGTTGTTGTTGTTCTTAGTTAAATAACCATTCCAAACCTTTTTTCTTAGCCCAAACCTTCCCGTTTTAAAGAAAAGTTTTTGGAGCAAAGCATGGACATCGAAGATCTAAAATACTGTTCGGAATATTCTGTGAATGAACCTGAGGACAATGATGATGATGACGGCGATGGGAATGATGAGGAATGGAAGCCAACAAAATTAGTTAAGGTGTCCAAGAAGAACATCCAAGGGGTAGGAGGCAGCTCATCTCTTTCAGGAGTT
>NW_011495085.1:7089146-7095078 GCF_000754665.1 Bison bison bison
TGGGTGCACAGAGGGGTTCTTTTCATGTTTTCAGATTCTTACCCAGTCTGAACAGGTAGTAGTGTTCTATACCGTCTCACTGAAACTGGTTCCAGTGTGATCATAATAACCTTTCACATTTTTATAGCACTTTACAGTTTATGAACTATTCTCATATGTTACCTCTTTTCATTGTCACCAAAAAAAAAAAGAATCCAGTGATGTGTTTACTGTTTGTATTTTACAGCTGGATCTAAGACTCAGGAGAGTGAAGTGACCTTGCCCAGAGACATAAAACCAAGTGAGAGTCAGGACTTGAAATCAAATGTTCTGACTCCAAGTCCAGTTTATTTTACCACACCATGGTCAAATGAGTAAAAACCACAGACCAACTTTAAAATCAAACATACCAAAGTTAAGGCTAGTTAGGAACAATCTGACTTTGAGACATGCTCTATTTACTTACTGGAGAAGGCAGTGGCACCCCACTCCAGTACTCTTGCCTGGAAAATCCCATGGACGGAGGAGCCTGGTGGGCTGCAGTCCATGGTGTCGCTAAGAGTCGGACACGACTGAGCAGCTTCACTTTCAATTTTCACTTTCATGCGTTGGAGAAGGAAATGGCAACCCACTCCAGTGTTCTTGCCTGGAAAATCCCAGGGATGGGGGCGCCTGGTGGGCTGCCCTCTATGGGGTTGCACAGAGTTGGACACGACTGAAGCGACTTAGCAACAGCAGCTATTTACTTACACGTGCTTTACTTACAATGCTACATATTTACCAAACCTAGATGTTTTATGTTGAAACACTAACTTCCCAGGCCTTACAGTTCACTATTACCCTAACTGTGCCCTGCAGTCACATTCCACTTGCAGAGAACAGCTCACAAATTACCTTAGCTGGATTCCTAGAAGGTTACTCAATTTCATTAGCTGATAGTGCACTGGGGAACTGAGCCTTGTAAAGCCACCAGAGAGAAGCAAGTCATGAGAACTAGACCATTGTGATGGCATTAAATCATTTGCAAAGTCATTAGGAATGCAACAAAATCACCATGTGCTCTTGGTGGAACTAAGAGCTCATCCTTAGCCTCAGAGAGCTTATAATCTAAACGGGAAACAAGACAAAGAAATAGGAAGCATCATAGAACCTCGGGGCTTCCCAGGTGGTGCAAGTCGTAAAGAACCTGCAAGAGACATAAGAGACACGAGTTCGATCCCTGGGTCAAAAAGATCCCCGGGAGGAGGGTACGGCAGCCCATTCCATTATTCTTGCCTGGAGAATCCCATGGACAGAGGAGCTTGGTGGGCTATAGTCCATAAGGTCACAAAGAGTCAGACATGACTGAAGCGACTTAGCATGCATGTACACATAGAACCTCAACCTACTCATCTCAGGGACACGGATTGAGGGGCCTTGAAGAGTGACTATAAAGCCAAACCAGGTAGATAGAGTTTAAGGACATGCCATGAAAGAGAAGACTGTTGCTGCAGTTAAGAAAGGGAAATACAGTCTTGGGAGACCATTTTCTGACACAATGAATAGCATATTGCAAAGTCTTGATAGTAGAGGTAGTAGTGTAACAGTTGGGACATTGAGAGAAAATGGGGAAGAACATGTCTTTCATTCATTTACTCAGCAAACATTTATGCTGTCTACTGTGATTGAAGTGGAATGCATGAGCTGAATGTTGATGAAAAGGTCAGCCAGATAATAGAAAGCAAAGATGAGAAGTACACACAGAAACGAATGGTAGAGGACCTAAAACCCTGGGAAGGAGTTTCCAAATAGGAAGCAAATATGGGTATACTTGTCTTTGAGAAATGCCTATCACACACACAAGTATATATATATGCACTATTGCTATAAGCTTAAAAAAGGAAATATGAAAGTATAGCAAAATATTGCAAGTAAGTAATAATTGTTATCAGTGATAAATCCTATGTCTAAAACACTGAGAGATGATTCTTTTCTAGGCTTTCCCTCTGATTTTATAACTTGAGAATATAATTGGGCTTTAAGGGGGGCAAGTTGACAATTGAGTTTCTCCTTTTTGGTGACCTCGAAGTACAATGGATGCTGTAACTGCTCTTTGATCAGACTACTTGTAGACACGTCAGCTTTAGACCTTGATGCTTTGCATGAAGGCCATCCTGATTGTTACTGTTGCAACACAGCGGAATCACTAGGTATCTGGACAGGAGACTGCAGCAAGCACCAAACTGAGGACTTGTCCAAAGCTAATGCTGAAAAAATAGGTTTCCTCATTCAGCTGTATTTCCTATATGTACTAAGGAGATGCCAAAGGATAAAGAAGTGATAGCTTAGAAGCCAGGTAAACATGAGTTCTGTCTTGACTTTGCCACTGTTTAGTTGGATGGCTTTAAGCAGGTCACGCAATCTCTCTGGGCCTCAGATTCCTTATTTATGCAATAAAGGGATGAGACTAGACCAGTGATATATAAGGTCTCTTCCAGCACGAATATCCTGAGTTAAAGTTGTATATATGGGTTTTGTTGTTGTTGTTTTTAATATGTGGGTTTTAATAATACCACCTTTATATGGTATTATATGGTGTCTGAGAAGTTAAAAGAAGGAATATATGTGAGAGCACCTTGTAAAGGATAAAATGCCATGCAAGTATTGGTATTAAAGCACTGTAACCACTATTACAAATATTCCCATTTGTCCCCTTTGGCAGAAAAGAAGGAGCAGATATTCTGGTCTCTAGTAATAAAAGAATGGAGATGAACTGGGATGGAGTGACTTGTCCAGGGGCATGCCAAGTATTGAATATAAGACTAGAGCCCAAGTCTCCTAATTCCTAACCTGGTATTCTTTATGTTACAATTTTTACCAGTTTTTTATCATTCTGAGATATAATATAGCACTGAAATCAGTGCTAGAAGAACTATAGACTCTAAAGAAATAATTTTCAACCCTGGTTACACATTAGAATCCTCCAGGGAGCTTTTAAACACAGGGAGCCTGAGACACCATGCCCAGATATTCTGATTTAATTAGTCTGAGGTGGGACCTGGCATTTTTGAAAAACTCCCCAGAGATTTCTTATGTGCACATGGACATCACCAGATGGTCAGGGTTGAGAACCACTGGCATAAAGGAACCTCAAAGGTCTTTCATCTCTACTTCCCACTCTATATAAAGACTCTCTATTATAGTGGTTCCCAATTATAGTGTTGGGACATGCTGGTTGGTTGCTAGCAGTTGTGATACACATGTGTGTACACACATATACCACATACATCATATTTGAGATTATGTCTGTGGCAAGGTCTTGCTCCCTCTCTTATATTTTGATCCCGGTTTGGGAGAAAACAGGATGAAGTTACAGCTAGTGCACATGGCATTCATGTGAATACATCTAACGTGTACATCATGACTGTTCTATAATACCACTCCCAGGTGTTTAGCCTCTGCTTGCTTGAAAACAAGCAGTCTACTAGGGGGAAGCTCACAGTCTCACAGGGAATCCCATTGTATTCCAAGTGGCTGTTAGAAAGTTGTACTTTGTTGAGCGAAAGTGTGCTGTCCTATAGATCATCCCAATGAGACTTTGGCTATGTAAAAGTTGACTTGTTCTTCCTTATAACAACCCCTAAGATACCACTTTCCTACCATTAACCTTATGGATAAAATGAAGACACATGGCCTGGGTAATAGAGTGTTTTTGAGGCAGATAGATAAATGTGTAAATGGTCAGAGGACCATACCCAACATATAGCAATCAATGGATCAATGTCATTCTGGTGAGGTATCTCTAGGACATGTCTTAGAACGCTGTCTTTTGCTCTGTCTTATTCAAAGGAGTCAAGTTGGGTTTTGTTTTGTTTTATTACATCCAGTGTTGGCAAAGGTGACAGGTGGGCATTTCTGTCTGTTGTTGTTAAAATGTAACTTGTCATACCTTTCTGGAAAGCACCTTGCAAATATGTATCAGAAGCCTTAAAAATATTCCTATCGGCAGGGAGGTTCAAAGGGAGGGGACATATGTATACTTATGACTGATTCATACTATTCATGGGGTTCTCAAGGAAAAATACTGAAGTGGTTTGCCATTCCCTTCTCCAGTGGACCACATTTTGTCAGAACTCTCCACCAGTATGAAAAGGCAAAAAGATATGACACTGAAAGATGAACTCCCCAGGTCGGTAGGTGCCCAATATGCTACTAGAGAAGAGTGGAGAAATAGCTCCAGAAAGAATGAAGAGACTGAGCCAAAGTGAAAACAATGCCCAGTTGTAGATGTGACTGGTGATGGAAGTAAAGCCCAATGCTGTAAAAACAATATTGCATAGGAACCTAGAATGTTAGGTCCATGAATCAAGGGAAATTGGAAGTAGTCAAACAGGAGATGGCAGGAGTGAACATTGATATTTTAGGACTCATGGACGGGAATAGGAGAATGTAATTCAGATGACCATTATATCTACTACTGTGGGCAAGAATCCCTTAGAAGGAATGGAGTAGCCCTCGTAGTCAACAAAAGAGTCTGAAATGCAGTACTTGACTGCAATCTCAAAAACGATAGAATGATCTCTGTTTCCAAGGCAAACCATTCAATATCACAGTAATCCAACTCTGTCCCAACCAATAATACTGAAGAAGGTGAAGTTGAATGATTCTATGACCTACAAGACCTTCTAGAACTAACACCAAAAAAAGATGTCCCTTTCATTGTAGGGGACTAGAATGCAAAAGTAGGAAGTCAAGAGATACCTGGAATAACAGGCAAGTTTGGCCTTGGAGTACAAAATGAAGCAGGGCAAAGGCTAACAGAGTTTTGCCAAGAGAACAACACAAAAGACGACTCTGCACATGGACATCACCAGATGGTCAGTATTGAAATCAGATTGATTATATTCTTTGTAGCCAAAGATGGAGAAGCTCTATATAGTCAGCAAAAACAAGACCGGGAGCTGACTGTGGCTCAGATCACGAACTCTTTATTGTAAAATTCAGACTTAAAGAAAGTAGGGAAAACCACTAGACCATTCAAGTATGACTTAAATCCTTTATGATTATACAATGGAAGTGACAAATGTATTCAAGGGATTAGATCTGATAGACAAAGTGCCTGAAGAACTATGGATGGAGTTTCATGACATTGTATAGGAGGTGGTGATCAAAACCATCCCCAAGAAAAAGAAATGCAAGAAGGCAAAATGGTTGTCTGAGGAGGTCTTACAAATAGCTGAGGAAAGAAGAGAAAGCAAAAGGCAAAGGGGAAAAGGAAAGATATCCATCTGAATGCAGAGTTCCAAAGAACAGCAAGGAGACATAAGAAAGCTTTTGTTAAGTGATCAATGCAAAGAAATAGAGGAAAACAGTAGAATGGGAAAGACTAGAGATCTCTTCAAGAAAATTAGAGATACCAAGGGAACATTTCATGAAAAGATGGGCATAATAAAGGATAGAAATGGTATGGACGTAACAGAAGTAGAAGATATTAAGAGGTGGCAAGAATACACAAAAGAACTATATAAAAAAGATCTTAATGATCTAGATAACCATGATGGTGTGATCACTCACCTAGAGCCAGACATCCTGGAGTGCAAGGTCAGGTGGGCCTTAGGACGCATCACTACGAACAAAGCTAGTGGAGGTGATAGAATTCCAGTTGAGCTATTTCAAATCCTAAAAGATGATGCTCTGAAAGTGCTGCACTTAATATGCCAGCAAATTTGGAAAACCCAGCAGTGGCCACAGGACTGGAAAAGGTCAGTTTTCATTCTAATCCCAAAGAAGAGCAATGTCAAAGAATGTTCAAACTACCACACAATTGTGCTCATCTCACATGGTAGCAAAGTAATGCTCAAAATTCTCCAAGCTAGACTTCAACAGTACGTGAACCAAGAACTTCCAGATTTTCAAGCTGTTTTAGAAAAGACAGAGGAACCAGAGATCAAATTGCCAACATTCATTTGATCAC
>NW_011495085.1:7095178-7096082 GCF_000754665.1 Bison bison bison
AGACATGAGTTTGAGCAAGCTCCGGAATTGGTGATGGACAGGGAAGCCTGGCATGCTGCAGTCCATGGGGTCACAGAGAATCAGATACGACTGAACGTAATGTATGGCTGATTCACGCTGTTGTATGGCAGAAACCAACACAACATTGTAAAGCAATGATCCTCCAACTAAAAATAAATTTTTTAAAATGTTCCTTTCCTTCAGCCCTGTAATTATACACCTAGGTATTTATACCAAGTAAGTAGTCATTGATATGTAAAAAGATTTATAAATCATTTTTGAGCACAGACTATGTATCAGGCACTGCTTCTAGGTGCTGAGGATAATAAACAGACATGTCAGATCCTTGGCCTCATGAAACTGAAGGCATTCTTGTGGAGAGAGACACATAGTGACCAGAAAACAAAATAATTTTAGATGATAAGAGATGAAACAAAAATATAGTCAAATCTTAGAGAATGATGGGGTAGGAAGAGAGTACTTTGGAAGAATGCTTGGAAGAGGCCTCTCTAAAGAGGAGATATTTAAGCTGAGATCTGAACAAAGTGAAGGAACAAGCCGGGAACAAAATCAGAACATTTCAGGAAAAGGAAACCGTAACTGCAAAGGTCTCAGGGTAAGAATGATCTTGGCTTATCAAGGAGCAGCTGAAAAGGTCAGTGTGGCTGGAGGATACTGAGAAATGAAAGAGTGCAGTACAAGGGCAGGTCAGAGGGGTAATCAGGGCCCTTGTCAGTCATGGTAAGATTTGGATTGTATTTATGTACCAGGATATTTGGTGTATGTAACATGGTTCTTGGAGAAGGCAATGGCAACCCACTCCAGCACTCTTGTCTGGAAAATCCCACGGACGGAGGAGCCTAGTAGGCCGTAGTCCATGCGGTCGCAAAGAGTCGGACACTGA
>NW_011495085.1:7096182-7096618 GCF_000754665.1 Bison bison bison
TTCTGTTTCATTGACTATGCTAAAGCCTTTAATTGTGTGGATCACAACAAACTGCTGAAAAGTCTTCAAGAGATGGCAATACCAGACTACCTGACCTGCCTCCTGAGAAGTCTATATGCTGGTCAAGAAGCAACAGTGAGAACCGTACGTGGAACAATGGACTGGTTTCAAATTAGAAAGAGTATGTCACGCTGTATATTGTCACCCTGCTTATTTAGCTTATATGCAGAGTACATCATGCTAAATGCCAGGCTAGATGAAAAACAAGCTGGAATCAAGATTGCTGGGAGACATATCAATAACCTCAGATATGCAGATGACACCACCCTTATAGCAGAAATCGAAGAGGAACTAAAGAGCCTTCTGATGAGAGTGACAGAGGAGAGTGAAAAAGCTGGCTTAAAACTCAACATTGAAAAAACGAAGATCATGGCCT
>NW_011495085.1:7097022-7097505 GCF_000754665.1 Bison bison bison
TTCCACATAATGAAAGGCCATATGCAGTTGTTAAATATTAAAAATCATGGTTTTGATTTTCAGATTTTATAGAGTACTGTATATTCTCATAATAAGGAGGGGTAGATGTTTTAATGGTTTCTTTTACCTTCACAACTACGGAACAATGGTGATGGTTTTCCATATGAAAGAGAGTTGAGGGCTTGAATTTAACTATAAATGCAGTATGAATCCACAAAGATGGCAAGCTAAAAAATGTTACTGTAATTTTAGGACTCATAACCAGAACTATTGAGTTCATAACAAGGGAGGTGCTTCTCTCAATCTACTTCACAATGGTCACACCACATTTAGAAAGTTGTGCTCATTTCTGGATGTCACAATTAAAGATGAACTTGGACAAATTGATATATAGCTAAGGTGCTGAGAATTCTTGGAAACCATGTCATGTGGTGAATCATTGAGGGAGCTAGGTATATTTAGCTTTGAGAGGATTTGGACAGA
>NW_011495085.1:7099563-7100107 GCF_000754665.1 Bison bison bison
TGTAACTGTTCTTACACTGCTCCTGGGAATAGCAAACTCAGGTGAACAAAATGTGCAGGAGACGGGCAGCACCAGGAAGGTCAGATCCCAGTCCTTGCCTTCTGCCCACCTGTGCCCACGAGCAAAAGTCCATTCCTACCGCTCTCCATGTAATACACAGGAATTCCAGCAAGACTAGTTCACCATGCATTTTGCAGTTTTGCCCTGGGTCTTCTATTTAAAAGACTTCTAGGATAGGTAGTCATTAGAGAACTAAAATGGCAAGCTAGAGGTCAGGCTAAGAAGTGTAGAAGTAGCATTATAGAAAGACCTTAAGTGTTCTCTGTTCCCATGCTTTTCTCAGTTTAGGTTCTAGAGTCCTACAGTGGCTCCAGACAGAGGAGTATGGCCCAACTCAGTTTGACCCCATGCCAGCCAAAGCAGCTTGCTCTTGTTTATTTATCAAGTTTCCTCTAAGAATTTCAGTTGTAAAACCACTAATCTAGTCCAATACTGCCATTTTACAGAGAAGGAAACTAAGGCCCAGAGATAAGCCTCAGTGACT
>NW_011495085.1:7100207-7102062 GCF_000754665.1 Bison bison bison
AAATATACACATGAATAAGCATCTAATTCGAGAGACTGCCCCTGAGAGGGAGGGAGGTGAATGGGATCAGGATGCTTCAGTTGTATCTGTTTTTTACTCATCAAAGAAGGGTTGGGGAGACTTCCCTGGTGGTCCAGTGGTTAAGATTCCACACTTCCAATGCCAGGGGCACAGCTTCCACCCCTGGTTGGGGAGCTAAATCCCACATGCCGCAACTAGCCAAATTGAGGATTGGGAACATGAGTGGGTTTTTTTATTGTCTACACTTTTTAACCAAAAAAAATAATGGTGCCCTAAAATAGAATATGTTATTTCAAATGGGATCTGACTGACCCAGGTATATTGAAGCAAATTTCTTCACTTCTTGTGATTTCTGAACTCCAAATTTCTGCCTGACTTTCTGACAGCCATTTCACACTGTTGACTCGAAGCTTGCTGACACCTCAAGTCCCTAGACCTTTTTTGCACAAACTACCTTTTTGTTTTGTGTATGTGTGTGTTTTCGGGGTTTTTGTTTGCTTTTGGCTCAGTTGCGAGTGCAGCTTGTGGGATCTTAGTTCCCTGACCAGGGATTGAACCAAAGCCCTCAGGCCCTCAGCAGTGAAGTCTCAGACTCCTAAGGACTGGACTGCCAGGGAATTCCCTTCACAAACTTCTTTTAAGCCAGATTTCCCCCCATATTATATTTATATGGCTGATTTAGGGGGGAACCTAAATGGTAGACTTACATTTATCCCTGCTATAACTTTTCTACTTCCAGCCCATGATTCTAGCCTGTCAAAATATATTTGAATTGTGTTTCTGTTATCTTACATATTAATCATCCTTCCAGCTTTATGTCATTGTTACCACTGATGAATATGCCTACCTTGTAGACTGGCTGTGAGACTCAAATGAGATTTTGCATTTCTATATATGAAAGTACTCAGAAAACTGTAAAGTGCTATACAGATGTAAATTATTTTATTTCATATTATCAGTGATTTATTAAAATGTTGAATGATTAAATTGCTGAGGACAAAGCCAAGGCCAACACTAAACAAACTAGAAATGTGAGTTGGATGAAAGTACAGCTGGGTAGATCTCAAGATACTGAGCAACTCTACTCAGTTATTAAATCTGTCTAACTCCCATCCAGCCCACGGTCCTTCACTTTGGCCATAAAATCATCATGAAAATCTTTGTCAATTGCTCTGCATTATTATGGTACCCCTCCAATCTGTCTTTCAAGTATACTATCCCAAAAGTGTGGCATGACTTGTTCTTAGAAAAAACCTATGGTGGTTCTTGATGATCATTGTTTTACTAAAGAAGAGAGGACTGCAAAGATAGAAGTTTTCACTTTTTCTAGAATGGCTTGTGAATGAAGGGAAGGTACTTCAAACCTAGTCTTCTGACTCAGTAATGTTTCTTTCTACAAACCTATTTTGCAGTGTTCCTGCAAGGGCTGGTGTGGGAACAAGCAGTGTGGGTGCAGGAAGCAAAAATTGGACTGTGGCGCAGACTGCAGCTGTGACGCCACAAAGTGTAGGAACCGTCAGCAAGACAAGGTAGGATCAGTGCTGTCACCCCTCACCATCCCTTCAGACCTCCCAGCAGTCTGTGCCCTTTTCTTCCACCTTCAGTCTTGAAACCTGGAGTCTCCTGCTCAGCCCTTCCCACCCTCCTTCACCCTGAACCAGAAAAGGCTATTTCATTTCTCAATCCTTTCTTGCTGCTAGCCTGTCCACACCACCCCTCCAGAAGCCACAGCCCCTCCCAGGAGATTCCCAGATACGCAGTTCCTCACCCCCAGCCTTGGCTATAAAGTTTCTGTGCAATGTCTAAGGCAGGAACAAGGAACCAGAAAGCAAGC
>NW_011495085.1:7102162-7102581 GCF_000754665.1 Bison bison bison
AATCCACTTCAGTTTCCATGACAACAGGCTATAAATCTAATCCAAGCTCTACCACAGAGTCGCCTTGTTACCTAAGCAACTCCTCTTTCTTGGCCTCAGCTTCCTCTCTGAAAGGAAGACTGATACAGGCAACACTCTGTAGAAATGCTAAAAAGGATATTGTAGATTGTGGAGGGGAGAGGATTAATTGAAGAAATGGCCAAGGCTCAGCCTTGTTTTAAACCTTGCCTCATGATGTGTCCTGTGCTCTCCTCTCCAATCCTTTGCCTTCAGAGGCTTCCTTTGAGCATTGTGAGCCCTGCCCCAGCAAGATCACCCTAAGACTTGCTTAGACTGTCTGATGAGGCCCTCAGAGCTGGTATCTCACTGGCTGAAGGGGAGCAGACCAGCTGTGTAACCATAGGAGCTGAATTTCTTTT
>NW_011495085.1:7102681-7104123 GCF_000754665.1 Bison bison bison
GGACTCAGGATTCTGAAGGCTCCTTCAAACTGGAGGATCCCACAGAGGTGACCCCAGGATTGAGCTTCTTTAACCCTGTCTGTGCCACTCCCAACAGCAAGGTAGGTGGGCTAAAAGCCAGGTGTTTCCAAATGTATCAGTGTCCATCTCTGCTTTAGCACTGACAGAGAGCTGTGGGGTAGGGAAGGGAAATAAAGCTTGCTGAGAGTTGGGCATCGGCTAGACCCTGTTTTCTTCAACAGAGCAATTTTGGGGGTCACCTGTGGGAGTGTGCTAAAATTTGTAGTGGCTAGGCTGTGCTGAGCCTCTGAACCCAGCCCAGATCTAGTCACAGCTATCTCTGTCCTTCCTAGATCCTGAAAGAGATGAGTGACGAGGAGCAGGTACTGTTAAAGAAGACGGCTCCAGCTGCCTCCTCCCTTGGCCTCTCAGAGTCGAAAGATGTAGCAACAGAAACCCAAGGAAATAAAGCTCCGGGGAAGAAAAAGAAACGAGCCCTGGCCAGCAATACCAGCTTCTTCTCTGGCTGTTCCCCCATTGAAGAAGAGGCCCACTGAAGCTGGATTCATCATCTCTGCCCCCGTCTGGCCTGGGTGATGCATTCAGGTTGCAGCCAGCCAGAGGGGTTTTGTAATGACTCCTGTTGATTTTGGACTCCTTGCTGTGGAACAAAGGAACAACACATTACTGAAAAAGAGTGTCCAGCACCCCCAGCCCCAGACTACTACTCTCCTCTCCAGAAGGGTGCTGAGCTACCTGCTGAAGAGAGAACAAACTCTCTTCAGAGACCTTCCTGGTGACTCATCAGGAACGAGGCTGAGGCTGTCTTATCTCGAGGTTGTCTCAGCTTAATGGCAGAGCCTGCTCTGTGTTGGAGGCCTGGCACAGATCCTTCACGCCACCTCCAGAATGGGGTTGGGAATCTTTCCTGTCTCTGGATTTCAATGTTTTAACAGCACCCTTAGTTGTCTTTCATGTTGCTGGGAGGTAAATGAAATCTTTTTAAATGTTAATGTTAAGTAAATAAATAAATCTTAGTCCATCTGCTGTTTGGAAGGATTCTTCTGTGCCAGAGGGAGAAATACAATTTCAACCCATGTTCCTCCACCCCTGGGAATTCTATTAAGGAAGCTGGTGCAAGTGCCCAAACCTCACCGCCTTGTAGCAGCACTCTTTCCCCAAGGGGTATGTGGAGCAGCAAGCCATGTTTCTTCATGTTGCTGTTATCTCAGGAAGTTAGAATAATGCTAGCAAGGCCAGTGACCTGAGCTTCACTGGAGAGCCTGCTTGACCTTCAGATTTCGAGGGAAGGAACCACATTTACTAAATTTACTAAGCAAATTTACTAAGCATCTCATGCTTGCCACAATTTTATCCACTCCTCACAAAAACGTTCAAGGTAAATAGATCTCATTTTGCACATGAGGAGATAGATACAAAGA
>NW_011495085.1:7104593-7105851 GCF_000754665.1 Bison bison bison
CTATGACTTGAACCCAGATGTGACACCAAAACTTACATGACCCAAGAACGACAGTGGTGGCCATTAACTAATGCCCCGAAGTCTGACCTGGCATTGGGATGTGGGATGTTACTGCTGCCCAGCCCCCGGACAGCACCCCACTTGCTGCCTGCTTTCTCCTCTGAAAGGGAAGAGGAGGGGCGTGACTGACTCCTCTTGCTGCATCAGGGCTCTCTATCTTTGCTTAAGGCCCTGGTCCTAGGGCCTTTGTATCCATGCATTCTGAATCCCAGCCCCCACTCCCCCCAAAAAAGCTCCCAGAATTCGGCACATGAAAGCCAAGACTCCTCCAGAATCCAACAGAGTCCAAGTAGAAGAAACTGAAGGACAACCTGCCTAGAGCGAGGTGACCCTGCAGCCTTTGCTGGCCTCCTGCCAGCAAGCGGCCCTGCTTCTCTTTGCATTTTAATGCGGAGGGAGCAAGGGAGCCTTTGCCATTGCCAACTGGAGCCTCTGGATACAATGGAAAGGCAGAGAAGGAGGGGGGCCAGCTCTTGGCATAAGAGAGCCAGTCATCTCACTGTTTTCAAATCTAGTGAGTTTGGGGGGAGGGGTAAGCTTATTCCCAGAGAAGGCATTCTTTCCCACCAACACTTTTGGTAAAGTAAAAAAACTAAAAGGTAGAGAGAGAAGGTCAGTCAAAGCTAGCCCCTAGTCCCCAGCCCACCCAGAGGCCCATGCTTTAGGGCTAAGCTGACTCTACAACCTGCTCACCATCCCTCTCCTGCTGATGGTGTGGTGACAGCATCCTTTGTATGTGTTCACCTTCCAAAAGCCGGTGACCCTAACATTATACACTGTTTGAGTGATTCTTGGAAAGAGACTGTAGATGCCTTGGGGTCAAGGCAGCTGGAATGATGCGAATCTCAGCACATCTTAAATGAGCATATCCTTTCTGGGCTGATGGGTGGAAGAGAAGGGATGCTAGTATCACTCAGGCCCCACTAGGTCCCCAGAAACCCCTGGTCCAGAAACAGGGTGAAACAGGAAGTGGCTTGCAACTCTTCTAGATGCACCACCTTGCAGACGTGGATCCCAAGAGGGAAGGGGAGGCTGATGAATTAAAGCTCTCCTCCCAGGGAGCTTGAGACTGAATGCTAGACTTCCTCACACACATACACACCCTTTTCCAGGGTACTGACTGGGCCCCTGCTCCTTACTGCCAAGTTTCAAAGTTGTGTGGTCACCTCCCCCTAGCTTCCCACCCACCCGTGCCCTC
>NW_011495085.1:7105951-7106350 GCF_000754665.1 Bison bison bison
CAAAGCCCAAGCACTGACTGAGAGGAGAACAGGAGGAGGGACAGAGGGATGGGGAAAGCTGCACAAAGGAATTCCTCACCCCCAAGCCCCCTGACCGGCAGCAGCGGCGGCAGCAGCAGCAGCGAGTAAAGAAGCAGATCTGCTCACCCTCCCCCTTCCCTGCTTCCCATCTTCCCACCAACGGGGCACAGACACCACAGGCCACAGAGCAGCTGCAGGCCTTGGGAGAGGACCCACACAGCCTCCGGTAGGTGGCAACAGTGCCACCTGTTTGACTGGTGGGGCTGAGCCAAGGACTGGAAGAGGGAGGAGGCAGACAACTCGGAGAGAAGCTGGGAAGCAGTGCAGAGCACAGAGCGGAGCTGCTGCTGAGAAAAGGTGTGAGGGGTTGGGAGGGCT
>NW_011495085.1:7106450-7107429 GCF_000754665.1 Bison bison bison
ACTGCTCAGCTCCTGGCCCCATCCTACAGCTCCTGGAGGGAAAGGGGACCCTGGAAGGCAGTGATTGGGGTGCAGGGGCAGGACCTGCGGTACAGATGGAGCCCGAGGCAGGCTCCTAGCACTTGGTGGTCCCACCATGGGAAGAGGCAGGGGACCTCCCTTTGGGTGGGCTTTTTCCTTAGAGGGGTGTCAGGGAGGGGAGAGGTTTCCTCCCCTCAGGCCCTCCCTCAGCTCCAATCCCCTAACTTCCAAGCCCTTCCCCAACTCTCCTTTCCAAAGGCAAGCAGAGGGTGAGAAGGGCTGCTTCAGGAGCAGCCATATCCTCACTCCTTCCAGGGCCCCGGCCACTGTGCACCCCTAAGACTCCACAGCCTCAGGGGAGCCCAGACCACACACACTTTGGGTGTATCGAGGGGCACCGTTACATATTCCAAGTCACCTAGAAACCCATTTCACTACCAGCCACTAGTGCACATGCAAATGCTGACACAAACCCCACACCTTCTCATGTAGACTCACAATCACATGTCCAGCCTTGTGTGGAGATCAGTAAGCCAGTTTGGTCTCAGCTTGACCCCAAAGCACAAGGTCCAGAGATCCCCTGCCCCAAGACAACCACACACCCCCATGCACACCTTTGCCCTGTATCTGTTGTACTTTCACCAAAGTGACCTCAGAGGGTGGGGCCCCTGAAAGGGGAAAGGCGGCGACTTGGTTCCTGGCTGGGGTTGTGGGATGACTGGGCAGGAAGGGACAGGACTGGGGCAAAAGGGCTTCGATTTTCCAGGTGTGTGCTGGCAGGAAAAAAGTTCCTTCAGGAGGTAAGGAGTGACCCAGGCAACTCGTACTCCTCAAGACTTCCCCATGCTGCTGGTGCCCCCTGCCCTCCGGTAGGCAGAAATAGAATCTTTCAGTTCAGGGCTTTGTGATGTCTCCAATCTGTATCCACAGCAACTGACCAACTAGCCACTAGCCAGGC
>NW_011495085.1:7107529-7110030 GCF_000754665.1 Bison bison bison
GCCTGAAGCTTGGCCAGATTTTCTTCAGCTTGCTAAACCCTGTATGCCCCACCCCAGGCAGTTTTTCCTGAGTCCCCACCCGAGGCAAGCACTCCATCCCCAGATAGGGATGCTGTTAAAAGGGGAGGAGTTGGACAGCGTGGGTGTGTATCCACCTAGAGGCTAGACCTCCTGAGTTTTTCTCTGACTTTCCAGGTGTGCTGTTGAAAGGAAGACCCCGGAAACTGTCCCCTTTGCTCATCTCCTCCTCCAATCTGGCACTTGGAGCCTGCCCTGTAACCTCCGTTGCTGAGCAGTGGCCCAGGCCTCCGCTCCTCCCCCACTGGGCTCCTCACTGGGAGGGAGGCTGGGATCTGCCTTCTGCCAGGGTCTCTGAGAGCCAAGCGTCCCTCCCCCCAGGCCCTTACCATGGCCGAATCCCCTGGCTGCTGCTCTGTCTGGGCCCGCTGCTTCCACTGCCTGTACAGCTGCCACTGGAAGAAATGCCCCAGGGATAGGATGCAAACCAACAAGGTGAAGTACGGATTGGGGGGTGGGTAGGGGTGGAAGTCCAAGGCGGGGACCACTTGGAGGGGGAAAGATATCCAGGTGTGCTCAGAGACAGTGGAGAGGCAGGGATGGGGAAGGGATTTTCTCTCCCCAGGAGGAAAATCCCTTCAAATATGGAAAGAACTGCCTGCAAAGCACAGCAGCCCCACGCCTTGCAGGAAGCCCCCTTGAGCTGCCATCCCCTGGGGACTCTGAGCCGAAGTGGGGATGTGAGCCGCTGTGAGCTTCTCTCTTGCCCCTCTGCAGTGCGAATGCGTCTGGTTTGGCCTGCTCTTCCTCACCTTCCTCCTCTCCCTGGGCTGGCTGTACGTCGTGCTCATCCTTCTCAATGACCTGCACAACTTCAATGAGTGTGTCATGGATCCCCTTCCTCAGCAGACATGTCCATCTACTCCCCACCCTGGGACCCCTGGGTGCTCAGCCCCTACTTTGCCTCTTTGAAAACCCGTCCATGAAGTCTCCCCAGACCTTGGAGCCCCTGACCCCATGAAGGGCTTCCCTTCACTCCCTTCTAGCCTTGGTCCTGGATCCACCCAGCCCAACTCCCCTCGGGCCACTATTACCACCCTTCCCCCACTCGGACACCTCCCTCTCCCCTCCCACAGATTCCTATTCCAGCGCTGGGGGCACTGGATGGACTGGTCCCCGGCATTCCTGCTGGTCATCTCTCTACTGGTCACATACGCATCCCTGCTCTTGGTGGGTGCAGGGACAACTGGCCTAATCTTAGCCCTCCCTTCCTCTCTACGCTGTCGCTCGCATCCTGGCCACTGAGGGGAGGGTAGAGGGAGGGGTCAGCCTAGGAAACTCACTCAGTGACCCCTCTTGGCACATCATGACTCCAACCACCTCTGCCCCCAGCTCCTGGCCCTGCTCCTGTGGCTCTATGGCCAGCCTCTGTGTCTGCACACCGTCCACAAGGTAGAGTGGGGATGGGCGCAAGTGGGAGAGGGGCACACTGGGCCCGGTGCTTAGCCGGCTCTTCTCTTCCTGGGCACAAGCCCAGGACCCAAAACCCAGTAAATATATGTTGAATGAAAGGAGGACAGTGGATGAGCCAGGAGAAGGGAATGCTCCTGTTTTCATAGAGTGAGGGGCAGCCTAGGCAGCCCAAGTTGACACAAACGTGCCCCTCACCCCTGGTTCCCCAGGTGCTGCTGCTCCTCATCATATTTCTTGTGGCTGCTGGCCTTGTGGGACTGGAGGTCCAATGGCAGGAGGAGTGGCATAGCTTACGTCTGTCACTGCAGGTGAGTGGCTGATATCCAGTGCTTGGGGGGAACCTTCGCCTGTGGCCAACCCCAGGACACAGCGTGCTCCCTGGTGCCCCAAAACTGCAGGAAGCCCTCAACTTCAAAAGTCAGCTCCTAGGACAAGAAGAGGAGAGTTTCTAAGGTTCTAAGACCTTACCAGCTCTTGTCCACAGGCCACAGCCCCATTCCTTCACATTGGAGCAGCTGCTGGCATCACCCTCCTGGCCTGGCCTGTGGCTGATACCTTCTACCATATCCATCGAAGAGGTGCCAACTCCACCCCCACCCTCCAGTCCCTTTAATGCCCACCAGTGCTTCTGCCTCCTGCTGCTCCATTTCCTATACCTGTGCTGTTTTCTGCCCCGAGGGCCCACCACTGCCCTTTCTTCATGGCCTGTTCCCCACTCCCCACAGGTCCCAAGATCCTGCTACTGCTCCTGTATTTTGGAGCCACCCTGGGCATCTACCTGGCGCCCCTATTCATCTCCTCAGCCTGTATCATGGAACCCAAAGACCTACCACACAAGCCTAAGTTGATAGGACACCGAGGGGCCCCCATGGTGAGTGTGGGGCAGAATGCTGGCCGGGTGGGGAAGGTCTGCTTCTCCAGGCTGCTGCGGCCAGGCCTGTGGGTTCCCAGGCTCCCACCCTTCCCTGCTTCCTCGCCTTTCCCAGCTGGCCCCCGAGAACACCCTGATG
>NW_011495085.1:7110207-7110633 GCF_000754665.1 Bison bison bison
AGACAGCCGCGTACAGGGGCACTCTGGGCAGAGTTCATTCATTGATAACCATCTGCTGAGCCCTGTACTGGGCAATAGGTATGCAGTCTCTGCCCTCAGGTCATTCCTTCCTAGTAATGCTATCAGAATAGGAAACCTCAAGTGAGAACAAGGTCTGCACTGGGTAGAGAGGAGAGAGAGGTCACTGTTGGGCAGGGGCAGTGTGGGAGAGGATCAAGAGTGGGTTCACAGAAGAGGATGCCTGAGCAGCATATGAAGTGAGGGTAGTTTTTAAGATGGGCAAGGTAGTGAAAGTGCTGAGTCCTAACCACTGAACTGCCAGAAAATTTCTACTGAGCCACTCTTCATTCCCTGAAAACACTTCTTCATATTTCTGGGCTTTACCCACATTCTTCCCTCTAACCAGAATTCTCGTTCCCTGCCTTG
>NW_011495085.1:7110733-7112053 GCF_000754665.1 Bison bison bison
AAGAGTGGGTTCACAGAAGAGGATGCCTGAGCAGCATATGAAGTGAGGGTAGTTTTTAAGATGGGCAAGGCAGGGAACGAGAATTCTGGTTAGAGGGAAGAATGTGGGTAAAGCCCAGAAATATGAAGAAGTGTTTTCAGGGAATGAAGAGTGGCTCAGTAGAAATTTTCTGGCAGTTCAGTGGTTAGGACTCAGCACTTTCACTACCTTGGGCTTGGGTTCAATTCCTGGTTGGAGAACTAAGATCCCCCAAGCTGTGCCGTGTGGGAAAAAACAAAAAACAGAAGACAATGAAAAAGTGGCTCAGTGGAAGTGGGAGATAAAGATGCATGGGAGTCATGGGAGCTGAGGCTGGCTGGGGCCTGGGGGAGCAGAGTCTTGGTCTCTGGTGGGCTTTGAATGCCAGGCCAGGAAGTATGGACTTCAATCCTGCAGATGATGGAAAATATTTCAAAGGATACTTAATTTGTTTAACTCCCCTTTTCTTGATTACCAAAGTAATACAAGTTCCTTGTTAAAAAAAAAGAAAGTAAAACATCAGAGAAACAACCTAAAATTGAAAAATCTCCCGTAATCCAACCCTTCAGCTGGGTACGTATTCTGAGTGATGAAGACACATCTGATTGCCTAAGAGTAAGGGATGTCTGAGTTTGAATCATGGCTTAACCACTTCCTGGCTGTGTGAGCCTGGGCAACATTCTTTAGGGTCTCTGTTCTTCATTTTCCTCATCTATAAAATGGGAGTAACAACAGTACTTACCTCGTAGGATTGTCAGGAGGACTAAATAAATTAATACACATAAAGCACTTCTAATACTGCCTGCTGCTGCTGCTAAGTCGCTTCAGTCGTGTCCAACTCTGTGCAACCCCATAGACGGCAGCCCACCAGGCTCCCCCATCCCTGGGATTCTCCAGACAAGAACACTGGAGTGGGTTGCCATTTCCTTCTCCAATGGCCTAGCACATAGTAAATATTTAATGTGTTGATAGCTCACTTTTTCCATGTCAGTGATCACGAGGCAAGGTCATTTGTTGATTTCAAGCGGAGGAAAAGAGAGTGGCAGAGGTTTGGAATAGCCAACAGGAGGAATGGGAGAGGGAGCAAATCAAGAGCAAGTAAAAGGATGGCTAAGTGGCACAGAGAACACAAAACAGGACCACAGGGCCAACAGCCCACGTGATATTCTCTGCCCCCCAATTCCAGTGGGTGGAGGAGGTAGACAATTGTAGAATTCAGTCAGAGTTTAGGATTTGTGGGGCACATGGGGCAGGAAAGGAGTTGAGGGGGTTGTTGAAAAGTAGTTTAAGCTGAGGATGGAC
>NW_011495085.1:7112153-7113016 GCF_000754665.1 Bison bison bison
CTGAGGATGGACCATGGGTAGGGGATGTAGGTGTGGCTAGAAAGGGGCTGATGGACTGGGAGGAAACCAAGGGGTCAAGATCCCAGAGGTCTCAATGAGACCAAGAGAAAGTGTAGTGAGAGTGAGGAAGTTAGGAAACCTGGAGGGTAGGAGGTTGGGGTCAGAGTAAGATGTCAGAGGGTCTAGAAAAGGCCACAGTTTGGAAAAAGGAAAAACCCTGACTCAACAGAGGGCCAAAGCTGTTCACCAAGTGGGGGAAACGAGTAAAGATAATGAGGATGGCGGCACAGCCTGGAGGCTTCTTCTGGTCTTGAAATAATTTTCTTCTTCTTATAGAGGCAACCTTTCTGGGGGGCTAAGCAACTGTCAGGCCATGATCGAGAAGATGCTGAGAGTCAAACAGTGCCATCCTTGGAAGAGATACTGAAGGAAGCTGAAGGCCTCAACCTTTCTATCATATTTGACCTGCGCTGCCCCCCAGAAAACCACACATATCATGACAGTTTTGTCAACCAGACATTGGAGACTGTGCTGAGTTCAGGAGTGCCCCAAGCCATGGTGATATTGTCAGGACCCCAAGTGCCCCCTCTTGCCCCTCTCCCCTGCCTTCGCTAGACCATGACAATAATGTTGAGGCATCCCCCCTCCCCAGGGCCCTGCCCCAGCTCACGTACCCCATCTGTGGTCATACATCTTTGCCCCTGCTGCCACCTCCAGACCCAGGCCTTCTCCAGTTTCATGCCCACCTACCCTGAACCACAGGTCCTTTGGCTACCGGATGAAGATCGGGCTTATGTCCAAGAAAGAGCCCCCCAAATGCGCCAGATATATGGACATCTGGAAGGCCATGGCACTGAGAGTCC
>NW_011495085.1:7113192-7113836 GCF_000754665.1 Bison bison bison
AACCTCCCCTATCAAGCCCTGCCACTGTTGGATATCAAGTGAGTGCCAGAGGAAAGGAGCCGAGGGGATCACGTGAGGCTTAATGGTATAGAAGAGCCAAGGCTGGGAGGGCAAAGGCCATTCATTCACTTGCTTATACAACACATATTTATTGAACACCTACTGTGTGTCAGGCTCTATTTATTGCAGGTTTGGGGCATGGGAGAGACAGATAATAAACCACTGCACAAAACATATGCATGTTGGAGAGTGATAAGTGACATGAAGACAAAAATTTAGGAATGGGGTAGAGATTGGGAGAGAGGGGAGAAGGTCACAGTAGGAAGAGTGGTGAAAGAGGTGGTGTCTGGGCTGAGACCTGACAAGTCACAAGGAGATGACAATGGGAAGAGCTGCAGAACAGCAGGAACAGCAGCCTCATGAGCAACGGGTAGCAAACCAGGTAGGACTTTGTTGGCCACCAGGATTTTAGCTTTCATTTTACACCAGAGAGAGGGTGGATCCAGGGGAGAGAGGCAAGGGAGTCCCATATGTGAGTGGATGCAACCAGAAAACATAATAGGCTTCAAAACCTGTAGTCACCAAGCTCTCTTATAATATCCTTGTGGTTAGATAGGGAAAAAATGTGAACTGAATGATGGCCC
>NW_011495085.1:7116067-7117188 GCF_000754665.1 Bison bison bison
CAGCTCAGAACTGTGACTGAAGGAGATGACAAAACGGCCTTTCCCAGAGAACTGAAAGATGATGGAGATGTCGACCTGGCTCCATTCACTGTCTCTCTTGACATATGCAATTTATCTGATTTCCTGCCTAGAGACTAGGGGCTAAAGAACCCATCTAGCCATGTAATTCTGTGCCTGCAAGTGGCTTTTTCTTGTGCACAGTCTTTTTTTCAAGACACACTGGTTCTTGACTCTTGTCTGTTAATCTGTTATTCAATGAATTTAATGCCCCTTTGGCACAGTCTAACCTTTTCGGTGCTGGCGCTGGGTGGAGGATGCACCTTGCATCTCGAGTTGTATGTGACATGACACTGAGGGGTCATCATGAGGAGAATCGAGGGTTGGCGGTGGCAAGTGGACTACCTGGGGCAATGAAGGGCTGCAAATGGTCAGCAGGAGCACCACCGCCACAGGGGACATTCCCGGTGGCCCAAGCGCGCTGTGCAGTGTTGCGCTGGAGCTCCACCTTGTGGTCACCTGCCCCAAAAGGAGGGCCGCGCCCGTCGTCACCTGTGAAGTATTAGCTGGATGCCACCTGTTTCTCGTGCCCGTTGGGGACCTGTGTTCTTGACTCCGGACCCCAAGGGCATGATCCGATTTCCACAAGTTCTTGCTTCTCCGGGTTGTGCTTAGGGTCTGGTTGCCCGACCCACCTTCCCCCCGAGGAGCGAGTTCCCCGGTGTGTTTGCTGCTTGTGAGTCCCTGGACTAAACAATTTACATGACCGGCGCGGAGCTGGCCTACGATAATGTGACTGATAGAAGTGGGGGAGGGGCTAAGGAAAACACAAGGACAGGAGAGGGCTCTGGCTGCCTCTTTAGTCCCCCACCGCACCCACATTCGTCCCGGTTCGTTTCTCCACGCCCCGGTTCATTTCTCTACACGAAGGGAAATCGAACTAAGGGTCTGACGAGGTTAGGAGGTTCGGTTCTCAATTATTCCTCTCCCTGGGACCAGGGGTGGCACTGGCACCTAGGGACAAGACCATCCTTGGTGGCAGGGCAGGCAGCCCAGAGAACTACAATTCCCAGGATGGCCCTGGCCACTTCCGTTCTCGGGATGGGTCGACCGAAGTGAGTTTG
>NW_011495085.1:7117288-7118407 GCF_000754665.1 Bison bison bison
CCGCCGGGCTCTCCCCTCTCAGCTCGGACCTCCCTCTCCCGTCCCCATCCCTCCTTTTCTGTCCCCTCCCAGACGCCCAGCCCCGCAGCCTCTTCCTCCCCTTACCAACTCCAGAGTCTCCAAACCCCTCAGCCTCCACTTCTCAGCTCCCAGTCTCAGCTGCAGTCCTCTAACCTCAGATTCTAGACTCCGGGCCCGGCAGGAATGCCCCATAGCCCTTGCCCCAAGCCTCTAGCCTTGAGTACTCAGCCCTGTGCCTGACACTGCCCATGCTTCCTCTCTTCCCAGCAGGATTAGACTCTTCTATAGGGTCCTGAACTGGAGACTGAGACTGACAAAAACTTGCGGGTGGAGGGCCAAGGGGAGCTGCTCCTTGGGGTTCCAATGCAGTTGCTCTCTTTATTTTTAGCTGCTGACTCATAGTTTCTGGCACTAGGGTTTGGGGCTAACAGGCTGGGCTAGGGGGCTATTAATAGAGCTGAGGCACAGCCCCGACCCAGTTCAGTTTAGAAGCACCGGGAGTAAGGAGCCCTCCCTTGGATTCTCTGGAATTGTTGTGGACTAGGGTAGTGGCTGGACTAGGACTTCTCTGGCTGCCAGTACCTCAGCCTGGTATCTCTACCTCGGAACTCTTGAGGAAAAGCCCCTGACAAAACTCGGGGCACAGCTCTCTCCTAAGTTTGCCATGGCTTGGGGCTCTGCCACAGTGAAGCTCCTGCTGCACTGAGTGAACAGATGACTTCCAAGTGCAGGGATTATTGTGCCCACAGCTTTGGCCTGCTTGGACCTACTCCTGGGCCAGAATGCTAGGTTACTGGGAGCGATAGCTGTGGATTTGTTTCCCAGAGGCCCTCATGATGATGGGATACTACAGCATGGTCCTAACAGAGAGAGCACAGAGCTGACAGAATTTGCTAGCTCCAAACCAGACACAGGACTAGCAAGCTGTCAAATTCTGTGTTACCACTCTCCCGTTCTTTTTGTTTCTTTCCCTCTTGTTGTGCTCTGTGCCTGCTCACAGGTGTCAACATATCTCAGGATCTCTCTCTACTCCATGCTGCTGCTGCTGCTAAGTTGCTTCAGTCGTGTCCGACTCTGTGTGACCCCATAGACAGCAGC
>NW_011495085.1:7119771-7123313 GCF_000754665.1 Bison bison bison
ATATTCAGGACTGATTTACTTTAGGATGGACTGGTTGGATCTCCATGCAGTCCAAGGGACTCTCAAGAATCTTCTCCAATAACACACTTCAAAAGCATCAATTCTTCAGTGCTCAGTTTTCTTTATAGCCCAACTCTCACATCCATACATGACTACTGGAAAAACCATAGCTTTGACTAGGTGGACCTTTGTTGGCAGAGTAATGTCTCTGCTTTTTAATATGCTGTCTAGCTCGGTTATAACTTTTCTGCCAAGGAGCAAGCGTCTTTTAATTTCATGGCTTCAGTCACCATCTGCAGTGATTTTGGAGCCCCCAAAAATAAAGTATCTCACCATTTCCACTGTTTCCCCATCTATTTGCCATGAAGTGATGGGACCAGATGCCATGATCTTAGTTTTCTGAATGCTGAGTTTTAAGCCAACTTTTTCACTCTCCTCTTTCACTTTTATCAGGCAGCCCATTTGCCTAACAATCTCAATCGCCTGCAGGGGCAGTTGTTTTCCACCTGTAGGGGGCGCCTGTCTCCCTGAGGTCTCAGGCTGGAGGTCTAGCAGTTGGGAGGGGGTTCCAAGTGTCAAAGCATCTCAGGGTTGCTGACCTGTTCCCAGGGTTGCCAATCATGTCCAGTCTGAGCATCAGGGAGCCTATTAGAGTGGGGAGAAGCTCACTATGAATGTAAATGGGCTTTACTCATATTCATTAAAAATGAAAATGTGAAGGGGGGCAGTCAATGGAGATCAGGCATGAGGAAGGCAGTTTAACCCTCTCCATTCACTCCAGGCTTAGCAATTTTTCTCCTGAGCTACTTTTTGGATGTAAGAAGAGTCTAGCACTCTATAGTATTGACAAACTGCTGAGCATATAAAAGACTTTAAGGTCCTGAGTTACCAGAGTAGCCTAGACTTGGTCATGAATAATAATTAACCCTAATCCACTGTGTACTAGGTAAAGTGCTCAATGTTTTACATTTAATCCCCACAAAACCCCTATGATTGTTTCCATTTCACAGATAAACTGAAGCTCAAGAGGTAATGTGAAAAGTGAAAGTGAAGTCGCATCTGACTCTTTGTGACCCCATGGACACCAGGCTTCTCCGTCCATGGGATTTTCTAGGCAAGAGTACTGGAGTGGGTTGCCATTTCCTTCTCCAGAGAATCTTCCCGACCCAGGGATCAAACCCAGGTCTCCCGCATTGTAGACAGATGCTTTACCGTCTGAGCCACCAGGGAAGTCAAGAGGTAAAGTGATGGCTAAAGTCACACAACTAGTGACTGGATTAGGTGTGATTGAGCAACCACTGTGTGCCAGGGGCTAAGAATACAGAAAACCAGACAAATACAGAGGTAGAATATTCCATAAAACAACTGAGTTGTACTTTTCTCTGCCTAATGAACACCTAGTCACCCTTCAGGACCAAACTAAAAATGTCATCTCTTATGACACTTTTCATAAGCCCCTCATCACCCACAAATAGAGTTGATAACTTGCTTTCTTATATACCCTCTGAAATAGCACTTTTTGCAGTTACTGTAATGACCTGCTTCTGTATTTCCTTTTCTCCAGCTTTGAGCATCCCAGTGACAAGGCCTGTTTACTATTTATCACCACTGGGATATCTGATAGACGTCTCAAACTCAAATGTCTAAATCTGGACACCTGATCTTTTTCCCCAAAATGACCTCTTCCTTAAAGTGGTACTCATCTCAGTCGATGACAATTTCACCTTCCCAGTTGCTCTGGCCAAAAAATCTTGGCCAGATAAGGCCACACCTCATAATCAGTCTGTCAGCAAATCCTGTTGACTTTCTCCTCAAAATACATGTAGAATCCAATCACTTCTTATCACCTCCAGTGCTACATCCTGGTCATAACCACCATCACCTTTCCTTTGGATCACTTCAGTAAGCCTCCTGACTGGTCTCACTGATTCACCTTTGTCCCCTGTGACCCATTCTCAGAAGCCAGAGTGATGTTGCTAAACACAAGTCAGATCATGTCAGTTCTCTGCACAAAATTCTCCAATGGCTCTCCATCTCAGAATAAAGCCAAAGTCCTTCAGTGTCCTACAGACTGTATACAGTCTGGTCTTCTTCGAAATCTCTGATCTTATTTGCTAGTACCCGCCCCACCCCACCCCCCACTGTGCTCCAGCTACTTGGTTCTTCTTGCTGTTCCTTGAAGAAGCCAGATGCAGTCCTTATCTAGCACCCTTGCTAGGTATACACTTCTGCATGACTTTCTTCCTCACCTCCCTCAAATCTTTGTTCAAATATCATTTTCTCAGTAGTGCCTATCTTGAAAACCTATTTAAGATTGCCTCTATTTTAATGTCCAGTTTACAGCAATACAGGGTATAGAGGAACAAGATAAATGACACCATGAGGGGAAAAAAAAAAAAAAACAAGCAAATCCAGAAGTAGGATATTCTACAAAACAACTAACTTGTACTTTTCAAAAAGCCGATGTCATTAATTAAAAAAAAAACAAAACGATGGGGGGAGTTCCCTGGTGATACAGTGGCTAAGACTTCTAGTTCCCAATGCAGGGGGCCTGGGTTTGATTCCTGCTCAAGAAACTATATCCCACATGCCAGAACTAAAGAAGAGTTTGCATGCTGCAACTAAAAAAGATGCCGCATGTCTCAACTGAGAGACCCAGTGCAGCCAAAATAAATAAATACTTTTTTTTAAAAAAAGACGGGAGACTTCTAGTTCTGGACTCAGCTGGAGTAGACATACTTCTCCCTATTTCTCCCAATAAGGACGCTAAAACTCTGCATGTGATATGTAAAAACAAGCATAGGAAGACTCTAAAAGAGGGAGAAAAGGGCAGTTTTGACTAAGTGAGCTCCCTGGGTTTTCTTGTTGCCTAATATCCCAGACTGTAGGCTGGAGAAGCCAGCCTGGAAGTGCCAGGAGACACAGACAACAAAAAAGCCTCAGTAAAAGCCTGCTCTCTTTAGCCCAAAGACTAGCAAGTGGGCAGCTTAGTTGGACAACACAAAACTCTTAGACAATAACCACTCTCCTGCAACCAGACATTACAGAAAAACAAAAACAAAAAACTGCAGCTCCACCCACTCCAGCCAGCAAAGACCCAAGTGGAAACCAAGACTTTCCCTCTTGCCAGACTCCCCAGGCTCCCTGGGGTGGTGTCTAAGTAGGGAGTCTGGACTTCCATCCCCACAGGTTAACCTGCGTGGCATCAGAGTATCAGAGGAAGGCCGAGTGGAGAGTCAAGACTTTTGCTGCTGCCCTGCTCCTCCTCCCCTCCCCACCCAGTCCTCTATCATCTTCACCCCCACCTGCACCCCTACCTGTGGTGAGTGGAAGCTACCTGGGAGCAGGAAGGAGGCCCTTCAACCCTTCCCCAGCCAGGGAGGTGTCAGTGGAGGCCTTGTGGGGGGCTGGAACTCCCACACCTGCCCAGCAGTAAAGACGAACCCCTCTTTGGGTGTCAACCAATGTTAAGTGGGGAACAACTTGAACCTCTACCCCCTCCTGGCAGTAGCCAGGCAATGGACCCTTCCACTGATGGCAAC
>NW_011495085.1:7123413-7123844 GCF_000754665.1 Bison bison bison
ATGCCAACACCAAGATGACAGAGAGCTTTCAATGATCTGAGAATGAGTCTAAAGGAGCCAACATTAGGGAAAAAATGCTTCAGTGAGCAATTACAAATAGGTTGGAAACAAATGAAAAAGATGGAAAGTCTTAGCAGAGAAACAGATATGATGGAGTATCAGACAGAAATTTTAGAATGGAAGAATACAATAACCAAACCAAAAAACTGAGGAGATGGGCTCATCAGCAGGATGGAGAAGACAAGAAAAAAAATCAGTGAACTGGAAGATAGAACATTAGAAATTGCCCGATCTGAATAACACTGGGAAAATAGACTAAAAAAAAACAAAACAAAAAACAATGATCATTATGACCCAGCAATCCCACTGCTGGGCATACACACTGAGGAAACCAGAAGGGAAAGAGACACGTCGTACCCCAATGTTCATCG
>NW_011495085.1:7124795-7126822 GCF_000754665.1 Bison bison bison
TCAAGAAACGATGGCTGAAAATTCCCCCAATCTGGCAAAAGACATAAACCTACAGATTCAAGAAGCTGAACAAATCCCAAACAGGATAAAGAAATCCATGCCAAGACATATTATAATCAAACTTTTAAAACCCAGACCAAGAGAAAGTCTTGAAAGCAGTAAGAAAGAAACACCACTTTATCAACAGGGGGAAAACAATTCGAGAATCAGTGATTTCTCACCAGAAACCATGGTGACCAGAGGAAGTGGCACAACATATTTCAAGTGTTAAAAGAACTGCCAAGCCTGGATGCTATATTTAGTGAAAATATCCTTCAGAAATGAGGGAGAAATCAAGATATCCTTAGAAAAAGGAAAGCTATGAGAACGTGACACTAGCAGACTTGCCCTAAAAGAGTGGTTAAAGGCAGTGCATAAAAGAGAAAGGAAATGATAAAAGAAGAACTCTTGGAACATCGGGAAGGAAGAAGGAATAGAATGAATAAAAACATAAGTACAACAGACTTTCCTTCTTCTCTTGAATTGTCTAAATAATGTCTGATGGTTGAAGCAATAGGTATAGTATCATCTGACGTGGAGCTCAATATATGTAGAGGAAATATTAAAGACAACCATAGTGGAAATGAGACAGGGTTGCTGCTGCTGCTGCTGCGAAGTCGCTTCAGTCGTGTCTGACTCTGTGCAACCCCATAGACGGCAGCCCACTAGGCTCCCCCGTCCCTGGGATTCTCCAGGCAAGAACACTGGAGTGGGTTGCCATTTCCTTCTCCAATGCATGAAAGTGAAAAGTGAAAGTGAAGTCACTCAGTTGTGTCCGACTCTTCGTGACCCCATGGACTGCAGCCCACCAGGCTCCTCCATCCATGGGAGTTTCCAGGCAAGAGTACTGGAGTGGGGTGCCATTGCCTTCTCCGATGAGACAGGGTAAAGAGACCTAAATAGAGTTAAGTTTTTTTACACTTTCCTCAATCTTTTAAACTGATGACACCAATAGGTCTTTGTGGTGACAAAATAGTTTTGTATCTTGACTGCAACGGTTGTTATAGGAATCTCTACATGTGGTAAAATGGTATAGAACTATACACACATTGTACCAATGTCAATTTCCTGGTTTTGATATTGTACTATAATTATATAAGATGCCATCATTGAGTAAAACTGGGTTAAGGGTACACAGGCCCCCTCTGTACTATCTATGCAATTTCCTTGTAAATCTATAATTATTTCAAAATAAAATTTTTTCTGTTAAGATTGGGGCTATTCTAGTGGCTAAAGACACAAATGCAATGTGACAGCTGTGATTAGATTCTGATGTTAAAAAATATAAAAGACAAGTTTGGAGAAACTTGAATATAGCCTGGACATTGTTGTTGTTCAGTCACTAAGTCATGTCCAACTCTTTGAGACCCCATGTAGCATGCCAGAGACTGGACATTAGATGATATGAAATAATTGTAATTTTCTTACATGTCATATTCATATTATTGGAGAATGTCTTTATCCTCACCCAGTGAATGCTGAAATATTTAGAGGAGGTGTGTAATGAAATCTGTAACTTACATTTGAATGATTCAGAAAAAAATGTAGGTCGATTGATAGAGCAAATATAACAAGACATTGCCAGTTGTTGGCTCTATGAGGAAGATATATAGGAGTTCATTGTACTATTCCTTCAGCATTTCTGTATGTTTGTAAAATTTCATTTTAAAAAAAGCTAAAGAGGATATGTGAAAGATGTATATGTGATAAAGCAAGTATAGTAAAATCTAGGTGGCAATTTGCTGATCCCTATAAAATTCTTTCAGTTTTTTGGTATGTTTGAAAATTTTCCTTTTAAAATGTAGGGGTAAAAAACTTGAAGAAAAAATGGTCACAACCTCATATCCTTCCCTAGTACTCCCAACCCCTCTTTTTTTGCTCTTTTTCTTTTTTCCCACAGCATTTATCACCACATATAGTAGTATATACTTCACTTATTTATTGTACTAATTTTTGTCTGTGTCCTATCACTAGAATGTAAGCTCCCC
>NW_011495085.1:7126922-7128217 GCF_000754665.1 Bison bison bison
CTCCCCAAGGGCAAGGATTTATTGTGTGTGTGTTTCTTTTTCCTGTTTGCTGCTACGTCCTTAAATCCTAGAACAGTGTCTGGCACATAGCACATGCTCAGAGAATATTTGTTGAATTAAGAAAAAATTTCTGTAGCCCTAGGGCCTAGGTCAAGGTCTTGCACAGAGTAGGTGTGCAACAAATGATCATTGATCTGAGATCTGCAAAAGTTAGAATAGACCTGTTGTACTTGAGCGGTTCTGAGTGTGGACTTGAGTCAAATGGCTAGGATTCCGTCACTTCCACCTGTGTAACCTAGCTGCATTAACATCCCTGAGCCTCAATTTCTCATTGGTATAAGTCAGATAATAATAGTAGCACTTTGGTAGGGGTTTTGTTTGCATGTAAAGTGCTTAGGACTTTGTAAAGACTCAATAACTGGTAGCTAATGACAAAACAAGAACAGCAAAATGACAAGTTTTCCCAGCATGTCATCCTTCTTCCATCCACCAACAGGCTGAGCCTAGAGAGGTTAAGAAGATGTCCTTGGACAAGTATTCCCAACTTCTTTTCTAGACCCTCAGGTTTCTTTCATTTTAGACCTCTTCTTTCCTTTCCTCCTGCCCTGGACTTTCTTTACTCTCTTGGCATCCTGAAGTGCTTTCCTCCATGATAACCATGCAGGAGTGGAGTGGAGGAGACAGGAATCTGTGCACCAGGGACAAAAGCTTAGAGCTTTCCTCTCCTCCTGTTCTAGGTGTGAGTCCCTCATTGGTGATAGAAGCAGGTCAAGTGTTAGGTTGTAGTCATTTCAGGGCCTAGAGATTGAGAGAACAATAGTCCTGAGGAAGAGGTACTGGCAAGAGAATAGCCTCCTAAGCTGTCCTCTTCCTTGGTCCCGTTAGGAGAGAGCACCTCCCTCACCCTGCTCTAACGTCCCTTGGATCGGTTCTGCCGCCTCAAGTCTTTACTTCTGGTGGCCCCAGCTCAGAGCAAGGCCGGGGACCCATTGAGCATCTCTTTGCAACTCCCTCTTGGTAGTAGGGTGGGGTGGGGTGGAGTGGGCGGAGGACAGGCTGAGATTGGAGATGAAAAGGGATGAAATTGAGAGCTGAGCTCACCCGTGGCCTAGGTCCCCTGTCTCTGACCTAGGGTCAGCCCTACCCCGGATATTTGGGGAGCTGGGGCTGAGCCTGGGGGCGCCACTGCCTCTGTTGCTTTAAGGAGCCGCTGTTTAGCATTCCTGCCGCTGCCGCTGCCGCTGCCTGATTCTGTACGCTGATTGGCTGGAATCAACTGAGACCCGAGCCAGGGA
>NW_011495085.1:7129163-7130858 GCF_000754665.1 Bison bison bison
CACATTTTCACTTGACAGTGGCCACAAGTTTGTCACGCATGGGAGGCTATTTCTGTGGGTTGGTCAAACCAACCCTGTGTTTCCATCCTCTTCCCTTGCTTCTCCTCCCATGACTACTGCATGTTGAAGGCCATGGACTCTGCTGCCAGTTAGTCCGTGGGTCACCAGCTTCTTCCTAATGGGGAACCTTGTCCACTCTGCTCCTGTTCCACCCTTGGCTTTGCCCTGACTCCTGACCAGATCCCTTTCTGCTGAGAAACACAAAGGGTTTGGGATCAAAAGCCCCTGGATAGAAAATGGATTAAGACTTTGACTCCTTCTGCCCACTGGAGGAATTGGGTTCTTGGGGACACAGAAGGAGAAACAGAATGAAGATTCATGAGGTACTCTGAGGGGGCAGCTTTTCTTTTTGCCCATGAGCTTTAATGGGCAAGGCGATTGGCCAGAACATCAATGGCCTCGGCAAGCTTGCTTTACTCAAAAGAGCACCTGGAGATCCAGGTTCTAGCCCTTGTTCTGCCACTAACTCGCAATATGCCCTTAGGCACAACCTGTGTCCTCCTTGGTCCTCAGTGTCACTGTCTGTCACATGGGAGAGGTTGAACAAGATGGTGACTGCTGCCTTTCCAGCTCCGACATGGTGGGAGTCTGTGATCCCCAAGTCAGGGAGACCTGTTGTTCAGAGAGGAGCAGGTTCCCATCCAGGCACGGATGCTGTGTGCGGCATGGCTTGCCCACCATGGTCCATTTCTGCCATTCCCCTCAGGCCAGCCTTGCACCCCTCCTAGTGCACCCTGAGGCCCCGGAGCCCAGCCTCTTGGTGAGTGCACCACTGACTGGCTCAGTCCCAGACAATTGGTCTGGGCTAAGTGAGCAGCTGGATTTGGCCTGATGTGGCTGGAAGCAAGGAGAGGGGAGCCTCCTCAGGGTCAGCCTGCCCCATCTGTGGCCAAGAGGTGTCCCAGGGTCAATTTGGGCTTCCCTACTCTGCAGGGAGTAGGGAGACAAGCAGGTTGACCAGCAGGCAGATGGTTGGCATGGGGAGGGTTAGGCAGGAGGCACTTAGGGTCCTGCCTGTGTCTTTCCCCAGGTGAATGGCAGCGATGGCATGTTCAAGTATGAGGAGATAGTCCTTGAGCGGGTGAGTCTGGCAGTGGGGCAGGATGAAATGGGAGGAGAGGGTTAGAACCAGGTGGGGGGTTCCTGAACCTTGGTCTCAAGACTCATGGGGACCTGCATTGAGAGGATGGGGAAACGGCCCTCAGAGGCTGCATCACTGCATCAATTAACCAACCGACTGTGTGTGCTAAGTGGCTTCAGTCATGTCCGATTCTGTGTGACCCTATGAACCATAGCCCACCAGGCTTCTCTGTCCACGGGATTCTCCAGGCAAGAATACTGGAGTGGGTTGCCATGCCCTTCTCCAGGGGATCTTCCCAACCCAGGGATCGAACCCAGATCTCTTATGTCTCCTGAATTGGCAGGCAGGTTCTTTACCTCTAGTGCCACCTGGGAAGCCTAATCAACTCACTAACAAATATTAATTGACCTTGCTTGCTGAGGCCTGGGGAATTGGGGAGGGGATGGCTTCGCTGAGGCCTCCATGCCAGAATGGTCAGCAGAGGGTGGGAATCTGCCAGATTTGTGACGAATGTGCCCCAGCCTGCCATGGCCCCTTCTGAGGCCTGAAGAAGC
>NW_011495085.1:7130958-7131802 GCF_000754665.1 Bison bison bison
GAGCCAGACAAGTACAAGAGACTGTTTCCTGTGTTCCTTGCCTTGGCCCCTTGCCCTCTCCAGCGGGTTCCCCTCTCTCCTTTCCCCCTCCACCCTGGGGACCTGCCCTTGTAAACACTCTCTTGTACTTGTCTGGCTCAACTGGGAGATAAATGCCAGTCCCAAGGCTAGGTGGGCCAGTTGGTCAAGGTTTCTTTGCCAGGACTGATCCCTGGATGGCTCTTAGCCCTGGGAATGGGTTCCTTGAGGGGGACAATGCGAGACTGGAGCGCAGAAGCCAGGAGCTGCTGGGTCTTGCTGGAGCTGGGCTTGAAGCATGGCTCTCACATGTGGGCACACATGGTATACCAGATGCATAAAAGAGCTGCATGGAGATTCTTTTGCCTGTGTGTCTGTTGCATGGTACTTCAGGCAGCTGTGTTATTTCGGGGCTCTTAAGAGCCATCAGTTATTCCTCCTGGGATCAGGGACAAGAGCAAGGCTGCAGCAAGAAGCTTCCCACCAGCTCCTAGGGCTGCAGGGCAAAAAGTCCTGGGGCCAGGCTCAGGAAAGGTGGAGGCATGATTAGCCAGTCCTGTCCTCCTCTGCTTTTCAAAGCCAGAGCTGTGGGGTGAAGGCAGAAGCGGGGAAGCAGAGCACGGCATGCAGAGGAATTGTTACCCTGGGTCTGCAGCTTCCCTCTTCAGAGGAGGGGATCAGGGGTCAGGAAAGGGGCCTCACAGCCAAAGATGGGAGGAAAGGCACCAGGTTCTTTGGGGAGAGAGGCAAGAGGGCTCCTCCATTCGTGGGGATGAGAACGAGAGCCAGGGAGCAGGTGCTACTTGTCTGTCCAGAATCACATTTT
>NW_011495085.1:7131902-7132345 GCF_000754665.1 Bison bison bison
CCCCTAGATGTGGGAAAACTTAGCCCCCCAGCCCTGACTTGGCACAGCTTGGGAACCCCTGGGTGCTGGGCACAACTCCGGCTTCTACTCCCAGCCTAAACTGCCAGCTTAGAAAATGGAAGGAGCATCTGTGGGAGAAGCAGCAAAATGGAGGCTGGGCCGGCAGAGCCAGGTCCCTGGCATGCATGGCGGAAGGCCTGTCTGGTTATTCAGCTCTGCAGCCCCCAGTGTAGGGAGAAGGGAGGAGGAGGCTTTGCTGGGGAGGGCAGGTGCTGGCTGCCCAAGCTGGTGACCGTTCTGGCCACCTCTGTCCCCCTTGGGGATCGGATGTGCTCTCACTCAGAAGGAAGCATGGGGACTTCCTGGGGAAAGAAGTCCTCAGTTCTGCCTGTTCACACCGACTGTTTCCTGTGTTCCTTGCCTTGGCCCCTTGCCCTCTCCAG
>NW_011495085.1:7132445-7132980 GCF_000754665.1 Bison bison bison
GTTTGGGGGTCTCCATTTGGAGGGGATTGGGAGGAGCTGTGTGTCAGGAGGTGAAGGTATGGCGGAGGGGCACATTTTCCTGTGTGGGGGGATTGGGTTCTTCTCGGTATGGGGGTTGAGCAGTGTCTCTGTCTGACAGGGGGCGGGAGGTTCTGCGGGGGCTGTGTGTGGTGTGTGTCTCCACAGGAGGGGAGGAGGGGGCATGGTGCTCTGCGTAGCAGGGACATGTGTGTGTGTGTGTATGTATGTTGAGGTGTGTAGAGAAAGGCAGTGGAGCGCCTGTGAATCTATGTTGAGGAGCCATGTGCCCAGCTCGCCAAGCTTCATCCCCTGATGCCATGAGTCCCTCTCCATCCCTTTGTGTGTGAATGTGCACATGGACATGTGGAGATGTCTCTCTGAATGTGGAGATGTCTCTGTAGATGAAGCTGCAGGTTTAGCTGTGTTCGCCCGTATGTGTGTGTGGCCACATGTATATGTGTGTGAGCATGTGGCTGCAAGTGTGTGCATGTGTGTGCCTCTATGTGTGTGTGTG
>NW_011495085.1:7134252-7134727 GCF_000754665.1 Bison bison bison
TCCTGGGCTCTGTGATATGGTCGCTAGAGCCCAGGATAGGGGTTTGTTGACCTGAGAGAGTCATGGACTGCCCACTGGGAAGTTCACTCCAAGCCCTCAGGAAGCAGGGAGGAAGAACAACTGAAACTTGGCACCTGGCAGCAAACAGCGGCCAAGCAGGTTTCAGGAGAGAAAGGGAGCAACAGAGTATCATACCTAGGGACCTAAGTCCTTCTACAGACATGTGGGCCTTGTTCCAGGCTAGCCCTCACAGGGATGACAATTTATACCTACTTTGTCCTGACTCTTCCACTCTTCTCCCACCAGGGAGCCCCGCAAGATCATCCTGCACAAGGGCTCCACAGGCCTGGGCTTCAACATCGTTGGGGGTGAGGATGGAGAAGGCATTTTTGTCTCCTTCATCCTGGCAGGAGGCCCAGCTGACCTGAGTGGGGAGCTGCGCAGGGGAGACCGGATCTTATCGGTGAGGAAACAA
>NW_011495085.1:7134827-7137751 GCF_000754665.1 Bison bison bison
GGGGCGGTGGCAGACTGTCATGCCTCTTGGGCTTCCCCCGCAGGGTGAATGACTGTGTGCTGCGGGTGAATGAAGTGGACGTGTCAGAGGTGGTGCACAGCCGGGCCGTGGAGGCACTGAAGGAGGCTGGCCCTGTGGTGCGGTTGGTGGTACGGAGGCGACAGCCTCCACCAGAGACCATCATGGAGGTCAATCTGCTCAAAGGGCCCAAAGGTGCGGCCCTCTAGGTTCCCGTGCTCTGGCCAGAGGCCCCTGGTTGGCCCTATAGGAATTGGAAGGGAATCCCCTCACCCCCTGCCTACCTCCCCAGTTCAGCTCACAGTCTTCTTTCTTGACCTCACATCTCACCCTTACTGACCACGGGATGACAGCCTAGCATTTGGGATCCCTGGGGAAAGCTCCTATGGGTCTGGTGGCTTGGCTGAGCATGGGGGACTGGGGTTGGGCTTAACTGAGCACTCTAACTTCTCCTTGTATCACTCTCCCACTCCTTGCTGGCTTCCTCCCAGGCCTCGGTTTCAGCATTGCTGGGGGGATTGGCAACCAGCACATCCCAGGAGACAATAGCATCTACATCACCAAGATCATTGAGGGGGGTGCTGCTCAGAAGGATGGACGCCTACAGATCGGGGATCGGCTGCTGGCGGTGAGACAGCCTTCCTAGGGATGCCCAAATGGCGGGGTGGGGAGGTGGAGCTTTAGCAGCCTCTCCCTCCCCCTGAACCTCACTCCGGGACTAGGCATTATGGGGAATTTCAAGAGCATCATCTGAGGTGTGTGTCCCCAGATAGCAAGCCCCTAGTCCTCTTCATGGCTGGAACTTCCTCACCTGCCCACCGCTACCCTCTGCTTCTCTCTGCTCCTTACAGCACTGTACTTGGGCCTCTTTCAGACAGAGCACCATTGAATTTCACTGAAAGAGTACCCCCCCTCTCCAGGGTTCCCTGGGGAGGCCCTCCCTTCTTCTCCCCAGTGCTAGCCCTAAGACCTCTTCCAGGTGAACAACACCAATCTGCAGGACGTGAGGCATGAGGAAGCTGTGGCCTCACTGAAGAACACGTCTGATATGGTCTATCTGAAGGTGGCCAAGCCAGGCAGCCTCCACCTCAACGACATGTACGCACCCCCCGACTATGCCAGCAGTACGTACCCGCCTGTCCTGTCCGTGGCCTGAAGCCCTACCCCCTGGTTTCTGGAGGGGAAGAAGTTAATACTCCTTGTTAAGAGAGAGAGAAGGGGGGCAGAAAATAAGCCCAGTGCTGGGGAGAGCTGAGTGCAAATCCCAGCTGTGTCCCTTCTTCCTGGATGCCCTTGGAAAAGTCCTTTTCACCTGTCTTTAGTTTCCTCTCTGGCAAAAAGGAGCTAGTGATATATGTGCTGCCCTCCTCTTAGGAGTGCTGCAAGGATCAAATGAGATCATGGATGAGAAAGCCCTTGGAAAACTGTATTAGGCTATAGAGATGTGAGGGGTTATTATTAGTCACACCTCTAGTCATGCTTTTCTTTGTAGATTGCCTTGACTTTAGCTCTTTCTAAGACTCACAGGAGTGAGCTCAGGATTCAGAAAGGGACTGTGGAGGAGGAACCCTAGGGGGTGGAGTAGGGAGGAGAGGCCTGAGGAATCAGCATCCCTTGGTCTGGTTTTTTTGCATCTGAGGGAGTGGGGGCAGCCCGTGGTGGAGGGTGGAGGAGGCTACCACTGGGGAGTGGTCCGGCAACTTCTCTCTCCCTTTCTCCATTCCAGCTTTTACTGCCTTGGCTGACAACCACATAAGCCATAACTCCAGCCTGGGTTATCTCGGGGCTGTGGAGAGCAAGGTCAGCTACCCTGCTCCTCCTCAGGTTCCCCCCGCCCGCTACTCTCCTATCCCCAGGCACATGCTGGCTGAAGAGGACTTCACCAGGTAATACCCCCACCCCCACCTCTTCATCCTATCTAGGGATGGGGAGGAGAGGAATCATTTCTCGTTGGCCACGGGCCTTCTTGTAGTATGGCAAAGAAGAGGATAAAGCCCTCCTCGCTCCTGTCTTTGGGGTCTGAGGCCCCCTCTCAAGCCCCTGGGACTCTATGGAGGGACAGAGGTGGCTGCAGGAACAAGTTCTACCATCAGGGGGAGCGCCAAGTGTGTGGCCCCTTTTCGAAAGTGTGGAGAAAGGGTAGGATGGAGTGTTTAGGGGGCCGAGGGGGTGGAGGTTGCGGGGTTTCTTGCCCTGTGACGGTTGCAGCGCCCTCTGTTGCAACCATTCCACGTTAGAGAAGAGAGCAGTCCGGCTGCTGGGGCTGGCGGGCCAGGTGGCCTCGCAGGGAATCCGCCCCGCCCCACTCTGGCGGCTGCCACGGAACTGGCCACCTTCGCCGAACTGGTCGGGCCGGCAGGGGTTCCGGGGGGCAGGTTTCTGCGGGGTGGGGCCTGGGAGGCTGCCGTGGAGCCGGAAGGGTAGGCTGACGGAGCTGGGGGGGAGAGCTGGAGGAGCCATGGAGAGGACACGCAAGTTCTCAGGCTCCGGCTTGGCCCTGGGCTTGGGCTCAGCTTCGGCCTCTGCCTGGAGGAGGGCTTCACAGAGGTGGGCCTGGCCGCTCCGCTCCCTGCGGCCTGGAGGGGATACCAGGTAGGAGGAGAGGAGGGCATCCGGGTCTCAGGGAGGGAGCCCCGCACTGAGGCTGGGAACAAGAGAGGGAGAGCCTCAGACCTGGGGTTCCTCTGATGAGAGATGCTTAAAGTGAAGAGTGAGCCGGGCAAGTGTGCCGGGTTTGGTTGTGTGATTACACAGGAGCTGCTGCTGCTCTCATCTGATGACGCTGTGACCATTTACAGAGGGGTTCTTAAGACATGATTAGTTGGCGTTTTCACGTGCTCGGCTCCTCTCTTTGGTTAGGCTCCTAAGCTCCTTTTGGGGACCTGGGATTTCTTTATCTCTGTCTC
>NW_011495085.1:7137851-7138985 GCF_000754665.1 Bison bison bison
ACAAAGGCAAGGTGGGAGGATGGGAGCTGGGCCACTCTAAAAGGGAGGAGGGAAGACCTCCCTTTCTCCAAGGAATGTTTTTTGAAGTGGGGGAAGGCTAAGAGCTGGAGAAAACATATTCTCTTTATAGATATCCTTAGTGAGGGACAGAGACCAGACTTGTACTTAAAGAAGAAATGCATATCACTTGGCTCTGAACCCTGGTTGACATTTGACCCCCACAAAGATAATTATTACACTAGAGGTGTAATCTTTAGGTTTCATCATAATAGGCAGGGATGGGCTACTGAGAAAGGCATCTGAGTAGACTTAGGGATGGGTTACCCATCTCCCTCTCCTAACTGCTACAACAGAGAACTCCTTTCTTCCTTTTGAGGTGGCTCACAACACCTCTCTTTGGACAGGTCAATGGTGTGAACCTGAGGAATGCAACTCACGAGCAGGCTGCAGCTGCTCTGAAACGGGCTGGCCAGTCAGTCACCATTGTGGCCCAGTACAGACCTGAAGGTAGGAGAGGGAAGGCGGAACAAGATGATTTGGGAAGATTAGACCTATTATTCATTGCTGGCTTTTGCCATCATAGGTAACAAAGCCACTTGACTAGTTCTCTTCTACCCTCACACAGTAACCCCTTCCTCTCCCCTTTTCTGGGTGGGTTGGAAGCATCTATTAAGACTGTGCTCAGAGCCTTGTGATTAGGGCTGCAGTGCAGCTGAAGGCCAGTAGTGGGCAGCAGCCTACGGGAGGAAGCACAGAGATTGGGGCGACTGGAAAAAGGGGAGAGGGAAGTGGGGGCAGAGGCGAAGAACATAACTGTACCCTGGAACAGGAGAGTAACTCTTGGTTAGAAGGACCCAAGGGAGAAGAGTACCAACTTCTCAAGAGAGCTTGGACCAGCCTCTGTGACCCCCACTTCTCCCCTTATCAGGGTGACCGTGAAACACTCATAACCCCCCTGAAAAGGTGATGCTAGGTTCTCCGGATTGGGACTTGGAAGTAGACATCCCCCTCCCCCTACGGGGGTTCTTCTTTGTGTTCTCTTGGAGCGTGTCCCCCGGCCTGGGCGAGTGGGCGGGGCCAGTTATGCAAATGAAGACGTTTGATTGGCTGGGGCCAGCCAAGGTCCAGGTGCCG
>NW_011495085.1:7140024-7144027 GCF_000754665.1 Bison bison bison
CCGACTGTCGCCGACTCCTTTCGTCCCCCCTCCCCCTTGTCGGGCCGGTCTTTGTCCCTTAGGGCTGCAGTGCCTGGGCTCCTGGGACACCTAGGCCCCGCTGGCCGGTCACTGAGATGGAGGCAGGGCCCTCCCCCGGGCAGGTGCTCTCTTCCTTGATGAGATTGGGGAGAGGCTGGCAGCTCTGTTGCAAAGCCGTGAGGGATGGAAAGCGCCTACCTTTGTCCTTTCCGCTGCCCCACCCCCACCCCTTGTTCAGCGCCTGCAGGCCAAGAAGAGAGGGGCCTGCCACCTTTTGCACTAGGCTCTTTTGATGGGGACTAGAGTAGGGAGGTGACTAACAGGAGAGCTTGTTGATCTGAGGTACTGGGAAAGAGGGATGCAAATGGACACCTTGAGTCATTTCTTTCCGTGTTGGGTGTCCAGCTTAATGACAAGAAACACATTAGGGTTGTTGTCTTTATGATGCCTGCGTGTGCTGTTTGCTTCTCCGTGTAAACCTCACCATCTGATTTTTATTAGCAACCAATATTTATCCATTTCATGCCCACTGCTTAGGCAACCTAGGTTCTGCAAAGAAAATGGTTTCTTGTGTGTCTGTGGGGGTGTGTGTGTGTGTGTGAGAGAGAGAGAGAAATTGATGTGTTTTGGTTTTACTCACTGATACTGGACACAGGGAAACAATACTGTGAATTTGGTGGTAGTATGTTGGAAACTGGTAACTACATGTTTGTGTGAGTTTTGTTGGGAGAATGTAATTGGTTTCCATAAAGAGCCACAAGTTGTCCAGGCTGAAGGGATTCATTGCTCTCTGGGCATGTTTCTGAGCGTTTATGATGTTTGTCGAGGTGCTGTCTTATGTTAGGTTTCTCTACCATTTGAGAAACAAAGCCCTTCTTCTCTTAGGATTTAGTTGAACCACTGTTGTTAAGGCTCTGCCACCCCAATCTCACTTCTTTCCTTGGTTTGGAAAATCCATCAGGGCCTCAACATGCAAACTCTTTTTTTTGCCCATAAAAAAAATGGACCCTTAGAAACAGGCCCAGAGGGACTATCAAGCATTCTATGTTGGGCTCTGAATTTTCTTTGATAAAGTGATAGTTTTTAAGAATAAGGACTGCATGTTAATTATTTTATAATTATGTTAAATACTGTTCTTTGGAGGATTGCCTCACATAGGCATTTACAAAATGAATAATCCAAATATATATTTGTTGGCTAAAATGGCAGAGACTTTCCATGTTATTGGCCAAATAAGTGTTCATCATTTGTATTTTTTTCGCAAGAAATGTGGGCACTGGAAAGGATCACGTAGTCCAAGCCCTCACTGTGCAGATCAGAACAGCGACAGGAAAGCAGGGACATGACTTGCCTAAGGTCATGAAGGGAACGTTGCTGAGGGTCAGCGATCAGTATAATCCTAAAGTCCACCACTTGGGACAAATCATGCTTGGGAGTACCTAGAAACCTGAGACCTTTTTGGAGCAGAGAAAAGGAACAGGGAAACTAATAGAAGAGAGAGTGAGGGAAAGAAAAATGTATGTGTGGGGGAAGGTGCGAGTGATCACTGTGGTGGCCCCTGAGGCACCATTGCTCAACCAGTGCAGCCTGTAGCTAGATATCCTTTAGTAGGAGAACTTAAAAAAATAGCTTTAACTAATTAGAACAATCAGAGTAAGAACATTTTTTCTCCTTTTTTTAACAGCTTAATTGAGATATGATTCATATACCATACAATGCATCCATTTAGGTGTACAATTTAGTGGCTTTTAGTATATTCACAGAACTGTGCATTCATCATCACAGTCAATTTTAGAACATTTTCATTACCCCTCTCTTTTGAATACATAGAGATGGTGCAAGCATTGTAAGGGTGATAAGTGTAGGACAGTTGCTTCCTGATGTATCTCATCTGGGCACTTAAGCTGGATGGCAGCTCTAACTTTGAAATATCTGGTTGCCTAATGGGTTGAACCCATAATGAAGATAGGAACCTTGTCTATCTATATAAACTTTGTATTATGCCTAGCATGGTTGCTTTATAAACATTTGTATGGAAGCTTTGGAAGATATTAAAATGGAAATAGAAGTGCTAAATGATAAGGTACCACAGTGAGAGATGCTGTTTAATAGTTTCACTGTTGATTGCTCCAAACTGTTGTGGACACAGCAATCCTACCTATTTAGCTAAAAATAGCATGATGTTCCTGGGCATGTATAATCCTGCTTAAAATTCAAATTGAAAATTTAAACACTGGCTCTTGGCAAAGGCTCCCTTCCAGTTTATTCTAAAATGAAAAATATTTTTCTGTGACTTGTGGAATTGCTCTATCAAGGGAAGGATGGGTTTCGTATTATAACATTTTGATTTAGAAACTATCATCTCCTACATTTTCCTCCCTAGTTACTTTCTGTCAGCCTCTGTTTATAAACTGAGATAGTATTTTTCTGGAAAGCCCTTTTGTTTTTAGCATAGAACCTGAACCCCAAATCAGGGGCAGAGCCAGAAATTGGTCACTAAGGTAGCTAAACTGGGAACTGATCCTTTGTGACTAGTCTTTTCAACTGGAATGTAAATCCAGACAGGCTGGGGCGGGGGTACAGGGAATGAAAAAGAATTAAGTTTTCCATACTTACTTTGAAGTGCTGAAGAAGCACACTTTTCACCATGGAAACATGTACAGGTAAGGCCTGGAAGAGTTAAAGGATCAGTCTTGATAATAACTTGTAAGCATAAAAGGGATGTTTTCCCCATAACATTGAAGTAACCATCATATCTCCCCTGTTTGAGAATGAGGGATGTAAATGTAGCTGCCACCCTATCAGCATGATCTCTCTTGAGAGGGTAGAGGTGAAAGTTTATCAAGGCAAAGAATCAAAGTCCTGAAACTCCTACTGCCATCCTAAAAGAAGAAAGGAAGAAAATGAATTCCTGTTAACAGCATTTCTACACTGAACAATTTGAAGGCAGCTACTATTGTATTTATCTTTGTGCCCCAGCACCTAGTCCAGAGCCTGGCACATATTTTGTTGAATTATTGAGTATCTCTATGTTCTTAGAACCCGCCTGCCAATGCAGGATACTTAAGAGACACTGGTTCGATCCCTAGGTTGGGAAGATCCCCTGGAGAAGGAAATGGCAACCCACTCCAGTATTCTTGCCCGGAGAATCCCATGGACAGAGGAGCTTTGCAGGCTATAGTCCATAGGCCTGCAAAGAGTCAGACACGACTGAAACAGCTTAGCACTTAGCACAGCCCTATGTTCTTTGGCCACCTAATGTGAAGAGCCGACTCATTGGAAAATACCCTGATGCTGGGAAATATTGAAGGACGGAGGAGACGGGGGTGATGGAGGTTGAAATGGTTGGATGGCATCACTGATTCAAAGGACATGAGTTTGAACAAACTCCAGGAGATAGTGGGCTTCCCTTGTAGCTCAGTTGGTAGAGAATCTGCCTGCAATGCAGGAGACCCAGGTTCAATCCCTGGGTCAGGGAGATCCCCTGGAGAAGGAAATGGCAGCCCATGGACATGGAAAATGGAGAATCCCATGGACAGAGGAGCCTAGCAGGCTACAGTCCATGGGGTCGCAAGAGTCTGACATGACTTAGTGACTAAACCACCAACCACCACCACCAGGGAAGCCTGGCGTGCTGCAGTCCATGGGGTCGCAAAGAGACAGAGATGACTTAGTGACTGAACAGCAACAGTGTTCTAGATGGCTTTGTAAGCACTAATATCCATATGGGATAGGTGGTATTATCTCTATTTTCTGGGCTTCCCTGGTGGTTCAGACGGTAAAGAATCCGCCTGCTATGCGAGAGACCTAGGTTAGATCCCTGGGTTGGGAAGATCCCCTGGAGGAGGGCATGGTAACTCACTCCAGTATTCTTGCCTGGAGAATCCCCATGGACAGAGGAGCCTGGCAGGCTACAGTCCATGGGGTCACAAAGAGCCGAACACGACTGAATGACTAAGCACACACACACAATCCTTATTTT
>NW_011495085.1:7144924-7145654 GCF_000754665.1 Bison bison bison
TGGATTCATGTATTATATGGTCTGTTATGACTGACTACTTTCACTTGACATAGTGTTTTTGAGGTTCATCTGTATGGTAGCATGTATCAATACTTCATTTATTTTTATGGCTGAATAACATTCTGTTGTATGAATATATCACATTTTGTTTATCCATTTATGAGTTGATAGGCATTTGGGTTATTTCTACTTTTTGGCTGTTTTACTACTCTTTGAACATCTGTATGCATATAACTGGATCATATGGCAACTCTATATTTAACCTTTCGAGGAATACCCCAGCTGTTTTCCGTAGTGGCTGTGCCATTTCACATTCCCACCAGCAGTGTGAGGGTTACAGTTTCTCCACATCCTCGCCAACCCTTGTAAATGTCAGTCTTTTTGATTCTAGCCATTCTGGTGGGTGGGAAGTGGTATTTCATTGTGGTTTTTATTTGCATTTCCCCAAATGGCTAATGATGTTGAGCGTCTTTTCATGTGCTTATTATTTGCCAGTCAGTTTTGCTTTGCTTGGTCCCTTGATTCTCAAGCTGTTTACGAATTGACTTGAGACCAGAGCAAGCCAACTATGTCATTACTCAGGTGATTAGAGGGAGGCAGGAGGAAAGGTGCTACCTTTCACTCTTATCAACTGTGTGCTGGAGGGCTTGGGTGCAGATAATTTTAGCTAGGAATGCTGAGCTGATAAAAATGATAGGGCCCACCTTAAAAAAACCCAGCTTATTCACAT
>NW_011495085.1:7145988-7146471 GCF_000754665.1 Bison bison bison
GTACACTGGGCTTTTCTGGCTTCCATGTAGCTTAAGGACATGGTAGCTAGAGTTGGCAAAGCATTCTGATTCTAGCTAGACAGGTGCTTTCTTGTCCTTGTTAGATGGTTTGAGACAAAATCCTAGGAACTTTGGTGTCTATAAAACATTGGTTCTTCTGATAGGGTAGAATGATTAGAATAATATAGAAAATGAATTATTTCTTATTTATTTATAGCTTTTTAGGATTTCTTAATTTAATGTGTTGCTTGTTGAAATCTTGACCCTGATATTTACACTGTTGCTTTGTTTGTTTAAAGCTTTAGACTTATATTCCATAATAGGGTAATTGTTTTATTGTTTTTAATAGAGAGATAGAATAATTTGGGCCTATCCCTGGTGGCTCAGACGGTAAAGAATCCGCCTGCAATGCAGGAGACCTGGGTTCAGTACCTGGGTTGGAAAGATTCCTGGAGGAAGGCATGGCAACCCACTCTAGTATTC
>NW_011495085.1:7146571-7146903 GCF_000754665.1 Bison bison bison
ATGAATGGAATCATATAATATGCAGAATATGCAGTCTTTTGCATCTGGCTTCTTTCAACATAGTTTTTTCAAGGTTCATCCTGATGTAGCATGTAACACTTCATTCCTTTTTAAGGCTGAATAATATTTCATCTTATGGTTATACCACAAATCGTTTATCCATTCTTCAGTTGATGGACTTGGGTTGTTTCCATCTTTTAACTGTTGTGAATACTGCTGCTATCAATGTTCATGGGAAGTTTTTGTGTGGTCATATGTTTTCAATTCTTTTGGGTATATATTCCTAGGAGTGGAGTTGCTGGGTCATAAGGTAACCACATTGAACAGTTTTG
>NW_011495085.1:7147003-7147321 GCF_000754665.1 Bison bison bison
GGCATGGCAACCCACTCTAGTATTCTTGCCTGGAGAATCCAGTGCACAAAGGAGCCTGATGGGCTACAGTCTGTGGGGTCCCAAAGAGTGAGACACGACTGAGCGACTAAGTACGCACACATATCATTGTCATTGAGATGAAAAAATATGGGTTTTGCTCCTTTTATCTTAAGAAAGGGAACCATCTTGGAGGAGTAGCCAAGGCCCTGGGTTCTAGTTCTGACTTTAAGCAGCTGAATGATCTTGTACTAGTCAACTTCTTTGGACCTCAATTTTCTGATCTATAAAATGATGGGACTGTGTGAAATGATCCCACAT
>NW_011495085.1:7147421-7148020 GCF_000754665.1 Bison bison bison
CCCACATGTTTCTTCTAACTCAAATTCTGTGTTAGATAAGTGGAATTAAGTTGTGAATTCAATTCACAAGTTCCTGTTTGTGACTAGAGTGTTACTGAATCACAGTTTTGAGTTAATAACAATCTTGCATTAGTAAAGGTCTTGTCTTCCCCTCTTCTTTTGTGTGGTAAGACTTTCATCCTCTTGAAATGGATCTTTGTTTACTTTTCATTGAATTTAGATATCTTAAAAATGCAAACACCTTAGAGATTTGGGGATTTTTCAACTTCATAAAATTAACACATTTTGTATAAATATATACATTAGGGGTCTGCATACATGAGTGTCCTTCAGATTTTCAAAAAGAAGAAAGAATTTTGCAAATCTTGGGTTAAATAAACTAGATTATTGAGTTGTCTTGTAAACACTCAGAAAAAGAAGTGGTGAGCACTGAAACCACCATTGATTCACCAAGGTCAAACAAATCATGTCAGACTGCCAAATTGCCTTGATGGACAGGGTTACTAGACTGGTACATCAAGGAAATATGGTAGATGTGGTATATCTAGATTTCAGCAAGGCATTGGCAGGGCTTCTTTGTTTTACTCTTGGATAAGATG
>NW_011495085.1:7148120-7151281 GCF_000754665.1 Bison bison bison
GTGTCCTGTCTTCATCCTTGGGCCTGTCCTTTTCAGTCTGCCTCCACCTCCCCCTCAGATTATATTTTATATTGTAATATATAATTTTAAAAATTATATTTCTCCTGGGTATATAAATATTACATTCAGATTTGTAGAAAATTGGAAAACAACAAAATACAAAGTTAAAAAAAAGCCCAAATTATGTGTAAAACTACCTCCAGAAATAACCTTGTATTTGTGTGTATTTCCCTCCAAACTTTTATATCTCATATAGTATATATGTATGTCTTTCATGTCTTTCAAGACTGGGATCATTGTATTTAAGCAGTCTTGTATCCATTCTTTTAACTTAGCATATGTCATTAATATTTTATTAAAGTGGTTCTTAATAATTAAATATTCCATCATGTGTGCACCATAATTCATGTAATCATTCCCTTATTGGAGGACATGTAGGTTGTTTGCAGTTTTTTTATTTTATAAATAACACATTGATGCATATCTTTGTATGAGGCTTTTTGTGAATCTGGGATTGTGTATTCAGAATGAATTCCTTGGAATGGAATTATTGGGCCAATGGATATGAACATGTTTAAGACTTTTGATATATTTAATATGTATTTGATATATTTCTCTATCTCCAGCAACAATATAAAAGTGTATATTTTGAGATCCGTGCTAAAATGGAGTATTATTTTTAAAATATCTGTGCAAATTAGGTAAAAATGTTATTTAATGCATATCTTAATTTGTATGTCTTTTTAATAATAGAATTGAACATTTCTGTGTGTGTGTTCATTGATCATTTTTTGTGTGTGGATTGCCTGTTCATACCCTTTCCCCATTTCCTTGTTGAGGTATATTTATCAGTTTTTGCATGCATGCTAAGTTGCTTCAGTCGTGTCTGACTCTCTGCGACCCTACGGACTGTAACCCGTTAGGCTCTTCTGTCCATGAGATTCTCCAGGCAAGAATACTGGAGTGGGTTGCCATGCCCTCCTCCAGGGGATCTTCACTGACCCAGGTATGGAACCCGTGTATCTCACGTCTCCTGCATTGGCAGGTGGGTTCTTCACCAATAGCGCCACCTGGGAAGCAGTTCTTACTGACCCGTAAAAGCTTTAAAGTAGTCAGTCATATATGTTGAAAGATTTTTCCCATTTTGTACTTTGCTTTTTATTTTATTTTGATGTACAGATGTTTTGTTTTTATGTAGTCACATCTATCAGTGTTTTCTTTTTTGTGTATTTTGCCTCTGCCCATAGCTTTGGAAAGGCCTTTCTTACTCTGAGAGAAAATAAATGTCCACCTTTTTTTTTTTTAAATTCTAGTTGTTTAATGTTTTTCTTTTTGCATTTAAAACTTTAACTTGCTGGGACTTTATTTATGATGTAAGATAGTATACTACCTTATTTTTGCTCCAAATATTTTAAGAAATTACCTTGGAACCATTTTTCAGATAATCTATTATTTTCTTGCTGTTTTGGAGTGCCACCTTTATTATGCACACGCACACACAACCACACTCACGTACTCATAATTTGGATTTTGGGTTTCTTAATTCTGTTCTGTGATATTTTACTCTGGGATTATCAGTCACTGAGAAATGACCACAGATGCTTTGACAATAACCAGAAGGGTCTTTCTCTAGGTCTCAGTTTCTGGGTTCCTTCCACAGAAACTTGACCCAAAAGATCCAATTGATACCCCAATAAACATTGTCAGATAATTTGTGATCCTGTTGGAGTGACCACTGTGAAGAATAGTTGAATCTAGACTCTCAGTTGACATGTAAAACACAGAAATCAAGGATTTCCCTGGCAGTCCAGTGGTTAGGATTCTGCACTTCCACTCTAGAGGGCCTGGGTTCGATTCCTGGTTGGGGAACTAAGATCTTGCAAGCTGCTGGGTGCAGCTGCAGCCACAAAAACCCAAAACAAAACAGAAATCAGTTACATACCTATGGCTGATTCATGTTGATATAAGGCAGAAACCAACACAATATTGTAAAGCAGTTATCCTCCAATTAAAAATAAATAATAAAAGAAATCAGTTACATTAACTCATTAGCAAGCTTAGTCATAAAATGTTGTGTTTCAGTCACTATATTGCAATATTTCTGTTAAGTGGGAAAGATTGTTGTGAACAAGAGTACCTGCTACCTTCAGAGCAAGGAAAGGTACAATTCTTTATTCATTCTCGTGTTTTCCAGATGAGATGTTTTGTCTTGGGGTGATTCTACATAGACTTTGACTTATGGGTTAAAGGAGCTAAAGGCTTTATTAATCTTGTATTTATTTGAATACGCTATATGAAATTCTTTAGAAATAGAGAAAAGACCCTATTTGAAGCTTTTACCCTGATCTCTGTTTGGTGATTCAGTATAGGGTGAGAAGAGCCAGTGGCTAGGTCCTATGAAAAACTTTTTCTTAGCTTGATATAAGATCAAAGCATTTTTATGCTACTCGTTTCAGACCAGGTGGCTGAATGTCATGGCACCTTATATAGTACAGTGCTTTTGCTCAGTGCCCTTCCTGCATCCTCACTAAGCTCGTTAGGGGACAGAAACATCCAGTCAGTAGGAATAATCTGGAATTTTTTATGGCATGCTGATATGGATTGTCTTGTTTTCTGTTGGATTCCCAGTATCAGGATGCTGTCCAGAACTCTGGTAATGTGTGTGTATGGCTGAGGAAGCATTGTGACAGTGGAGGGACCAAAATACAATGACACTGAAGTTTCTGTTCTGGGTTAGTCATAGTTCTGAGCCCATTGTTCTAAAAGTAGAGCTGAAATTTTCTTCAAGCACCATTTGCCCATATGGAGACCTGTTTGCCACTTTTCTGCCCTCTCATATAGCCTTAAATTCTTTTTGTTTCAATTTATACTCCTTACATTGGTATTTTTTGACCCAAAGAATGTAGAATTATTTGCAGATGTGAAGATTTCCTTCTTGTAGATCATGTTAAAAATTTTAATTAGACTAGTCTTAGGTTTGATTTCTTATAGACCGCATTGATTTGATTTTAAAATCATAATTATGTCAAAATCAGAAGGGACCTGAGAAATGGTTTAGTTTTAAAGATGTCAGATATTTTAAATAGTAGGCTCCATAATTGGAAACTAACCCAAGTAATAGGCTTCATATTATTTTATAGAGACAAGTTTGTGATTCTAAG
>NW_011495085.1:7151381-7151581 GCF_000754665.1 Bison bison bison
TTGTGATTCTAAGAAATGTGCTTTTTGACGATTCATATGCTTATCTCCACACTGACATATAAAAGGTATCTTCTTTATTGGGCTTATTTTATTTTTGGCTCCATTCATTTCTTTTGAAAACATGAACTATGTTGTTGGTACTGCTGCTTGTAATTCATACAAATCCTGAGGGTTTGCATTCCACAGGCAACTGTGGAAAC
>NW_011495085.1:7151681-7155789 GCF_000754665.1 Bison bison bison
ACTATTGACTTATTTTGTGATGATAGCAAACCAAGACACTGTGCTGCTACTCAGCCCTGTCTTTTACTCAGTATTTGTGTGGGAACTTAAGGTCAGCAAGTTACATTTCTCTTTTTCATTTTATTTGTATTTGCGTCTTTCCATTGTTCCTGCCTGTCACAGTCTGTGTGTCTGAAGTCTGTCATCCAGTTGTTTCCCCACCTTCATTGTCATTTCTGAATTTGGTAGGCATGGCTTTTATTTTATTTTGGAGCATTTACCTTTTATATCTTCGTTCACACCATAGGTAGTCAGTGCTGCATGCAGACTAAGTACTCTTTGTTGCTTCTATTTGTTTCTTGTCTCTACAACATTTTCCTACCCATAATCAAATAGAACCAAATAAGTTTTCTATAGTTTGAGGAACTGAGCCCCTTTCAGCGTTTCCAAATTACTGACAAGTGTCATTTCTAATACCAAGAAGACAATTTTTCTGTCATTAGGAAGGTAGATGCATTTGAGATCAGAGTCTTAGAGGGGAGATGGCTTTGGAGGCCTGGTTATGTGTCCATTTCATAGTAGTGAACATTGTAGTTTCAGTCCTCTTTGATGCTGTATTAGGCTATTAAGTAGGTCTTGAAAGCTCTGATATGTTAGTGTTTTGCAGAAGTGGTTTACAGTTTTGTTCAGTTTTTACCCTTTTGGGGTGAGTGGAAGGAGAAAGTTTTGTGTTCTTTTTCCATACATTAGTTCCTGAGGAGCCAGAATTTGAGAATTACGGTGTCCAGGTTTGTCCTGTCAGATCTTTATAGCAAGTTTACACATTCATTAAAGGTTGTTGACTCAACAAGGGTGCTAATTGCTATGCTAAACTTTGAGAAGGAAACAAAAAACACATCAAGGAGCTTATAGTTTTATAAAGGAAATGACATCACAAATTCTGGGCACTAGATTTTAAAAAGGGAGAGGTAGTGGAAAGCCTGGAAACCATGTTAGATGAAGAATGTTTAAGGAAGTAACAATATTTAGCCTGGAAAAGAGAGAACTTATTTTGAGGACATGATGGCCGTTCTCTATTATGGCTGATATTATCCCACCTTTTCCTGGTCTTTTAGGAAACAACTCAGAAGCTGCCTTTGATCCTTTCTCATTCTACATCCAATCAGATGTCAAAATTTCTCTCCTCTGGCGCCAGCATATTTCTTGATTCTTGCCTCTCTTTCTATCCTCAGTTGCCCCCACACTATGTCAAGCCTTTGAAGTCACTCTCTGTACTAGTAGAACAGGTTCTTGGTCTCTGTTGCCTTTGTCCCTGTTTTCCTTTCTATATTATGTTCTCAGAATAATCTTCCCCCAAACCTAGTTCTAATTGTATTACTTTCCTATTTAAACACTTAACAGTGGTTCCCAAAGCCTAGTAAGAAAAGCCCTTACTCAAACTATTATAATTTGGCCCCCAACCTTCCATCACTTCCCCTTCCCCTGTTCACACTCTACATTCTATTCAGTCTTATTCAGTAGTCTTGGAACCTGTTCCAGGCTTTCCAAGCTCTTTGATTTTCTTTAAATTGTTCCTTCGTACAGTTATACAGAAGAGAATCTCTCATGTTTATGCTGTTTTAGACACCAAAATAGGACCAGCTAACAAAAGAGATGGCCCTCAATCTAACAATTTTCTCTTGAATAATGTCTAATGATGAAATAATAGAGAGCTTCCCAACATTGGATGTATTTGAGCAGAGACTGGGAGCTAGCTGGTTTGGATGCTGTAAAGCAGGCTGCCCACCCCCAGGCTGTAGGTGCTAGACAAGAAGAGAAAGCATGGTTCTCTGCTCTGAAGAAACTTACATCTACATGTGAGGCACCACGCTTATTCTCCCCATGACAGCCAAAGTGATATACATACACACATGTTCATGTCATTCCTTTACTTAAAATCTTTCAGCGACTTCTTCCTGTTACTCTTAGGATGGATGCAGAAATCCACAAGGTCATGTATAATCTGACCTCAGTCTGCCTTCCTAGTCTGATCTGCCAGTATCTCCTACTTCCCTGTGATCCAGATATTTTTTACCCCCACATATTTTGTTTCTTCTATCTGGAATGCTTTATCTATCCCTCTTCCCCTGGCTAACTCTTCATCCTTAAAGACTCAACTTAAATGTCACTTCCTCATGGAAACCTTAGTTAACACCCTGCTATCCCCCACTCAGTAGGTTGGGTCACCCTGTTAGTCTCACAATCATAACTAAAGTTGTAATTAAATAGTTGTTTCTTTCATTATTGTAATTTCTAGGAACCATTTGATTACCTTTATATTCCCATCAGCTCTCATAATGCCTGGCACACAGTAGACATTTAGTTAATATTTGGATAAATAAATGAATGAATAAAACTTCAGGGTGGTGAACAACATAAAGGATATTCAGTGTCAGGTAGGGAGGAAAATTTCAGGACAAGGGAGTAATAGCTAGGAACGAACAAATTGTGTTCAAGAGTTGCAGGCAGGTTAACTCAAAAGAGGATTCTGTTATTGTATGCCAGAAACCAACACAAAATTGTAAAGCAATTTTCCACCAATTAAAAAAAATAAAATGTTTTTAAAAGAGGATGATCTGTCTGATGACACATGGGCTAGATCAGCTAAGAGTGATAGGATGATGGTTTTAGCAGTCTTTGACATTTTAGTTGAGATTTAGTTGCTACTGAATTATTATAGATACTTGGATGAGGGGCTCCAAGTTGGAGTTTTAGGAAGGCTTTTCAAATAAGAATCTTAAACTGGACTGGAATTTGGAGAGCCTGGGGGCAGACTACCAGCTAGAGCAATACAGCAGTGGTTCAGAGAGGAGGTAACTATATGACCTAAATCCAGGCAAGAGATGAAATATTAATGAGAAAACAAAAAGGCAATGACAGTGGAAATTAGAAAGAAAGAGATGGATTGAGGAGGCAGTTAGGAAGAACATCAGCAAAACTTGAGGAAACACTGGTTGTGCACAGGGGAAAGGGGGCTGTTGTTTCCAGTACCAGGGAGATTTGGCTTGAAATTATCAAGTAGGTGGATGCAAAGTGGTCAAAACTAAAAGTGGGTATTTCTAGAGGTAGATAGAATGTCATATAGGTACTAGGACAGTCCCTTTAAATCAGCAATTCCACCCATCGGTAAACCTTTCCTGTGATTATGCAGAGAGAACATTTGAGGTTCCTTCTTGTCTATTCCAGAATGCAGTTTTGGCTTTACTTTCACATAACCTAAATGCTTATTAAAGTTTTTTCTCCCAAAACGAAAGATCACTCTGTCCTTAAAGGTAAGTTCTATTTCTTCAGGATCAGAAAAGCTGCTGGAAGCTTTAGAATAGCAGTTTATCCTTACTTCCAGTTAGAAGGGTTTCAGAATGTTGGGGTTCAGTTTAGTAGTGCCAATCAAATTTTTTCATGTGCATGTAATTTGACCCTGCAGTTTCAGTTCAAGGAATCTATGCTATAGAAATGCTCATACAAATAAACAGAGCAGCACTGATTGTAATGTAAAAAATCAACAATTTAAATATATGTCAGTTGGGATATGACTGAATAAATTATGATCTGTCCATAATATGCAATACTGTGCAGCTATTATAAAGAATGAGGTAGATCATGATTCATGTCAGTATAGGTTGCCATGACATCAGAGAATGAAAAAAGCATGTGAATCTTTGTGAGTTGTTAATGTATATAAATGATATATACAGAAAATAAGTCTGGAAGGATACATACTAAAAATCCTAACTAGTTGCTTCTGGGCACTGGGATGGGGAAATGATAGAGGAATGTCCAAAGAAAAAGAATTTTTTTTAATCATATGCTACTTTTATAATTTTAAAAAGTGTAAACTCATTAGCTTTCTTTGCAGGCACATTGGACAGAGGCCTCTTTAGCATTTTCCCATGGAATTTGCAATTATATTACCATTTCTTTTTTTATGAAAGCTTTCCAACCCTCTTGTCTTACCTTCTTTTTGAGACTGGCTACAGAATACTTACCTTATCTTTTCCCTGAACTAACAAAATTCAATTCTGTAATCGAGACCAGCAGTTTCAAACTTTATTTGGCATCAGAATCACCTTTATACTTGTCAAAAGTACAG
>NW_011495085.1:7155889-7157922 GCF_000754665.1 Bison bison bison
GGCCTACTCAGTAAGTTCTGAGTCCGTGTGTCACGGGCGAGGGTCCAAGATCCTGGTTTTTCCAGAGGGCCCCCAGGTGGTCAGTGAGGAACCCTGTTTAGGGAATGATGTCTGACTGTCCTCCTTACTCCCACCTCCTTTTCTCTCTGTGATTAGTAAAGAGAATGAGGGAGCAATGACTCACTGTGGATGTCTTTTGTGGATCACAAATAGTTGGGTTCATCTGAATGGGAAAAAATAAATATAACACAGTTTAGTAGACTTAAGATTTTAGTAATAAATATTCTTTAAAATAGCCTGTTTGAAGTAGGACGTTTGGGTTATAGATGCTGGTCTGGTGGGCTTCTAAGGCAATGACTTAGGCCTAGGATATGCCTTCTGCAACAGGTTTGTTTTGAGTGGAAGGGGAAGTGAGGCCTTGGCAAATTGTGAGGTCTTAGAATTCAGATACTGTTTAGGTGAAGCTTTTGTTCTTGGGAAATGATGCCTCTAATATTAAGATGAGGTACTATCTATCTAAAGACTATTCTAAACAGCTTTTTGTTAAAATTATTTTCTCTTTGTTATAAACCAAGTTTGCTAATCAGATGCCCACTGTGGGTTATTGGTATCTCAAAAAGGTGTTTAAAAAATATATACTCCATTTGCTTTCAACAGTTAACCTTGGGAACAAAAGTAAATGGGAATACCTCTTAACTACCTTTCCAAGCCCTCAGTGAAGCTGACAGCCATCAGTTAAATAAACTATTAGGTTTATTAGTTTGAGAACAGAAGCATCGACTTGGGCACAGTTTTCTAATTTGCTTCTCGTTTACCCAACAATCATTTATTCAGAGGCTATTCTGTGCCTACTGGACATTAGATAACTCTGCAAATAAAAGCCAGAGGCCCGTGAGCAGCTAGAACTCTAAGGGGATCATCTGAATGGGGAAAAGTGAATAAAACACTGTTTAATAGATTTGAAAGCTTAGTAGCATGTAGAAAACAGAAAATGACTTCCTTAAAGCAATAGCTTTGTTCTCTTTCTATAGTCTATTTTAAGTGGGCCCTCTGGCCCAGTGTTATCAACCTTGGATTAGGAGCTTGAGGAAATGGTGGTTTGGTGGTGGTTTTTTAAAGGGTTTTTAAAGAAATGTAATTACTAAGCAACTGCCATGACCTGCTGCTAAGTTGGAGTTCAATGGGCAAGCAATTCCAAAGAAGAGAATATATAAACAAGTTGGGAGAGGGGAAAACAGCTTAAAGATAGATTGGGTGTTTTTTCCTGCATTCAATGCATATTTCTGCCTTTTACTTATCTTGTGCAAGAAAGGGCTGCTTGGTCAGAAATATCTTTGTTTCACCTGGTCTTCTCTCAGCCGGTGAGTGGGGAGGAGGGCCAGAAAGAGCCAACTAGAGAGGGTTGGGCTGGAGGGCTGAGCCTTAGGGTGGGACCCGTGCCTGGGCGGCTCTGGAGGTAGATAGCCCTGCTGCTGTCCAGGGCTGCTATGACAGATTGCTCACCGCCCTCTACCTTTAAATTGGGACACCTCATTGATATTGATGTGTTGCCTTGTAACCCTCAGAACAGGGACATTGTCCAGCTGCTGTCTCTCTTCTTTCCCCCCAACATTTAATGGGTGAGTCAGTGACTTAACTGCTTCCTGCAGGATTTCAGGGATGGGAGTAAGTAATGAGGACAAATCACCATAACACCAGTGCGTGATGAATGAAAGAGCACACAAATTTAACCAGTTGGCTTCACTGGTACCAGAGTGAACAAAAAGAAAGTTGGTTGGGAAGAGGAGATTTGTTTGAGCTAGAACTCTATTCTCTCCCCTTTAGGCTTTTTACTGTTTCCCTTTATACCCAACTGAAGGTCAGGTTGCTTTGCTGAGGGGAGGGGGAGTGTCAGGTGTTGGAACAGGTGTTCTGTTTTCTGCCTGTAGAGTCGTACAGACTAGATGGGGATGCTTCTTGCCAGCCCTCTGTGGTGAATGAAAATGCTTTTGTGGAATTTTTTCCCCCTGGAAATGTGGTTGTTTTTTTAAAGC
>NW_011495085.1:7158022-7159370 GCF_000754665.1 Bison bison bison
ACCCCCTAGTATAAACCTTCAACCCTCTAGTATTGACTTCCTTTAAAATCAGCTTCTCATAATGAAGTATGCCTCTTTTCTGTCATTTTCACAGTCTGTGCCATAGAGATATCCCATTTTATGTGGCGATCATAGACCTGAAAAATGTGTGAGGTGTGTGTTTGAGTGTGTGTGTCTGTATGTGTGTGGTAAATGTGAATATCACATTTGAGATGTACTAAGAGAATGTCACAGTAAAGTAACCCTATAAAAAGCCTTTTATAGTAGTTGTATGGATAGAGTTCATTTTCCTTTGTCAGGTTTTCTTAAATTGGATATAAACTTGGAGTCACCATTCCAGAATGATGAGGCTTTTTCAGGCTATGTGATGGTGTCAGTGGGCTACATAGTTGGTCACAGACTTATGATCCTACTGACTAGATGATTTTGGAGGAGAGATATATCAGCAGACTTCTGGGTTTGGGAGAATTTTTATTGTGATGTTTGTTCAATTGTTACTGAAGCCAAAGACCCTGATTGTTAAGAGGGAAATAATTCAGGAGACCTTTGTGATCTCCTTTTCTGATTGTGAGGTTTGTTTTTACCTTTGTACTGCATTCCATTCTCCCCCCTCAAAAAAAAGTCACCTAGAAACAGATCATCTTCTTTGCCTAATAATCATATAATGGCTTCAGGTCTTTTCCTGCCCTTCCACCCTGCGTCTCAGGGCCATCTGTTCTCTGCAATCCACTTTTCGGGAAAGTCTCCTTTCCCATCTGCTCTCCTTGGGTCTCAGTGTCTGCTCTAAAGATTTATGAAGGCTGCTCTGGGACCTCTTTCCAGTTATTTTTTAAGATCAGTAAGCTTTTTCCATTCGATTTGTCCAAAAGTTACTATTTTTTCAGGTGTATTCTTTCATTCTTTCACTCTGGGGGTGGAGAGAAATCTGTCTTTCTGTGCTTGCCAGAGGTACTCTGCTTATCAAAGCAAAGATTGACTGGGCTGGCTCTGGCTGCTTTGAAGCCAAGGGTCCTCTTGGCCTTTTGGCCGCTGGCAGATAGGCTCAGTGCAGCTCCTTGGGTTCATTTTTTTCCTGTCCTTTCCCTTGTCTCCCTGACAGAGTACAGTCGCTTTGAATCGAAGATCCATGACTTGCGAGAACAGATGATGAACAGCAGCATGAGCTCTGGGTCTGGGTCCCTGCGAACAAGTGAGAAGAGATCCTTGTATGTGAGGTAAGTCTCACTTTGGAACACTAGGCTTTGTGTGGCATGAGGGAAGCTCCGTGCCAACCCAGCCCTTCTTGTTTAACTAGTGGGATAGGGAGTGTGTACTCCCAGTACTAAAACAACACTTTGCACTGTGTGCT
>NW_011495085.1:7159650-7160896 GCF_000754665.1 Bison bison bison
GGTTGCTACATTCTGTTTTGTTTGTTTTAAGTTGTGTTTGCTCACTCCCTGCTGCACTGGTCTGCTGTAAATGAGTCATGGAACATAGGATGGGATGATGTACCTTCCACAGGAAGGGCGGGTGGAAAGGATATATAGCGTTGGATTGCTGCTAAAGCTTTTCAGAGATACTGCCCAAGGTTGAGCTTGTGACCCTTGAGGCACATAATAATACTTTGTCAGGTCAAAGTACAAACCTTGGAGCGTTAGATTGCTAAATGAACACTATGGACTCCTAGAATTAGTGATAGTTTTCTTCTTCCTGCTTGGGCTTCTTGGCAAAACTCCAACAGTCTGGGGTAAGTACATTGTATCTCTCCAAGGGTAGAATCCTCAGAGAAAGAAGCAGGATTACTCCTCTGAGGTGTGTGTGTGTGTGTCCTCTGAGGCTTGTGTGTTTGTGTATGTCTGTGTGTTTGTATGTGTCTGTGTATGTTTGTGTGTGTCTGTGTTTTAATGCTTGTATCAAACTCTTGGGTTGAACTTTTTCTAGTGGTCTCTGATACCGGGTTGGGGGCGTGGAAGGGAGGCTACACAGTTGCTAGTTGCCTGGCAACATGACATCTGTTTTGTCCTTGGGGTTTGAGATGACGATAGCCAACCGATGTAAATGCTAATTGCAGTTTTTCTCTCGGTGCTTGATTTTCTTTTTCCTCAGTTGCTAGTCCCTGACCCTCCTGCGGGGAGAAGAGCCAAGGGAGTCCAGATTTGAGCCTCAAGCCCACTAGACTCCTTCATGGTTCTTTTCTAGAATGAACCCTCAGCTTGATTCCCTCTGTGTTGAGAGCAGCTTTCTTCACGTTTGCTGTGAAGAGAGGAGAGCGGGAGGAAGGCTGGGCTACTCACTGGTGGTCTTTTCAGTCTCCTGTTTTCTGTCATTCAGCCCTTGTTCTGGGTCTGCAGCCTAGACATTGGGGTGCCAATGGGGGGATTCATATGTGCTGTTGCCTCCCTCAAAAGGGTAATACTTATGTGACTTGGTCAGAATTGTTCCATTCCTGTGCTTCCAGCCCCCGCAGATGTGGCACTCCAGTGTGCGTGGGAAGCTGCTCTTTAGGCAAGACGGTTTCTTTGGAGAGCTTTATTTTTAGATTTCCCCTCTCTGCCTGTCCTGCGCTAGAGCTGTCCTTGCCTGGGCAGGGGGAGTGGGGCATCAGCTCCCGACCTACAAGACCTGGAACACCCTTCTCTGGTCCTAGCAAGGGAC
>NW_011495085.1:7160996-7162748 GCF_000754665.1 Bison bison bison
GACTCTGGGGAGAAGGGTGGAGGCTGCACTCTGTTTCTAGTGAAGCAGTTTATACAGTTTATATCATCTGCTCTTAACCTTATCTAGATAACATCTGTATCCTCAGAGGAAAGTAAATATGGTTTAGAATAGTGAACATTTGTAATCACTAGAATTCATCAAGGGAAATAATATTTTATGGTCAGAGTAGTGAGCTAAGGTATTTCGCTAAGCTAACCCTCTACCAAAGCTTGGAGCCTGGCTCACTCTAGTGCCTGTTTTTGGCCTTTTTTTTTTTTTTAACTTCACAGTGGCTTCCTTTTGTTCAGCATTTAAACATATTCAAGTTCCTTCCATTTTTGAAAAGAAAAAAAATTTCCCTCGATACCAACAGTCCTGTAAACTATTGTCTTGTCTCTCTTCTGCTGACCAGATTTGCCAAATTATGTGCCAGGAAACACTGGTTTCTCAAGATGTTAAGTATTGTGTGAAAAATCAGTGGTTCAGTAAGTTGGGCAAATGCAGGATTAAACAGAGGGAGATAGGGTTCTTTACTGTTCTTTAATCTCCAGGAGGGACTATACTAAGCAGTGTTTCTCCAAAGATAGAAGCATAGAAGCCTTATTTGGAGAAATCAGTCTTAGCATCCAGGCTGGAAAATGTTGCAGTCGTCTGTACTTGCTGCTGCTGCTACTTCAAATTGTCTCTCAGTAGGAAAGGAAGTGTGCATTTGCTTTTCAGCATGATGGTGTGGTCCCAAGCAACTCCAGAAGACTCTGGAGGGGCAGAAGCCCAACTCTTTTGGGGTGACTGGTTCAATGATTCTCTGCCATTGGTCTGACCTCTTCACCACAGTACTTTTCATGAATTTACCAGTTTTCTTCTTTAAAGGCTCTCTTTCTACCTTGCTGACCATTCTTCAATACCTTTAATTAGCTCTGCCCCACAGATAGCAGTGTCATTTATTTTCACAGCTTCAAATTCTTTCATCATGTAAATGACAACTCTGATCCCTTTACTGAATCTGAACTCCAGACCTGCATATCAACCACTTGCTGGACATGTGCCTGGTGCTGCCCTCCCAGTGCTTCAAACAAGCAGTGTGTTCCAAATGGACCCCTCCCCTCCACATACACACACCTACTCCTCCTCACTGTCCTTATCTTAATTAATTGCATCACCCTATCATGTGGAAAAGGGATTAGATTTGTTCTGTCACCCAAGGCAGATCTCAGTTCTACATAAGGAAGAAAGAGCTAATGATTAAAACTGTCTGAAAATGGAATAGACTGCTTTTGGAGATAGTAAATATGATCCTTTGTCACTGGAGGTGTTATGAAAGAGGCTGGGCAGCCATTTGTCTGGGGTTGCAGAGCATGTTGAAGCTAATGATCTGCTCAGAGGCTTTCAGTAGTTCCCAGTGTCTTCAGGATGAAGGGGAACAAACATTTAGGGAATACGTGCTCTGCATTGGGACCTCTGTTAGTCTCTTTTAATAATGCTACACAGTAGGTATTGTTCTCATTCTGCAGGTAAGAAAACTGAAACTCCAGTTAGATGGCTGAGAAGTTCCAAAACTGGAATTTGAACCTGGTTGTTCTGACCAGAATATGGTTCTCTCAGCAGTTCCCAAACTTACTGATAGGAATCAGCTGGCATGCTAATAAACATACAGATTCCTAGGCTCCTCTCCTATCAGTTTGGATTCACCAGCTTTGGGGAAATTATTTTTAACAAGTAATCATAATACTTAGGAATGATGACTTATTTGTC
>NW_011495085.1:7162848-7163973 GCF_000754665.1 Bison bison bison
ATTTCTGTTTCACTTGAAAACTGAGCATAATGCTTACTTTAACTCCTGCTATATGCAAAGCAGTAAAGCACAGGGTTGAGAAATTAAGTGTGGTTGTGGGGGTAGAGTCAAGGAAGCAGGAGAAGTGGTTCCTGCCCTCCAGCAGCCTACCATCCACACAGAAGATAGTGTGCAGCAGGTGGTTAAAGTAAGGAACCCTTTTCATGGGAGTTTCACCTCTAATTCTATTCTCTATTGCTTCCCCTTCTGACATGAGCCTCCTCCCTTCCCTTCCCCCGAGTCTCTATCCTCCTCTCATGTGCATGGGCTTGCAAAACTATTTTGAAGCAAATACCACTCTCTTGCAGCTGCACCAAGGCTGTAGCAGGTGAAGCCCTAGGGAGCTACAACTGCACCGATGACAGGGGAAATGAGATTTGTGGAGCAAGTCAGCAGGAGAAAGGACAGATAACAGTGCTTGGAAAATGAGACTTGGTTTTAAAGTCACTAGTGACTTAATGGAAAGGCCTTTCCCACCCTTCACCATACTAAAAACATCTCTTAAATAGTATAGACAGGGTGAACAGAGGCCCTCTTTGTGCCCAGTCTGGGGCCTCTGCTCTTCTGGTTCATTTGCCTTCCACCCTGGAAAAGTCCATAGAAATATGCTTCTCCAGCCTTTTGCTCAGGGTCAGGGTGACCAGGTCAGGTTTAACTCAAGCTGTTCTGATGTGAAGGTAGTAAAAAGACACAGGGAAGTTCAGTGTTCCAGAGACCTCCAAGTTCTATGTTCATATTTAATTTCATAAATAAGCAAAAGACCTTGTCCTCCAAAGATTACCAAGAGGTTTGATAGTACCTTTGTGGAAATAGTTTTTGAAAGTCTGTTCCTGTTAACCTGGCTACATTCTTATGCAGCCACTGGACGGCATCAGGCATTTTGGGAGTCCTGGCCTTCTGGCTGGCCATCTGCCATCCCAGCCTTCTTCCCCCTCTTGGAAGGAAATCATGCCCTATCTGTAGTCCTGATTCAAGAAACAGTGTGAGAGTCATCAAAGAAAGCTGGAAGACGCTCCTTCTTGTTAACAAGCATTTGTTACGCTACTCTGTGCTTAGCCCAGGATTATGCTTGAGGGGGTCCAACTT
>NW_011495085.1:7164187-7165276 GCF_000754665.1 Bison bison bison
AGATGCCAACAAGGTATAATATTGACAGGCTTCACTATCTGACACAATTGGAAGTGATGATAATCTGCATCTTAAAAAGCAACAAGAATGTATATAGTGTTGGGGGCTACCAGAAGATGGGACAGTTTCATGTATCAGTGATTCTGGAATTGCCTGTTGTATACCCCAGACACCAGTCCTAGACACATCATCACCTCAGCTGATCCAACAGGTGCTATGAACCCTGAATATTCACACATCATGAACCTGTGAATGCTTCTCTAACTTCATAATTGCATTCTAAGGCCTGAGACCCTGAAGTGGGCTGAGGAGAACAGTGTCCTTCCCTGTTCTCCATGTTCCCTTCTTCGAGATGTGCCAGGGACTCCTGACTGGCTGCCAGTTGCATTCGCTCCTCTTGTGATGGCCCATCTTGTGTCTACTTAAGTACTCAAGTTTGGGGTTTTGAGTTGCTCTTCAGAAGCTGCTAGAAACTTTGACTCTCACTCTAAGATCAAGGGATGATGAATTACTGCCGCTGCATAGCTCTCTGTGTATCCTTTAGATGGACCAGGCAAGGGAGGGGCTGCTCAACTTTTAAGTAATATGTGCCATTTATCAGGTACTTTCTGTCTCAGGTACCTTGGGCAACTACTACAAAATACCGTAGGCTTGAGTAGCTTGAACAACAACCATATATTTCTCACAGTTCTGGAGCTGAAAAGTCCCAAGTTCTAGGTTCTGGCAAATTCAGGTTCTGGTGAGCCCCCCACTCGCCCCACCTTCTTGCTGTGTCCTCACATGGCCTTTCCTGAGTGTGTTCTGAGGAGAGATCCAGGTCTCTCCTGTCTTCCTCTTCTCATAAAGGCAGTAATGTTAGGATGAGGATCCCTCCCTCATGACCTCATCTAAACCTAGTTACCTCCGAAAGGCCCCAACTCCAGTCACCATCACATTAGGGGTTAGGGCTTCAACATATGAACTTGGAAGTGGGGCACCCAAATATTCAGCCCATAACACTGACCAGAGGAAGAAAGCAGAATCTCCCAACTGGTATGGGAGGGATATATCAATACTATGGAAGAACATGGGGCTTCCCAGGTGGCTCAG
>NW_011495085.1:7165376-7166508 GCF_000754665.1 Bison bison bison
GGGAAGATGCCCTGGAGAAGGAAATGGCAACCCAGTCCAGTATTCTTGCCTGGAGAATTCCATGGACAGAGAAGCCTGGTGGGCTGCAGTCCATGGGGTCAGAAAGAGTTGGACACGACTGAGTGACTAACACTGTCACTTTCATGGAAGAACCTGTTGTGGGGTGGTAACTGGGAGGGTATTCTGTGCTCCCTACCCCAACTTGGTCTAATCGCCATTCACAAATATCATACATGGCCTTAGTCCTCAAAGGGCTGATGGTTTATATCCCCCAAAGGGATATAATATGAAAGATTAAAAAACTACAAGAATGAAACAGCAATAAACAGAAAATATTAAGAAAGATCACTGCTAAATACATAATACGAATTTGGAAGAAGGAAATTTGGAGTGGGCACAGTCACAGACAAGGGTGGGACTTGGGTTATGCCTGGGAGGAGCTGCCTGCATTGGCAGCAGATTCTGTACCACTGAACTTCCAGGGAAGTTAGTGGGCATCTCTTAGGGGATACTATTTGAAAGATCACCACTTAAAACAACATATATTTCAAGACCTTTGACGATGCTTTCTCCTTAGGAAACACAGTGGCATTTAAAGCTGATGTGCTGAAACTTAGCTTGGGAACTTCAAGGGGACATGCAGAGCCTCCCAGGCCAGGCAGATGGCTGGAGCCAAAGGCAGAGAGGTGGTCACACTACTAGGTGAGCACACGGAAGCAGCTACTTGCCTTTGAGGCTGAAGTGCTGTTGTTTGCTCTGAGAAACCTGCCTGACCAGTTTCCTGTCATTTTCTTTGCATTCCTATTCCCCAACACAGGGGCGACTGGGCCAGATGCTTTTGCTTTTTCTGGATCTTTCAGACCCAAAGTTTAAAATTTAGGACCTAAACTGCAGAGACTTTGGGCCTAGTAATCTGTTTACTTTGAGCTGATTATGTTCCTGCTTTCCCTCTTGGCAGTGAGGTCCCAGCTGAGAGGAAGATTAGGCAAAGTCCCCCGGAGCGCATGCATCATCCCTGTAGGCAGCTCTTGTTGTTGTTGCTGCTTAGTTGATCAGTCGTGCCCGACCCTTTGTGAACCCATGGGGTCAGGAAGATCCCCTGGAGAAGGAAATGGCAACCTACTCCAGTATT
>NW_011495085.1:7166718-7167357 GCF_000754665.1 Bison bison bison
GCCTGACCGGAAGCATTTCTAACAAGGTGCCAATCCCTGTCACTTCCTTATGTTTCTAGGCTGTTGATAAGAGAGACTGTTACTGCTAGATGGCTACAGTTTAGCATGCTTCTTAAAGATCTTAGGTAGGTAGTCGATATTTTTTCAAAGTTTATTAAGGGCTAGGGCTAATTTACATACTTTTTCCTTTACATGAAATGTATGTCATTTGAAAGGTGGTTTCACTTTACTACTCAGGCCTGTTCTTTTAGTGAATTGCCTTCCATATGAAAGTTTAGCCCAGTAATGATATTAAAAAAAAAAAAAAGAAAGCAGAGGCAATGAAGTCAGTCACACAAGGCCTCCTAAATGAATGCCAGACTCCTTAGCTGGACTCCAGGCTGTCCACAGGCAGGCCCTGGCCTGCTGCTCTCCCTAATGCCCTGCCATGTGGCCAAACGTGGATACTGGTGACCCCAGCACACATCCTGGGCTGCTTGCCTCTGAGTCTCTGCTCATACTGTTCCGTCTCACCGGAAGGGCCTCTCCCTATCGCTGCTGTCTTTTGAAATCTGAACCCTGTTGAGGCCCAGTTCAAAAGTCAGCACTTCCTCACAGATTCCCCAAGCTCGATATGACCTATGCTCCTCCAAAGACTTC
>NW_011495085.1:7167457-7168074 GCF_000754665.1 Bison bison bison
TGGCGTGCTGCGATTCATGGGGTCGCAAAGAGTCGGACACGACTGAGCAACTGAACTGAACTGAAAGACAAGTCAGTATTTTTTGGCCTGGCCGTGATGTTTGACAAGTGGCTCTCCTTTGCTTCACTGAGGTGCATGGATATATCCAGGGCTGAAGAATAATCTTTTATGTAGACCACTTGCTGTGTTCTTAGGCTGTGGATGATAATATTTTCATAAGCTTTGTTCTCTCCTGATGTAGTGTTTCCTTCTGACCTGACCAGTCCTTAACTTGGAGACCCCCATGAAATTCTTTTTATTTAGACCAGAAAAGGTAAGGAGTTGCTGAGGTTTCTAGTCTCCCAGCACAATCTCTTGTCAATAAGCTCACACATGAGATGGGACTAAGGTGACAGAATCATTAATTATGGTCTTTCTTTCGGTGTCCAGAGATATATAGGTGTTGCATTTTCCTTCCTGCTCATCCTTGGTTTGAGTCAGAGGTTGGAAAGGTTGGTTGCTGTGTCATCTGGGCTCTGCATGTGTAGGATTTTTGGCTCTGGAACAGTGGTTTAGTCTGATTTAAAGGGGGTGGTATGTTATTGCATTTGATTTTCCCGAGTGCTTGCCCTAAGGAT
>NW_011495085.1:7168243-7169280 GCF_000754665.1 Bison bison bison
AGGTATTTTCCAGACAGAGCCAAGTGGACAGTTAGCTTTTTTTTCCTTGTTAAAAAATGTGACCTTGACTTAGACCTCACAGAATTTTTCTGAGATTTAAGAGCCCTGGTCTGAGTTGACCACCAAACAACTCTAGATGAGGCCCTGTGCATCTCTGGGACTGATTTTCATTGTTTGTGAGGAACTTTTCCAGCTCTTAGTCAAACAAAATTTCAGCAGGAAGAGATTTGGAAAACAAAGCAAGATCACGACAATGGAAGGACTGTTGAAGGAATTTTGAATGTTTAGCCTGGTAGAGAAGACCTAGGAAAGACTGAGACTCATTAAATGCTTGCACTGAAAAGAAATTTAGAGAATATCAAAGGGGTTTTCTTTTTTAGATAGCAAGTGGGATGAAATGACCTTTGAGGCTTTGATGTTCTACAAAGCTCTGTACTCATTTGCAGTTCCAATTGATAGAAAAGGAAATGCTTGTTAATTCACCTTTTACATTCTCAACTGAGAATGATATTGTAGTTCAGAATTTCAAATACAATTATTGTGCTGCTATGTTTTTCACAAAATCATGGTTTAAAAAAGACATTGTCCATTCTGTTGTTCAGTATTGCTCATTCACAAATTTATGAGATAGAATGCAGGTACCACATTTTATTGGGAAGTTAACTTTTTTCCTTGTTTCCCAGGGAACTTAGAGCCAAACATGTTCTTCATCTGAAGTAAATGACTAAGTCAGATGTTTGGTTTATTGATTCCTCCCTGCCCTGTGCCTTTTTTTTTTTTCTTATTTTAAAAGTGCCTAGAAGAGTGGTATCTGGTCATGTTAGATGGTGATAAATATTTTCTTAATGGATATCCTTAAGAATAGGCTGTTGTATCATCATTTAAAATATTAGTTTTGGAAAATAGTCAATGATATTTCCAATATTAATGAAACAATTTCAAGTGATAACTAAGGTTGCAAAATAGTGTATACATGGCATGTTTTTAACTTAGTGAAATATGTGGTTTTTTGATTTGTGTGTTTATTATACAATATT
>NW_011495085.1:7169819-7171073 GCF_000754665.1 Bison bison bison
AAGGATGGGTGAGTGCTGTAGAAAACCAATACATAATGCCTAAAATATAAAAAACAAAACAAACAAGAAGAAGCAGTTGTTTAGAAATATGTTAGAAAAGAAAAAGAAACACCTAAAACATTTGAAAGCAGTTCCTTTTAAAATTGACTTACATTTTTTGAAAGTCGTAAAAGGAACACATGCCTGTGGTTAAAAAACAAGTCAAACAGTTCCATTCCTGACACTGCAGTGGGAACTGCTGGCATTCTTGTTGCCTTGGATCTGTACTTATTTGGTTTTTACTTAGCTTGTGTTATGTGTTTTAATATTGTAAAGTGTCTGAAATTCATCTTAGAAGTAAACCGGCCTTTTAGTTTTATTTAAATCTCAGATGTTTAATCAATAACCAATAATTGGATTCCTCATCCACAAAACGTTTATGTCCACTTTACCATATGTACTTCAGCTTCTTACTGCTGTTGCCAAACATCAATATAGTTCTGTGAGGTGCTAAAATATATATTGGATTGTCCCTTTTATGTTTTAAACTTATAACCGGTAAACTCTCCCCTCTAATCTTCTAGAACCTCATCCTAATCTCTCCTAACTCATTTAAATATCTTTCCCTCTCCAAACTGATTTGTTCTGAATCCAAGCTCTGTTCTTTTCCTTACTACATTTGTTTTAGTCTTTGAAGCTCAGAATGACATTTAGTGTTTCTCATTGTCACTTAGGATAAGGTCTTTACCTTGCATCTCTTCAGAGGAACCTCTGACAGAATACCTTCTTTGCTTTAGGACACTCAGTTTCGAATGCAGTGTAAATGCATTCAGATTTGATTCTGTCACACAAAGCCCAGAAAGAACCTCAGGGATGGAGTGCCTCCTTAACCTGCTGACCTTGGCCTCTCTCCATATTGCTTTGAGTGTGTAAATTGAGGGAGATAAAGGTCTTCTGAGAGCTTCACTGGTGGCTCAGTGGTAAAGGATCTGCCTGCAATTCAGGAGACCTGGGTTCAATCCCTGAGCCACGAAGATTCCCTGGAGAAGGGAATGGCAGCCCACTCCAGGATTCTTGCCTGGAAAATTTCATGGACAGGGGAGCCTGGTGGGCTACAGTCCATGAGGTCGCAAAGAGTCAGACATGACTGAGCATGCACACACAAAGGTCTTTTGTCAAAGTTCAGGTATTTTCATTTTCAAATAATCTGACAATGATTTCTTAAGGATTGCATCATAAGAAGTTGGCGGGCTACTGTCCATGGGGCTGCAAGAG
>NW_011495085.1:7171173-7176263 GCF_000754665.1 Bison bison bison
TTGGCGGGCTACAGTCCATGGGATTGCAAGAGATTTGGACATGACTTAGTGACTAAACAGCAACAACAGTATTTCACACTCCACAGTTTTACAACCTTCTCCATTTCATTTGGGCTGGCCTGCACAGGGGGAAATAGTATGTTTTCCTTTGCAGCTTCCAGCTGAGCCACATACCACCGTACTGCAGGTAGAAGTCTTAAGTCTTGGAACTAGTTCTGGGAACTCTGCTCGGCTGTGTGTGTAAAGGTGTTAACAGAGAATATGAAGACAGCCTAGATTGCAAGTAGAAAAATACAAACTTCTCACTCACCTGTTTGTGGTGACTCCATATGAGGAGAGATCCAGAGGAGGAGAAAAGTAGATACTTTCATGTAGATGGATTTGTTCCCTGAGCAGGAGAGCTCTGCTGTCAAGTACCAGCTTCTCCAGAGCAGGAATCAGCGGTGTGTCCTGAAGGATTGAGCTTGTAGCTTTGGTTTAAGTTTGCCTTCAAATCTACCCCCTTTCCCAGTATCTGATCATATATGAGGTCAGATTAATGTTTCTAAGGCTCTTTTGATGTGTCACTTCCTTACTCCCAGATCTTCAGAGGTCACTGGATCAGGTCTGTTCAAGGCCTTCCAAAATTTGCCCCAGATCTTTATTTCTAAGCTCGTTTTCCATAACACTCACTTACAACCTAGCTGGTCTCTTACCTTTTTTTTTCAGGAGATGGTATAGCTCTCTTCCCACCTTCTCCTACCTTCCCATTTAATCTTTATTCCACGTGTCTTGTCAGAGGACTTGGGTTCTATCCCAGATTAGTTTGGTGTGTGACCTCAGTCAAATTATTCTTCCTCTCGAGCTTCCATTTTCCTATACATGAGAGAGAGAGAGAGAAAGAAACTGAATTGGGAGACTTGTTTATACAGACCCTGTCAAGTTTATCATTGTGTGGGTCAACATCAGCCTTAGCTTTGTTGCTACAGAACCCAGGGCATTTTCACTTTTGTATTTCTTCATCATTTACCATTCATCGCTTGGGATTGTAGTTAACATTTATGTCCTATTTTCAAGTAGTTTTTGAAGATTTGTTATAAACTGAGACAGCCCATTGGCAGAGCTAAATTGTTTCTGGAGAATGTGTCTGAGGGAGAAGACTAGCAAGGGTGTTCTGCTTTGGACTTTCACTTTATGTCCAGAAGCTGGGAGGAGATGGGAGTCATGAAAGATTTTTGTTTTTTCCCTTATGTAACTTGCTGGGAGAATAGAATATTTACATTGTCAAGACTGAAAGAAGGATGCAGTCTCCCACAGGATTCCTTCCGGTCTGCTATAAGGCTGCTGGGTCTGTGCTGACTCTGGGTTGGCCTTCCTCCACCATCCTCCACCACCCTTCCATCCATCTAGGGTTGAGGCAACAACTTCATCTTTCACTCTTCGTTTCCAGGGCCTTGTTTGATTATGACCGGACTCGGGACAGCTGCCTGCCAAGCCAAGGCCTCAGCTTCTCCTATGGTGACATTCTACATGTCATTAATGCATCTGATGATGAGTGGTGGCAGGCGAGACTGGTGACCCCACATGGAGAAAGTGAGCAAATCGGTGTGATCCCCAGTAAGAAGAGGTGAGTTGTCATGATCATGAGAGACGCTTTCTTTACCCTCTTCCTGGTATTGATTTCTTTTTTACCTATTATACTGTAAGTGCTTGAAAGCAGTGGATGTGCATTATTACTCCTTTTTGGTGTTGAATTGGTGCTCAGGACATGATTATGATTCAGTGAACCAAAGATGGCTGCTGAGACCATGCACTGGCAGTAATAGGACTTCTTTCTCACTCCCACACAGGGTGGAAAAGAAAGAAAGGGCTCGATTGAAAACCGTGAAGTTTCATGCCAGGACGGGGATGATTGAATCTAACAGGGTAAGTGGGGATCCCCAAGGAAGTCAGCCATATGTAAAGAGGCATAAGAAACTTGAAATCTGTTTGGTGGATAAGAGAACTGGGGAGCACAAAAGAATATCTCTTTTTCAGGGTGCTGCCTGTGTCCTATCAGAACACTGACTGCTTTTCAGAAAGCAGAGAAAGGGGGCACCCAAACTCTACAGCCAGGGTTACTCCTCTCAGCTGGGTAACTGGTTCCTAAAGATGTATTGGAGCTGCACTGTCTGGAAGGCTGTCTTTCTTGGGGCATATGAAACCATTTGTGGGTATCTCCCTGGCTGTAGACCCTTTTGGAGCTGTGGGGACCCTGAATAGAGCCTGGCTTCATCATCCAGCCAGGAAGGCCAGCCTCAGAGCTCCGACCGCCCTCCAGACCAAACAAAGCATGAGGGCTCTATCCATTCACCCCTTTTCTTCTGTGAGCTTCGCAGGCCAAAGAACTTCCGGAGCAGTAGAGGGAAGAGAGACATGGAGTAGATGGCTCTTTGTTTATCAGTGGCACCTTAGGGAATGAGTCCAGGAGGCTACAGTGACCTTTGTCATTTAGGATGTACCAGTGAGTGCTGTGAGTCTGGATTAGGTAGAAACCTCTAACATCCCTACAACATTTTTCTGTAAACATAATTTTTCCTCTTACATCAACTTTCATTTAATCTCATAGATTCCATTTGTGAGAGGTGGTCTTTTATTTAGCTCACCATTGTCTCCATTTTAGTTTTTCTTGCATGCTTTAAAATCCATTGTTCTGTTTTTTTTTTCTTCTGTCCTTCCCCTCCATCTTCATGTTCTTTCACAGTCGATCAAAACGAAACGTAAAAAGAGTTTCCGCCTCTCTCGAAAGTTTCCATTTTACAAGAGCAAAGAAAACATGGCCCAGGAGAGCAGCGGACAGGAACGTAAGTAGCAGCAGGGAACAGAGAGCAGACCACCCACAGCCCCACCCTCTCTGCCTCAGTTGCACTGAAGACTGGGAAAGTGTGTTTTGTGTGTGTGTGTGCATATGCACACACGCATGTCCATCCGTCCATTGTGTGCATGCATGTTTTTATGTGTGTGTACCTGCGTATTTGCAGAGTCAGGGTAGAAGTTGGTCTGTACAGGGTGACGTTGGGTCTTTTTTTTGTCCAACTCTTCCTTCTGAAAGGATGTTGGAGGCTCTGAGGTAGAAGTGATTGCAGGGGGGCCCAGTGGGAAGTCCCGGCACTACTAGTGTTGGGAGTGCCAGGCTGAGCTCTGCTCTGGTGCTGATGAGCAGTTACCAGCTACTGTGTCAAGTTTAGAAAATGGTTTTTCAAGAGAATTAAGTCTAGGGACTCAGTGTTGCTCTCCCGGCTTCTTTTGCTTGTGTTTTCTTTCCCTTATCTTTGCTCATCTGTGTCAAGAGAAGAGCCTTTTCTTATCTGGACACTCAGAGTTGGGCCGAGTTCTTGAATCACACGCATGTGCCTACGCACACAGAATGTTCACATGGCTCTAACAGACTCAACTGTCTTCCCAGAGTGATTACAGAGCCACCTTTCAAAATAAAATCCTTCTTGCTAAAAGGAATTGACACCAAACAGGAATTACTTAGCATTGTCCAAATAAAGGTTTATTGAAGAAACACAAAACTGGTTTGATAGAAAAGGCCATAAAGCTGGGCTAAGTTAACTTGCAATGCTGAGAAATATTCTTTTTCTGCCATATGCCTCAGAAATTAACTGCTCTCACCCTAACCTTAAACACCAGGTCAGGCTGGTGAAATGTTTCTCACGTGGCTCATGGTGAATTGTAAACCTCTGTCCTGGGCTATTGGGATGGCAGGAAACTAGTTCTGGAAGGGAATGTCCTTTTTCTAGGCCAGCGTGTCTCGTGGTCATGGGATACGTGGGTCTGGGGTGGTAGCTGGTAGATTACAGGGGTGCCCTTGTCCCGATAGAGGTTAGGGCTCACAGTCCTGGGGAGCTCAATAAGAAGGCCATCTGAGATAGAGGCCTGAGGTGAGGGCGCCACAGTTGTGTGTGTGTGCAGATTCCAAAAGTTACCCGCTGAGCCCAACCTATGAGGGTTCACTGTTGAGTGGCCTAGCTGAATGGGGGAGGGAACTGGCTGTCGGGTAAGAGTTGAAACTGCCTAGTGCTTATTCTTCAGAAGCTGAGCTCATCCCCTGTGGTCTGCACAACTCATGTCAGCTTGGAAGGCCACACCTCAGACTGCATGAAGCTTTCCCTGAAGGGTTTGGACAGAGCAAGTCAGTATTGGGAAGCTCCTTGGGATGATGATTATGGTACCTGCCTCTCTACCACACATAGATGTTTGATTTTTCATTCACCTTCAGAGGGAAATGATGATTTCAGGGGCAAAGCAGAAATGGCTCTGTAACTACAAATTTAGTCAAAGCAGGTACTCCAAGCCTTGGTAAGTCACCTGTCTGTCTTGTCAGCCTGTGTAGGCTCTAGACCACCTCAAAGAGGTCATTCACTCCGAGGCCTTCTGGCAGCAAATTGGGCAGCATGAAGTCCAGGCATTTTATCTGACCCGGGACGTTCTTCCTGTAGCAAAGTTCTTAACCTCACTGTAGCTATAGGTCTTCGTGGTATTTCATACTCTGTCACTGATGCTCACCTGTCTCTGTATTCTTCCTTCCCCTTGTCTTTTTTCTCTATTTTCTTTCTTCTCCCCAATTCTTTCCTGCCCTCCCTCCCTTCTTCCCTCCCTCCCTCTTTGTTCTGCTGTCTGTGAAATTAGGACTTCCCTGGGTTAAGTGACGATTATTATGGAGCAAAGAACCTGAGTAAGTCAAACTTACATACTGTTAACTGTATTTCTGGCATGAGTGGAGATGCTGGGGTTGGGGTTATAAGGGACGTGGGGTTGGGTGGAGGGGACGGCAGTGAGAGAGTTTGTGAGGATGGATGCCACCACAGGAGGAAGTAGAAGTGGCTCTGAGTGTCACACTTTTGCTCTGGATCCCTGCAACCATAATAAAAGCCTGTCATTCATCTCTGTTTTTTCCTTTTGTACCTTGAAATGGTGTGGAGCTGTCTTGGCATTCCACCTTACAAGTGAGGGGGGGCAGCAGGTGCTTCTCCAGGGGTGACCACTCAGCTCATCTCTAGCCTGTTGTTGAGGTGAGGGGTACCTCAACAGTGCCCGCTGTAATCTTCTCCCAGTGACACAACACT
>NW_011495085.1:7176363-7176640 GCF_000754665.1 Bison bison bison
TCTCAGCAGATACTCTCCTGCCATGAATAATAAAGGCATGAGAGTAAAGGTGCTTCCTCCGTGGGTTACTCAGGAGCTAGCATGGGTGACTCAGCCAGTCTTTCCTGGGGGCCACAGCATATCAGTCTGGAACAGTGTCATCTTGGCTGAAACGAGCAATGCCTCACTCCATGGTTTGTTTTGTTCATGTTTCATCTCCATTTGCCTGTCATCTTGGGAGTAGTGCATTTTGTTTGGGCCAAACTGTGCTTTGTGCCTCCTGTGAGTACAGTTGCTC
>NW_011495085.1:7177060-7178442 GCF_000754665.1 Bison bison bison
TATGGGTGGGTCCCAACAGTCTGAGACAAGAGGATCATCTTATCTTCCATGTATTCTTCATTTGTTGTCTCTGTTTTCTCGTCTTTTCATGGATGGAGGAGCATCCCCTTTCACCACTGGGGCCAAGCACTCCTTCCGGGTAGCGATGTCAGGAGGGCTGTTGGTTCCACCAAATGGCCAACATGTCATTCCCTGGTGACTGTTCATCCAGCCCAGTGCTTAGCCCCCTAGTCCTGAAACACCACACAATTCTGTTCTTCAGGGGTTCTATCTGGGGAGGAAATTCAAGAGCAGCCTGCTCACTGGGCTCCTCTTTGCCACTGTCACTGCCTTTCCTTTCCTATTGACAGCATTGGGAGATGCATTCTGAGATAGGATTTGGAAACCATCCAAGTCAGTTCTCTTGATTCAGATGGAGAATGGAAGCTGGTAGTCTATAATGGAGGGCCTTGGAAGACTGAAAGCACCCTGGGGACAAGTGTGAGGTGGCCAGGGTCTCAGGATTGGAGCTGCACCTCTCAGCTGGTAGCCTGATGTGGCAGGCCTCCCGTGGCCTGACTTGGTTGGCAGCTCAGCATTTGGCTCTTGGAGCATTTGAGTTTTGTGCTGCGTATGACCTCTCAGTGGTGTGTTCTGAATCAGAGTCTCTTTCTTGTTGGCTTGCAGAGGGAGTGACATCCAACACCAGTGACAGCGAAAGCAGTTCCAGTAAGTGTGTGTCATTCTTCCCCATGGCATGTAGCTCTACCACGTGTCCCAGCCATCCTCATTCCAGCATTGCATGGCTGCCATATCTGTTCAGAGGCTAGTGCTTCTTTTAGCCATGTACACTTGGAGATCCTGGAAATGCTGTGGCCATTTTGTCCCTGTGGGATGGGGTTTAGGCTGTGGATTAAAGGAGAGAATATATGCCCTGCACTTCTGGCCAGGACTTGACTTAGGAGCATCCCTACTGTAGGCACTTGGGGCTGTAGGTGCTGCCAGTTCACATATTTGCTCAGAGACCAAAAGGAGAATGGCTCCTAGGGGATATTGTCCTGAATTGCCTTTCCAGGTCACTAGTACCTCCTGGGTGAAGGCTTGGTATCTTTGCCTTTTTGCTGGGCTAAATGACCAGGTGACAGCTCAGGTTTCCTACAGAAATCCTGTGACCAGGCCAGAGAAGCCACAATTCAAACCCCATGAAGTTTGGGACTACTGGCCTTTTAGGAGTTGTAGCTAGAGGCCCTGAGAATGCATCCCAGGGCTTGATGCAAATATCGCTGCCTTCCCTAGCACTGCTACCAGTCACTTTGGGACCTCCTAGTACATAGTACCCAGAGAAGGCAATGGCAGCCCACTCCAGTGCTCTTGCCTGGAAGATCCCATGGACGGAGGAGCCT
>NW_011495085.1:7178590-7180175 GCF_000754665.1 Bison bison bison
CAGGGGAGCCTGGTGGGCCGCTGTCTATGGGGTCGCACAGAGTCAGACACGACTGAAGTGACTTAGCAGCAGCAGCCAGTACCAAGTTGCTTGGTGACTCTTAGGAAGTCCTCATCATTGCTAGGATAGATGGAGCTCTCCTGTGTGGGACGAGCAGGGCTCAGTACTGCTCTTAAAGGGCACTGGGGACCTTAGCCCAGCCTTGTGCCACTTTTCTGGGTGCTTCTTCCAGTGCAGGGAAATAGGCAGACCCTAAAAAGGGTAAAGTTCAGCTGCAGCTTTGGGGACCTACACGAGTGCCCTGACTTCCTTGCCTACAGATGAGGGACCCAGGCAGTGTGTCTCCGTCACTTGAAGCTTTTCCTGTGATTCTTTGTGGAGCAAGAGGGCAACTGAGCAGAGCTGACTGTTATCTATAAGAAGAGTCCTGGGACATTGGGGTGGTTTTTGGTGGAGGCTTAATGGCTTCTGGGTCATGTTCCTTTGCTCAGCTATATTTTGCTGAACAAGAGGACTCCTGACTCCTGTCTCAGGGGTGGTGAATGGTTTCCTGTGCTTTCATTCCAGCAGGCAGTAGACAAGCCCACGGCACAATTGTTAGCAAGAACCAGTTGACAAGGCTGTTTTCTGGTAGAGGTTGGGGTGCAGTGAATGTTGTAGGGAGATGAGGATACAAGGAGGCAGATTATAAAGTGCTAACATGTCTTCAATTTTTGTTGCAGAAGGACAGGAGGATGCTATTCTGTCATATGAGCCAGTGACACGGCAAGAAAGTAAGCCCCCTTCTGAGAGTCTTGCCTTTGAGCTAATCTGGTAGTAATGGGACCCAAACTGGTTGGCCATGGAGACAGAGGAGAGATTGACGAGAGATGGCGAAGGTCAATTTCAGTGGGTGTGTGGCCACTGCTAAAAGAGAGGCTCTGGTCCCTCTCTTCAGTGGCTGCTCTGAAAAACCTTGCTTAGCTGTTGGTGCCCATGCACAGATTTCTCCTGAATCTGTCGGAAAGGGAGACGCTTCTGATTTCATACTTGCCTTGGACTTAGATATTCTCAAATTAAAGCCTCTTTGATGTCTTTGTAGTTAAAAGGCAAAATGGTTGAAGATGTGCTGCTCTGTCTGAGCAGTGGCTCCAGCACCTCATTGCTCTAGGCAGACGAGGAGGGAGGTCAGGCCGTCTGGTGAGGGCCTCACTGACTGTCTCCATGCTCGCTCCCCAGTTCACTATGCAAGGCCTGTCATCATCCTGGGCCCCATGAAGGACAGAGTCAACGATGACCTAATTTCGGAATTTCCACATAAATTTGGATCCTGTGTACCACGTGAGAGCCCAGGGTGTCTTTGGGAGGGAGGCGTTGGTGTCCTGGGAATTACTGTTGCTCTCATGTTTTATGGAGAGGGCCTGCGGCTGGGTTCTAGGTATCTCTGGGAATAGGGTACTTCCAACCCCCCAGAAGAGATTAGGCAGCCATATATTCCCCCAAAGCTGTCCCAGCCCACTGGGACAGCTTGTTAGGCTTGCTGGCTCCTGTACCACATTTGTCACCATCTCTCTGCCAGATCTTGGCCCAGGAAACCCCATCTTTC
>NW_011495085.1:7180275-7183203 GCF_000754665.1 Bison bison bison
TGTGTGTGTGAGACCTGGTGATTAGAAGAGATATAGGCAAGAGAAACTTCTTCCCAGCCTCTTTGCCCCATTCATCTGGAGTGACTCTGGGGCCCTGCAGGGGGGCAAACAAGTCAGCCCTTGGTGGCGTGAGGGCTTGGCACATTGTCCTTGTGCCACAGAGCATTTCCTCTCTTCCTGCAGATACTACCCGGCCTCGGCGTGATAATGAGGTGGATGGGCAAGACTACCACTTTGTGGTCTCCCGAGAACAGATGGAGAAGGATATTCAGGACAACAAGTTCATTGAGGCAGGCCAGTTCAACGACAATCTCTATGGGACCAGCATCCAGTCAGTGAGGGCAGTTGCGGAGAGGGTAAGGAGAGAAGTGGTCGCTCTACAAAATTACCCCTGAAGGGAGGCACAGAAATGCTCCTGCCAGAATGCCGCATGGATCCTCATCCTTCCAGCACATGGCCTAGCCAGTGGCAGTGCTGACCAAAACCACGCCTGTTCTGCATGTTCCCAGCCCCTGGTTGGAGATGTCTCTCTCCTCTGTGCAACTCACCCCAGAGCATCACCCTGCCTGCATCTACAGATGTGGCCTTTTCTGGATAGTAGGAGCCAAATGTGGAGCCTGGGTACCTCAGAGGTAGAATCTTCCAGGCCTCTCTAGGTGGCCCCACATTTCTCATAGGTGGATGTTGGGGTCAGCACCATGGGTAGATGGAGACTAGGTGGACTGATGGCAGTCCTTTCTTTTTCAGGGCAAGCACTGCATATTAGATGTTTCTGGCAATGCTATCAAGAGGCTGCAGCAGTCGCAACTTTACCCCATTGCCATCTTCATCAAGCCCAAGTCCATTGAAGCGCTTATGTAAGTATTTGCTGAGATTCTCAGCTAGGAGAGGGCTCTGGAAAGGCAATGAAAAATCAAGTGGTTTGTTGGGCAGGGGTAAGACCCAGTGGGTACTCAGTGGAAAGTCTGTGTCCCTCTCTGTTCACTGGAGGCTCCTTTGGATTTGTGTCCTCATGCTTGTGCCCCTAGTTAAGCTTTAAGACCTAGAAGTTTGGGGAAGATGTTGAGCCTTAGGCCACTACTGTTCTCAGAGGGCAGCTAAGCAGCTTTCCAGGGGGCCTGGAGCAACCCTTTATGTTAATCAAAACATAGAATCTAGTTTGGTACTATGTTCTTCTGTATCTTTGGAAGGGAAATGAACCGAAGGCAGACATATGAACAAGCAAATAAGATCTATGACAAAGCCATGAAACTGGAGCAAGAGTTTGGAGAATACTTCACAGGTAAGTCTCCCCATTGTGCAGCTTGGGTGTGGGAGCAGGCAGACACCTATTCTATGAGGTTTTTCCAAGAGGCCTAGATGCCTGGCACAGTTTCTGGCTGCTTTTGAGCTCGAGCATTTCCAAAGTACTCGAGTGCCCTCCAGCCAGAGTAGTTTAGCCAGTTTATAGTTTCAACCATCATCAGCAAACGCTTTGATTGTTTTGTGCATTCTGTCTTCGTGTCTTCCTAGACTGTAGCTCCCTGTTTTAGTTTGTTTTCCTGCCCCCCCAGGCTCCCCCATCCAGCATTGGCTGATTGCATGTTTTACGTGCTGAGTGAACATTTGTTGATAATGATGGTTGCCTGGTGTGGTGTTCAGGTGTTCTCTGTCAGTGTGTGCACACATGTGTGTGCATGTTTATATGGTCACCTACTTTAGAAGGGCAGTTCCTAAAAGGTTGGGAAGGTTTCTGTGTAATATGTTGCTTACCTTTTGAAGTATGGTGACCTATGTATGCAGGTTGGTGCTGAGTAAACTCTAGCTGGTGATGCTACAAGGTTAGCTGGCCACAGGATTCATAACTGTTCTCGCATACCTTGGGTCCTGGAGCTCCGTTTTCTGTCAGCCACTGTGTCCTTGTTTGCTGCGCTGACCTCTGACATAATGCAGATGTGATGGCCCCAGGAGCACTGCATCTTGCCAGAAATTGTGACTTGCAGCTCCTGCTCTGGATAACCAGGATTTTCCAAATCTTCCAATGAGGCTGCATCAGAATTGCCAGCTGCTGGCCTTATAGCAACCAAGAGCAGTACAAACTGCAAGGTCTGGCATCTAATGGGTGCTCAGTAAACATTTTTTTGAGCAACACATTTTCCTACTCATTGCCGCCCAGTGTCACTGTCTCAGCAAGTTGACTTCAGGCCCTGGGCCTTGAGTGCCCGCTAGCTTCCCCACCGCCCCAGGCTCTTGGACTGCCACCTAGTGAACAAGCTGGGCTGAACTGTGGGCTGGTTGGGATGAACCAGACTGTCAGGGTTTGAGGGGTTGCTGTGGACCATAATGATAATTCTGTTTTCTTTTTCAGCCATTGTACAGGGTGACTCACTGGAAGAGATTTATAACAAAATCAAACAAATCATTGAGGACCAGTCTGGGCACTACATTTGGGTCCCATCCCCTGAAAAACTCTGAAGAATCCCCTCCAACCATTCTCTTGTGAGCAGAAGAAATCAAGTCCCTCTTCCCTCCTCCCTCTTCATTCCTGTCCCCACGGGGAGAACAAATGACTACTGTTCTTGTCCCCTTTTTTAGATATGTCCAAAAATTAAGTTTTCTAGTCCTGTTCTGTTTTTTTAAATTTTTGTTTTGTTTCAGTTTAATTTTGGGATGATGCCATCTCACTCATCATGTGACTGTGCCCATGCCTGCATGAACCTTTCCCAAGCACTAGCACAGGTGCAAATCCATCAGAGTCATTGTTTTCATAAAAACCAAGCAGAAGAGAAGAGAGGAGGACTGATGGAAAGACAGACTGGACGGCTGCGCGGCTTGTGAAGTGAGCCCTTCACACCACATGAGGAGAGGCTCCCGGGCTTTGCTACGATCTGTATGTGGCCTTGCGGCTCAGGACGGCGCGGTGTCATGGCGACAGAAAGTATCTTATTT
>NW_011495085.1:7183341-7184804 GCF_000754665.1 Bison bison bison
ATTATATATATATATTATACTCTCTCATATAATATATATATATATTCACACGCATTTGGACTAGAAAATCTATGGAGACTTCATCAATGGTACTGTGTTATTAGAGAAATGCTTTAATTTTCATATTCTAATCAGATGGCATCTTATATCCCAACTGGTTGGGGAGGAAGTGAAAGTGGTAGTAAGTGCTGGACTGAGGGCACCCACATTGGTCATTCCCTTGAGAGCTAGGCTTTTCTCTAGGAGGGATCAGCCAGAGGACAGTGAGAAAGGGCTTTTGCCCAGGGGTCAGATGCTTGGAGCCGTGACCCAAGAGCTGATGCTGCCCTTGGGGCAAGTCAGGCCCGCATGTGGGGAGCCAGAGAATGGCTAACGGTGCCCCTGCCATATTAAATTGCTGATTGTTTTATGCCACCTGATGTGTCTGCATGAGAGGTTTCCTTTTTGTTCATTTTTAAGCTGCTGTTAAACCAAAACCATGTTGTGCTACTGTGTCAGCCTTTTCATTCTTCCAAATTTTACTTTTACTATTTAAGTGAATGCGTAGAATCCAATTTGACTGTGTTCTAAAGGCTCATAATGTTCTGGAAGAGCCGGACCTCGTGATAGACTACGTGACCCAGGTTGGGCCGTCCCATCAGCAGAAGGGGGAGCAGGTGAGAACTGACAGGAGCCGGGGCTCCTATTGTGTCCCTTCACTCACCTGCCAGGGACGTGCTGGGCTCAGCTGAGGCCCTGTCATGGGGCCCACTGGCAGGGATGGGGAGTCACTTGCTGTCCAGCCCTGTGCTGGGACAGTGGGAGAGCCCTGAGCTTGGCCAGCCGCGTGATGAAAAGTTTGATTTGGGTTTTTTCCACAGCTGCTTCATATGCCCTACCTACCCCATCCCCTCAGTAAAAGCTGGTAGCTTATTGTTTCTTCAAGAAGAAAGTAGACTTTTAATGCTGTCAGTTTGAGCTATAGAGCTAAGATTCACTTACTGTTGAGATGTGAAGCTTTGTTGCTTTTTCCCAGAGTCATACAGCGGTGATTGTGGTCAAGGGGCTTTTTTTCTCTGACCACAGGTGCAGGCAGCAGGTATGGCTCAGGCCCCATGCCACCCTCCTGTGCTCCTTTGAAGCCACCATACCTCCCTCAGCTCCACACTGGAGGCGCAACACAGGGGAGGAGAGAGTGGATACGCTCAGCCCTAGGGTGAGCCTGTTGTTTCCTAGCCCACTGTGTCACAACCACTGCAAACGACACATGTTGAAGATGCTTTGAGTGCTACCATCCAAACTTAGGCAATCTATTAACAGTTCTCCTACAAGCATGACTAGGCTAAGTGTAAAGTCTGGGGCCCAGAGTGTAGGTAAAGAAAGGGTGGCAGCTTTCCCTGGGCAGTGCACTGGATTGAAGGCAGGAGGGGTGAAGTGGTGGCCGATGATGACTCTGGTGAGGAGGGGGTACGCTGGGAATGTTG
>NW_011495085.1:7185582-7186571 GCF_000754665.1 Bison bison bison
CTCTCATTCACCAGAAGGCAGCCTGACAAAAAGAAGTCCCCAAAGCACTCTGTGGGGTTTTAAGGAAATCTGGCTCCTAAGTGCAAAGGGTACAGAGAGCTGGCCTCTGATCCTGCTGTGCTGAGACTCTGGCTCCACAGCTGCTGTCCCTCCTGGAGGCGGTGCGGCAGGAGAGAATGCAGCCCCGGCAGGAAGATGCTGAGCAAGTTGAAAAGAGCAGAGGTGGACACCCTGACCCTGATTTCTACCACCACCATCTCCACAGGGAGGCAACACTGCCTTCTCTCCCAGGCTTTGCTGCTGACAACACAGCCAGTCACACCCTGGCTTCTTCGTTTAACAGACCTTAAAACATTCCTAGGATGATCTCATGATTACATAAATTACAGATACAAATGACTAACTTTATCTTAAGGTGAAAGTGGTTCAAGAAATTAGCTAATGAAAGCAAAATCTTTGCCCAAAACAAGTGTGGAAGTTAATGCTCAAAGATGAAGCTAATACGTCAGATACAGAGGAAGGTGGGGGCTGAGCTGCAGGACTGGGCAGAGACTAGAGGGAGTGTATCCTGAGTGGGTCAAAGTCAAGCAAAAAAGGAGGGGACTGAAAAGGGACACTGGGCTCCTTGAGCACAAATGCTAGTGTTAAAGGACAATGGAGCCCTCTCCACAGGGACAGTGCTTGCCTGGTGCCAGCCACTGGAGGTCCATGGTGTCAGACTGGCTGCTGAGAGAGCCTAGGCTTTCTCAAGGTAACCCCAGGAGCAAGTGCCCATAGGAGATGCTCGCCTGGGTGCCTGGTGCGCTTGCCTCAGTTGCTCCCTTGTTTTGTCCTTTATCTGTGTTCCCACCTAGGATTTTGTGACCTTGATGCCACTAATCCTCTTATTCAATCAGTTCTGTGGCACCTCTACGACTTCTATTCCAGGTAACACCGTGAAGCTAAAATTCTAATTTCCTCAAAAAGTCTCTCATCTTCATCACTTCCCA
>NW_011495085.1:7186928-7187224 GCF_000754665.1 Bison bison bison
TTAGACCTAATGGAGTCCCTCTGCGTCCTGTCCATCCTGGCACTCTCAGAAGCATCTTGTAGTACATGTCAGAGGACTGGAAAGTGGGTGGTTTGAGAAGAAAGATTCAGACCTGCCTGCTGGTAGTGAAGAGCAAGTGCAAGAGGATGCTCTCCTGGGACTGGCCTTCCTGTTGCCACAACCATCCTCCCTTCAAGCTTGGAGGGAAGAGATTTGATGAGGTCCAAACCTGTGGTGAATGCTGTTTTCTGTTTTGTGGAGAACTTCCGTTCTGGAGTCCCTGCTACTTCTCTGAT
>NW_011495085.1:7188338-7189969 GCF_000754665.1 Bison bison bison
CTCTAAGGTCATTGACGATGATAAAGTAGAATTCTATGCAGAATCCCTCACAAAAAGACAGTTCATGCCTTTTGTGGATTTGCAGTTGGAAAAAACCAATGAACAGTGATGCAGATGATGTGAGAGGCTTAAATACAGCTGCCAAAGAACACAGCCCAAGAGCACATTAGGTTTATACATGATCAAACATAACATGCTTTTTGCCTGCTGGAAAGGAGGGAGGAAAAGGATCCATAGGCGTGTGGACTAGGATGTGGGAAATTTCCTTTTTCCAGCTGGGTAGAAGTGTAGGATCCCAGGACAGCTTGAAAAATAGAAAACTGATAGAAGAAGGTGCCGATTCTGATTACTTACCCTCAAAGAAATTGTGCTAGGAAAATACGGAAATAGAGGTGTCAAACATGCCACTAGACGCCCTCCTAAGGAGAGTGTAGGTGCCACATGGTGACAAATAGTAGCTCCTGGTGGTGTTTCTCTAGAGTGAGGGCTGTCAGCTATGAGACTCCAACCAGGAAGTGCTTCCTGGTTCTGAGGCCCTGCAGGCAGTGATGCCCCAGGTTGGGCTTTTAGAGCAGTTGCTGGCTTTGTGTTTGTTAAATGCGTGCTTTTCAACTTTCAGCTCTTGAAGCATTAAAAAGATTCCCACACCAAAAAAGGTTCCCTTACCTTTGACCTATCAGAGAGGTTGAAGTTTCTTAGGCCGAATGAGGGGAAAACTCCAAGTAAATAAACTCAAAATATAAAGGTAAAAAAGATCCTAAAAAAGTCAAGGGGGAACCCACCCCCTTGCTGTTAAGTAGAGGAGACAAAAAAGGCCCTCCCTCTCTGGGGTCTACTAGAGTTCACCCCACCATTTTCAGAGAATAACAGACTATAATAGAGAAGGTAAAGGGGAATAAAAAACACAGTCAAGACTCTAATGAGCGGAAGATTGCGAAACAACAGAAAAGAAGGTAAAAACCCCACCTCACTCTGGCTGCTGTATTAAAGATAGGAAGCCTTTCCTGGAGCTGGGAAATTCAGATCTTGTGGAGAAATAGAATGACAAGAGGGTGTCAAGAGTTAGTGGGTGCAGGGAAACACGTGACCCTGCTAGAGAGCAAGAGCCAAATAATTACAAACCTTCAGAAGGACTTATTGTAATAGGTGTCAGGCATTGCTCTACCATCTTTGCATGTATTTACTTATTTACAACAACTCTATAAACTGTTGTTATGGAAGCTTTATAAGCAAGAAACAGGTCCAAAGTGAGGTTAAGCACCTCACCCAAAGTCGTACAGCTAGTGAGTGGGAGAGCAAGGATTTTAACTTGGGTGGTTTGGTTCTGTGTTTTGCTGCTTTGCTGTGCTGCCTCATCTATTTCTTACTACTTCCCACCTTGGTATTATTCTTTGCAGTCTGGCTTTTGCCCTCACTACTCCACTGAAACTGCTCTCACAAGTCATGAATTCCAAACCAACAGATTTTATACTTTTACAGAGGTATACAAAGCGCTCTACCATATTTCACAATGTTGAAACATTCTCCCCACCAAGACCTGAAATCTTTGCATCATGTCTATGTCTAATAGTCCTCACATCCACCATCATTGTTTTTACTGCTATTATCCCAATTCGATTCTTCATTATTTC
>NW_011495085.1:7190233-7191194 GCF_000754665.1 Bison bison bison
GCTGCAGTCCATGGGGTCGCAAAGAGTCAGATATGACTGAGCGACTGAACTGAACTGAGACTCTCCCTTCCAATCCACTTCATGCACTGTTGCCCTGATGTTCCCACAGTCTGTCTCTGACCATACAACTCCCCAGCTCAAATTCTTCCATGGCTTAGAGAATCAAGTTCAAATGCCTTAGTCAGGTGTTGGAGATCCTCCACAATCTGCTTCCAACCTATATTTCAAAGTTTTCCCCCAATATTTACCTTAAGCACTCTCTACTGCACATAAAAGGGACCCACCATTTCTACTACCGGAAGACTATGCCTTTGCCATGCTGGGGTTTTGTTGTTGTTGTTTTGTTTTGCCTAAAATACTCTTCCCCTTGTCCCTTATGTCCAAATCCAGTTCAACCTTCACAAAATATTTCCTGATCCCCTCCTTTGGTAATCTCAACACATTTCCCCTACTTTTATATTAGTCACATTCTAGCTTTAATATTATAATCATTATAATACATTAATTGTAAGCCTAACCAGTTCACTGAGGGTGGATCTGGGTCTAAACCACAATTACTCAGTGATGGACAGATGAATGAATGGTTGATGGTTTCCGGGTTGACAATGTGGAGGGGGCCAGAAGTATGCCGACATAGTATGAATATTTTCTCTGATCATGTATTTTCATTGCAGTTTAGCAGAGAGCCATGGTAAAGCTATCAAACAAATGCCCATTTCCACCTTCTTTCACCTCTTAACAGGTGGACATCTGATAGAAATGAATGGCCCCACCAAAGGAGACATAGAAACCATCCCCAATGACTATTGTGACCGGAAAATTCAATGACATGATCAATCAAGTGTTTTTTCCCTTACAAAAGAAAACTGATACTTTAGAAAAGAAAATATGAATGGTGAAATAGCTGCCTATAGAGATGGAATTGCAGAATAGGATTTCTTTGTCTGGACTATAGTTTAAA
>NW_011495085.1:7191986-7193843 GCF_000754665.1 Bison bison bison
TTCTCTATGATAACTGGGAAAAATGTGTTTACCCAAAGCCTTGCTGATCTGATAAAGAGAACTTTAAATTGAAAATGGAGGGGAAAGGAGGAAAATGACCTGATAATATAAAATCAATTACTATGATATCAGTTATGACAACAAGAACAGCAATGGAAGAGCTGCCTGTTCAGTCTTGGGAGAATACATCTGGGAAAAGTCATAAGTAGAATTTATGGCTTAAGCTGTTTGTGTATCAATGCACAGCACATACACTGGGTTGAACCACATGAAATTGCCAATATTCTACTGCTTTGACTTACAAAAATGGCAACTTCATATGGCTCAACCTAGTATTATGAGGTAATATTGAAATTTTACCTCAAGGCAATAAATACCAACTAAAAGATGTCATTAAGACTTGGTGGAATGAAACACAACTAGAATTTGGTATCAGGAGCACACTGTAAAGAAAGACTCCCTTGAGAATGGGAGATGGCATTGTGCTGTGTGCTTCAGTTCAGTTCAGTTCAGTTCAGTTCAGTTGCTCAGTCCTATCTGACTCTTTGCGACCCCATGAACCGTAGCACACCAGGCATAGACATCCACAAACGTGGGGACAGAGTCCTCTACAGAGTTTTGGTGAAGTTGAAAGGAGAAAGGAGCTGGAGTAATAGTGTAAGCATGTCACACAGCACTTTACAAAATGGGAGAAATGGCTGATGTATTCCTGACACAGATCACAAACATGGCATTGGGCAAGATTTAGCAGCAATGAGGTACTTTGTCCAGGACTTCTATTGTTTCATTTGCTTAAAAGCAGAACATTTTGAAATATTTTACTTGTCTTGCTGACAATATTTCTCCTCAGAAAGTAAATCCACAAGCAAACTGTTTGCTCTCCATGACCTAATTCTGACCAATAACAAACAACTGATTAGTGAAGTGGAAACGAAGAGTAACCATAATAGCTCTGGATTTTTGACAGCATAAGGCTGGACATAGTAAGGTATTTTGCTCTAGAATTTAAGAAGGCAGACTTCAGATGGTTCAGAGAAAAGGTAGCATGAAGGCAAAGAAAGAGCAAGGGTCCAACACATCTAGTTTTCAATCATGGCTTTGCCATTTCCCTGCTGTGTGACCTTGATTAAGTGACTTAAACTCTCTGAGCCTGTTGCCCACAGAATGACAGGGAATGACAGGGAAGGAGGGAGAAAGAAAGGAAAGAAGGAAGGAACAGCAACAATAGAATGGCACCACCTCCTTCCCAGGGGTGACAACAATTAGATGGGATGGCACACATGAAGGGCTCCGTGCTTAGTAGGGATATATTCACTGTTAGTTTTCCTGCACTTTCTACTCAAATGCCCTTCCAAAAGGGTTTTAAAGCTCTTAGAAGCTAAATTCTGACCTTATAATTGTGTAGTATTTTAATGAAGTAAAAATAAAAGTATGGAAAGAAAATTATGTAAATGAAGGAGTTCTTTGATGATGAAACATTTAAAAGGTGGAGAGAGGGCATCTGACCAAAGATGAATATAAAATAGTAACATGGAGCTGTCAAAATTATATCAGGGAGGCCTGACCCCAAATGAGCTAATGCTAGGAGTAAGATAAAGAGGCTTGTTTTCAGTTTGTTTGCATCAAGAAGCAAATCAAGGAGGATATGAAGGCTGCAAGTTGGGGCAGAATGGTATGTTTTAATTAGTTTTTAAAATTTTAAATGTAATATAAACACGTGTAGAAAGAATTCCAGTAGTACCACAGGGTAAAAAATGAAATGGTGTAATGTTGACAGACAGCCTCTTTAACTTCTCCTTTGTTCTAGTCTTCTCCACCATACAAACTCTGTCCATTAGACTGGAAAGGGTCAAGCAG
>NW_011495085.1:7193965-7194130 GCF_000754665.1 Bison bison bison
TGAATCGCAGCACGCCAGGCCTCCCTGTCCATCACCATCTCCCAGAGTTCACTCAAACTCATGTCCATCGAGTCAGTGATGCCATACAACCATCTAATCCTCTGTCGTCCCCTTTTCCTCCTGCCCCTAATCCCTCCCAGCATCAGGGTCTTTTCCAATGAGTCA
>NW_011495085.1:7197343-7198227 GCF_000754665.1 Bison bison bison
AATTTTTAAAAAATCAACATTTAGTAACCATCACCGTAAAAATGGATTTAGGCAAGAGTCATCAGTGGATGCTAAAACTAGTGAGAGTTTAATGAGGAACGGGATATTTGATCTTAAAGTATCTTCCACAAGATAATTACTTATGAATTATTAATATGGTAGACATTGTCTTAACTATACCCATCAATGAAACAAACTGACATTGTGTGTCTGTTTGTATGATGCACCAAGAACACATCACTTCTGTGGTGTGCTTACAAAAATGTATAAATTAATCATTAGGAAACATCAGCTACACTGAAGTGGAGGTTCATGTTACAAAGTAATTAGCCTACATTCTTCAAAAGTGTCAAGGTCATGAAAGATCAGGAAAGACTGAGAAACTTTGGTTTGCAGATGAGAGACATGACATCTAAAAGCAACTTATGATCCTGAACTTATAAAGGACTTTATTAAGACAATCAATGCAACTTGAAAGGAGTCTGTGGATTAGGTGGTAGAATTGTATCATTATGAATTTTCTAATATTGATTGTTGTACCATGGTCATTTGGGAGAATAGTATTCTTGTTTTTAGGAAATATGCAATGTGGCAAAGGGGTAATGGAGTGAGAAGTCTGCAAATCTTGAATGATTCAGAAAGAAAAGCAGAGAATGGTAAGGCAATGTGCTAAAATATTAACAAATGGGGACTTGGGTAAAGGGTATGTAGTAACTTGCACGTTTTCTGAGTATGAAACTATTTCAAAATCATAAGTTAATAAATGTTAATACAAACCAACTGGGGAAAAAAGTCAGTGTCATCTCACACGCTAGTAAAGTAATGCTCAAAATTCTCCAAGCCAGACTTCAACAATACGTGAACCGTGAACTTCCAGATGTTCA
>NW_011495085.1:7198327-7198697 GCF_000754665.1 Bison bison bison
AGAAAGTGAGAAAGTGAAGTCGCTCAGTTGTGTCCGACTCTTTGTGACCCCGTGGACAGAAGCCTACCAGGCTCCGCGGTCCATGGGATTTTCTAGGCAAGAATACTGGAGTGGGCTGCCATTTCCTTCTCCAGGGGATCTTCCCAACCCAGGGATCGAACCCAGCTCTCCTGCATTGCAGACAGACGCTTTTCTGTCTGAGCCACTAGAAAAGCCCGTGGCAGAAAGTGAAGAGGAACTAAAAAGCCTGTTGATGAAAGTGAAAGAGAGTGAAAAAGTTGGCTTAAAGCTCAACATTCAGAAAACTAAGATCATGGCATCTGGTCCCATCACTTCATGGGAAATAGATGGGGGAACAGTGGCTGACTTT
>NW_011495085.1:7202904-7203793 GCF_000754665.1 Bison bison bison
CTGTTTTACTTGAAGTCAACTTATTGTAATTTAAAAATACTAATCTTTGTGTTGACAGTATCTACCTAGCTATGAATGCAGGACAGATTTCTTTTTAAATTTTTTCTTTCATTTTATTTTTTAAATTAAATACGTGTGTATGATAGATAATGCATGTATAGGAGACTTGGAAAATACAGAACAAAGTTACATAGAGTTCTACTATATATTACACTTATTAAATAGATAAATTCAGATTTTTAGTTGGAGTTTCAATATCAAACTCTCAAAAATTAATAGAATGAATAGACAGAAAAGTAGAAGGATGCAGCAGACTCGAAAAGCACTATGAACCAACTCAACATAATTAAGATTTACACAATTTTCAAAAAACAGTAGGATGCAAATTCTATTCAAGTTCCCAAAGACTATAAAACAGGAGACAGTAGGACATATCCAGGGACATAAAACAAGGTGCAAAAATTTCACGGTCGAAAGGTTTTGAAATCATACACAGTCTTTAACCACCATGGAATTATGTTAGAAATCAGTATCAAAAGACATTTGAAAATAACCCACATATGCAATGTGACATGTACCAAGAGAGACCTTTGAACCTAGCCACTGAAAGCCTCAATAAAGTTAAAAGAGTGAAAAAACACAGGGTGACTTCAGAGAAGAAAATATTTAAATAAATTAATATCAAATGAGAGATTAGTATCAAAGATACTTAAAAAAAACCCATATATTTGGGAATTAAATGTCCACTTTTAAATGATGGATGTATCTAAGAAGCTGTAACAAGGAAAATTAGAAAGTATCTGCAACAGAATAAAAATGAAAAGAGAATTTATCAGAATTTATTGAATGCAGCTGAAGTTGCTCAATGTAAGTAACTAAATACAATGTG
>NW_011495085.1:7207095-7207579 GCF_000754665.1 Bison bison bison
CCTGGCTGCAGTCACCATCTGCAGTGATTTTGGAGCCCAAGAAAAGAAGTCTGTCATGGTTTCCATTATTTCTCCATCTATTTGCTATGAAGTGATGGGACCAGATGCCACGATCTTTGTTTCTTGAATGTTGAGTCTTAACATTCACTTTAACTTTTTTACTCTCTTCTTTCACTTTCACCAAGAGGCTCTTTAGTTCCTCTTCGCTTTCTGCCATAAGGGTGGTTTCATCTGTGTATCTTTCACTTTTATCAAGAAGCTCTATGTTATTATTGTTCTCCAGTTTGTGGGTCACTTACCTGGCAGGTATGGGATTTGATTTTACTGTGATTGTGCCCTTCCTACTGTCTCGTTGCAGCTTCTCCTTTGTCTTTGGATGTGGGGTATATTTTTTGGTGGTTCCAGGGTCCTACTGTTGATGGTTGCTCAACACCTAGTTGAAATTTTGGTGCTCTTGCAGGAGGAGATGAACATGTGTCATTCT
>NW_011495085.1:7207679-7210292 GCF_000754665.1 Bison bison bison
AAAAAATTACTATGCATAAAACACTATGAGAATGAGGGTGCTAAGAGGGAGAAGACAAAGCTTTTATCCTGAATGACACATAATCCCTCCAGGGAGACACTGTATAAAGTTATCCATGTATACAGAGGATCACACCAGTTACATGATTAAGGAGTAGTCAGAATGACACAGGCATGAGATGCTTCAGCTCAGTCAAAGGAACGAGCATTGGGCTGCCAGTCAGAGGTCTAATTTTTCTGCTTGAAATGCCACCACTCCCACCTAGTCCTTATCCACCTGATAAAGTTCTACTTTTTCTTCCAATTAACAAGCAAAGTTATTCCTTTCTCTGTTCCCACAGCAAGCTTTACATTCCTCTAATACAACTTATATCACATTGTTTTTAAACTGTGCATTATGTATCTCCTCTACCAGGTTGAGCTCCTTGAGTATAGGAACTTTTCTTGTTCATCTTTGTATCCTCAGGGTCCAACACTGTGCCAGGCACATAATAAGGGCACAATACATATTTGCTAAGTGAATGAATGAACAAATAAATCAACATCCAGTCAAATGCTACCTCCTCTTAGGCTTTCCCTAAGACTCTCCACAATGAATACATATGCACCACTTTGTTTCTATGACACTTTGTTCACAGCACTACAGCAGCACTTACAAGCTGTACTGTCTATCTTCTCCACTAGGCTGTGCTGTGTGCTTTGTTTAGTCACTCAGTCATGGCCAACTCTTTGCGACCCCATGGACTGTAGCCCACTATGCTCCTCTGTCCATGGGGATTCTCCAGGCAAAAATACTGGAGTGGGTTGCCATGCCCTCCTCTCAGGGGATCTTCCAAACCCACTAGGCTGGGAGTTCCTTAAAGACAGAATGTCATCTACCTTTGAATATTTACAACCTGACACATGACCATGTTGTGATTTTTAACTGATTAACTGAACAATGACTAAACAAATAGACATGATCTTAGGGTAGATGCACAGGTGATCTAGCTATAGAGAGGTTATATGAAATGTCCAGAATAGGCAAATCCAGAGAGACAGCAGATTGGTAGCTGCCAGGGGCTGAGGGAGGGGGGAATTGGGAGTGACTGCTAATAGTTATGGGATTTCTTTTCAGGGTGATGAAAGATGTTCTGGATTTAGATACTAATGATATTTGCAGGATTTTGTGTATATACTAAAAACCACTGAATTGCAGACTTTAAAATTGTGAATTTTATGATAAATGAATTGTATCTCAACTTAAAAAAATATATACAGAGAAAGAGATGGGCATTTCATGTGGGCAGAACTGAGTCAATAGACTCAGACTGTGTTTGAGTCTGAGGGGGACTAATGGTCATTTGGCCCAAGCAGACAATTGATGTAGGGTAATTAGTAGGAAATAGGACTGGAAATGTAGGATGGGGCTACCTAAGCACTTCCTAGATGCTTTTCCTTAAAACATTAGTGTCATGAAAAATGTTAACAGATGGTGTATAAAAATAGAGTTCTTTAGTCAAATACATTTTGGAAGTACTACATTCTATATATAACCTCTTGGAGCGTTATAATGAACATTAGTTCGTTAAAAGTTTTAGGAAGTTTTACAGTAATGAAGAAACTATGTTAACTTTGTTTAATCCAGAGTATGTACATCATTTACTAACATATTGTGGAAGTTAGTTTGTACAACATTGGGCTGGAGTGTTAAAGGTTTTTCATAACAGGCTACAGATTTTGAAATTTATTCTGCTGGCAATGAAAAGTCACTGAAACCTTCTGAGAAGGAAAGTTACATGATAAAAGTGGAGTTTTAATAAGACTGAAATGATAACGGTATTTAGAACAGACCTGAGTGTGAGAAAACAAATACAGTGAGACTAAATGGACTTGTAAGAGACAAAGTATGACGTGATGAGGGTCAGAACTAGAATAGTGACAATGGAAATGGAAAAATGTAAGAAAAGTTCTAAAGGAAGAATCAGTATAACTTGGATTGATATGGGGAATGGAAGACAGGTCAATTAAAAATGGCTTAAAGTATATAGTTTGAGTGGCTGAGAGAATGCTGATACCACTAAAAGAAGAAATTGGAATAAAATGTTTCTGGGGATAAGGCATCAAGATAATGTTAAGTTCTAATTTAATCATGTTGAGACTGAGGCAACTTTGGAGATACTCAGGCTGTTGCAGATATGGACTGGAACTCAGGTTGGAGAATATCAACCCATTTAAACGACAGATTATAGAATATGGAGAAGGAAAGAGTAGAGAATATTAGAAATGTTCATAGTTGGGTGGTAAGAGGAAAAAGATAACACAGAAGAGCGATGAGAAAATAAAGGACAGAAGAAAAGACAATTTCAGTAAGGGAGGCAGTGGTTTATGAAGGCCAGGGTAAAGAAAAAGGTCTTCAAATTTGTCTAGGGAGATAGCAACTGGTGGCCTTGTATAGTGTGGTTAGCAGTACAGACAGTGATGGAAAGAGTGACTCAAGATGAGGACAGACAGGTAGGCAGGCCCTTGTAGGTCATGTTCAGGATTTTGGTTTTTAAGAGCAATGGGAAATTACTGAAGGAGATTAAGCAAGGTCATATGTATTTGAAAATTTAAAAGATCACTCTGGTTGCTA
>NW_011495085.1:7210392-7211027 GCF_000754665.1 Bison bison bison
GAGTAAGAGATGATAACCTGAACTAGGTTGGTGATGGTGGAAGATGAGAAAAAGTGAATGGACACGATATTTAGGAGGTAGAATTGACAGGACTTAGTAATAGAAACGGGAGTGAGGGAGGAGTTGAGGATAACTCCTAGATGTCTAGCTTGGATAACTACAAGAATGACAGTGCCATTCAACGAGTTAGGGAACTCAAAGAGTTTTATTTTCATTTGCACTAACTACCCTCCTGTTCAGCACTGCTCAGGTGAACCATTAATCTTCAACAAAGAAATGCATCTATGCAGCTACTCCCCCCGATGCAACACAGGCTTGCCTATGGTAATATACAAACCAACTCCAGCAAATAGAGGTGTTTGCACTTACGACTTTCTCGCGCTCATATCTGAAGCCAGTTTTCTCTGTCCTTAAGATCTTAATAAATATAGCGATCATACATATCTCTAACAAAATTGCAGATGTTCTGGAACACAAATGCCATCTTTTCAAGTTCTCTTCAGGGGTCCTGAAGTATATCAGCTTTACTGAGATACAATTCACATACCATACCATTTACCTATTTTGAAGTGTACAATTCAATAGCTCTTAGTATACTCACAGAATTCTGCCACCACTACCACAATCAATTTTAG
>NW_011495085.1:7211243-7212173 GCF_000754665.1 Bison bison bison
TGGACCATTCTGGACATTTCAGATAAATGTCCTAAGTCATCTTTCATTTAGCACAATGTTTTCAAGGTCCATGTTGTAGCATGTATCAACACTTCATTTTTTTAATGGCCATATGACATTTTGTTTATCCATTCATCAGTTGGTAGACATTTAGGTTGCTCCCATTTTTGGCTATTATGAATAATGCTGCTATGAACATTTCTATATATGTCTTTGTTTAGCATTTGTTTTAATTTTTTATGGGTATATACCTTGAACTGAAATTACTGGGTTATGTGGTAACTCCATGTTTAACCTTCTAAAGAACTTAGCCAGACTGTTTTCCAAAGCAGCTGTACTACTGTAGAGTAACACAGTGTATGAGATCACCAATTTCTCCACATCCTTGTCAATACTTATTATTATATGTCTTTTTGATTATACCCATCTTAGTGGGTTATCAAGTGGTAGATCACTTTTTTTTTGATCACTGTGTTCTGATGTGCCTATCTCTGATGACTAATGATGTCAAGAATCTTTTGTATGCTTACTGGTCATGTGAATATGTTCTTTGGAGAACTGTCTATACACATCCTTTGTCCATTAAAAAATTTGTTTTTATATTATCAAGTTGTAAGAGCTCTTTCTATATTCTAAGCACAAGTCCTTTAACAAATGTATCATTTCCCAACATTTACTGCCCTTCTGTGGGTTGCCTTTTCACTTCCTTGATGGTCCTTTGCAGAAAAATTTTAATTTTGCTATTATCTAATTTATTGATTTTTAAAATTTTATTGCTTGTGCTCTTGGTGTCAAGCAATAAAACTGGACATGGAACAACAGACTGGTTCCAAATTGAGAAAGGAGTATCTCAAGGCTGTATATTGTCACCCTGCTTATTTAACTTATATGCAGAGTACATCACGTGAAATGCCGGGCTGGATGAAGCAC
>NW_011495085.1:7212273-7214186 GCF_000754665.1 Bison bison bison
GTGAAAGAGGAGAGTGAAACAGCTGGCTTAAAACTCAGCATTCAAAAACTAAGATCATGGCATCCAGTCCCATCACTTCGTGGCAAATAGATGGGAAAACAACAGAAACAGTGAGAGACTTTATTTTCTTGGGCTCCAAAATCAGTGTAGATGGTGATTGAAGCCATGAAATTAAAAGACGCTTGCTCATTGGAAGAAAAGCTATGACTAACCTAGACAGCATATTAAAATGCAGAGACATTACTTTGCCAACAAAGGTCCATATAGTCAAAGCCATGGTTTTTCCAGTATTCATGTATGGATGTAAGAGCTGGACCATAAAGAAGGCTGAATACTGAAGAATACTTTTGAACTGTGGTGTTGGAGAAGACTCTTGAAAGTCCCCTGGACTGCAAGAAGATCACATCAGTCAATCTTAAATATTCATTGGAAGGACTGATGCTGAAGCTGAAGCTCCAATATTTTGGCCACCTGATGTGAAGAGCCAACTCATTGGGAAAGACCCTGATGCTGAGAAAGACTGAAGGCAGGAGGAGAAGGGGACGACAGAGGATGAGACATGAGTTTGTGCAAGCTCCAGGAGATGGTAAAGCACATGCTACCATGTGGACTGGCATGCTACAGTCCATGAGTTCACAAAGAGTCAGATATGACTGAGCGACTGAACAACAATAATGACAAAGGAGGCATAATATATAATGGAGAAAAGGAGTCTTTAGCAAGTGGTGTTGGAAAAGCTGGACAGCTACATGTAAATCAATAAAATTAGAACACTCCCTCATACTATATACAAAAATAAACTCAACATGGTTTAAAGACCTAAATATAAGACCTGACACCAAAAAACTCCTAGAAGTTAACATACGCAAAACATTACCTGACATAAATCACAGCAATGTTTTCTTTGGTCAGTCTTCCAAGGCAAACAAAATAAAAACAAATTATAAGGAAAACATCAATAAAACAAAAAGACAACCTACAGAATGACAGAAATTATTTGCAAATAATTCAACAAACAATGGTTTAATATCTGAAATATAAAAAGTTTATATAATTCAGTATCAAAAAGCTCAATAGAAATTGTCAGAAACCTTAAATAGACACATCTCCAAAGAAGATGTACAGACAGCCAATAGGCACCATGAAAAGATGCTCGAGATCATTAATTACTAGAGAAATGCAAATCGAAACCACAATGAGTTATCATCAGTCAGAATGGCCATCATCAAGAAATCTACAAATAATAAATTCTGGAAAGGGTGTGGAGAAAAGGAGACCTTCCTACACTGTTGATGAGGATGTAAACTGGTGGCACCACTATGGAAAACAGTATGGAGTTTCCTTAAAAAACTAAAAAGAGAGTTATCATATGATCCAGCAATATCACTCCTAGGCATATATCTGGAAAAGATGAAAACTCTATTTTGAAAAGATACATACACCCCAATGTTCATAAACAACATTATTTACAATAGTCAAAACAAGGAAACAACTCAAGTGCCCATCAATATACAACTGGCTTAAGAAGATGTGGAATATATACATCCAATGGAATATTAGCTATAAAAAAATGAAATAATGCAATTTGCTGCAACATGGATGGACCTAGTGAATATCATACTAAGCGAAGTAAGTAAGAGAGAGAAATACAAATATTATATGTGGAAGGTAAAAAATAAAACAAATGAATCTACATACAAAACAGAAACAAACTCATAGAGAAAACAAACTTGGGGTTACCACAGAGGGAGGAAAGGAGGGATAGATAAATTAGGAGTACTGGATTAATGGATACAGACTACTATAGGTAAAATAAATAAGTACCAAGGTGCTACTGTATAGTGCAGGGAACAATATTCAATATCTTATAATATCTGAAATTAACACAATATTTTAAGTCAACTATACTTAAT
>NW_011495085.1:7214286-7217558 GCF_000754665.1 Bison bison bison
AAAAAAAAGAGACTGAAGGGAGAGGTTCAAAAAGGAAAACCATGAACACAATTCTTCTTATGAACACAACAAATTTACAGCTATATTTGGAATGATTTTCCTTTGAAAAAGACCTGAAAACTAGATGGACAGCACCTTCCCAAACAAAAGATAAAGGAGACACTTTGAAACAGGTAGGAGAGGCAGAGACATGGTCTTGCCTGGGATTCCACTCTAGGAGCAGTGTACCCACAGTTGTGAGGGATACCAAAATATGGAATTTTCCCTTGAGGAGTGAAGAGATTGAACCCCAGAACAGGCACCCCAACCCCTGGATCCAGCAACAGAAAGACAAGATCCCAAAATGTCTGGTTTTAAAAATCAATGGGGATTAAGAGTTCCAGGAGAATTGAAGAACTATAGGGAATGAAGAACCTGCATTTAAATGGTTCATAGACAATCCCATTCACACTGAGATCCAGAGGAAAAGCAACAGTTTGAAAAGCACCCAAAGTAAGGGAGACCTACTTACTGATCTTACAGCAGCTACTGGGGAGGCAGAAACTTCCTAGACTTTCTCTAGGGACAGAAGCATATCCTAAACTGCTGGTGACTAAGCTGGTAGATGACATTTTTTGTGTCCACTCTCTAGCCTGGTTACACAATTGTACATGCTCTGCACACCCTACACAACAACCTGGCTGGGTGAGCACCCTGAGCACTTGCCTACCTCACACAACAGCTGTACTATACATGGACTGGGTGAGAACACCGCCCCCCACCCTCCTGAGTGAAGCAGCTGCAATGCAATGAGATCAGGCAGTTATCCTGTGCTTTCCACCTGCACAGCAATCTTACCACAGCTGGGCCAGGGGAGCACCCTGAGCCCAGCCCCGATATAACAACTGTTCTTCAACCAGGTCAGCATGCACCCCATCTTCAACCTTCCACGCAACAGCTGTGCTACAACTGAGGGCATAAGCACACACACTTTGCCTCACTCTCCCCGTTAGCAGCTGTGGCCCCACAAAAACCCACATAAGGGACATCTCTTTAGTGCTTGGCTCTGAGTCCAGGGAAGAATGTGTTTCCAGGCTCCATAGATCATCTATTACACATGAACTCTCATTCAAGACCAGGAGAGGTTGCTATTTTGCCTAATATATGTAGATAAGCATAGCATCTTGCCTGGAAAATCCCACAGATGGGGAAGCCTGGTAGGCTACAGTCCATAGGGTTGCAAAGAGTCAGACACGACTGAGCAATTTCACTTCATTTCACTTCACTTAAAGCACAGAGTCAGACAAAATGAGGATATAAAAGAAAATGTTCCAAGCCAAAGACCAAATCCCCAGAAAAAGATTTTAATGAAAAGTACATAAACAATCTACCTTATAAAGTGTTTAAAATAATGGTTAAAAAGATGCTCACCAAACTCAGGAGAATAATAGAGAAGAAAATATTACTATAAGAAAGAACCAAACAGAAGTTATAACTGAGCTAAAAATGCATTTCAGGGATTTAACAGCAAATTAGTGAGCTGGAAAATAAAGTAATGGAAATCACTTAGAGCAACAAAATGAAAAAAGAATTTAAAAAGTGAATTTAAAAAAAAGTAAAGATATTTTAAGGGACCTCTTGGATAAACATCAAGAATATTATTAGTCACATTAAAGGGGTCCCAGAAGGAGAAGAGAGAGAAGAAGGGCCAGAAAAATTACTTGAAGAAATAATGGTTGAAAACAACCCCCATCTAGGAGAGGAAACAGACATCTAGGTCCAGAAAACCCAGAGAGTTACAAATAAGATGAACCCAAAGAAAACCACACCAAGATACAGTATAATTAAAATGGTAAAAGTTAAGGATAAAGAGAGAATCTTATAAGCAGCAAGAGAAAAAACAACTTATTACATTCAAGGGAAACCACATAAGACTATTAGCAGATATTTCAGCAGATAATTTGCAAGTCAGAAGGGAGTGGCAAGACATATTGAAAGTGCTGAAAGGAAAAAATTTTCAACCATGAATTTTCTACCCAGTAAGGTTATCACTCAGAATTGAGGGAGTGATTAAGAGATTTCCAGATAAGCAAAAGCTTCAACTCTTTTAGGAATTCATCACTAAGCATGCCTCACAAGACATGTTAAAGGAATTTCTCTAAGCTAAAAAAGGCAGTAACTGATAAAAAGGAAACATATAAAAGTAATACTCTCACTGGAAAAAGGTAAATGTATAGTAAAAGTAGTAGATCAATCACTTATGAAGAAAATATGAAGGTTAAAAGACAAAAGCAGTAAAATTAACTATAATTACAATATTAGTTAAGGGATACATAAAATGAAAATACATAAATGGTGCCATCAAAAATATAAAACTTGTAAAGGATGGAGCAAAAATGTAAGCTTTGGAATGAGTTTAATGTTAATTTACTAACAACTTATAAGAAACTGGTATATACACAGACTGTTATATGTGAACCTCATGGTAACCACAAAGAAAAAAATTATAGGAAACACTCAAAAGAAACATTAAAGAAAGCCACTAAAGCACAAGGGAAGAGAGAAAGAGAAGAAAAAGGGACAGAAAGAAACTACAAAAAGAAATAGGAAATAATTAACAAAATAGCAGTAAATACATACCTATCAATAATTACTTTAAAGGTAAGTATGAAACACTCATAATCAAAAGACACAGAGTGGCTGAATGGATTGAAAAACAGGAACTATACATGCTATCTACAAGCGATTTACTTCAGAACTAAGGACAGACCCAGGCAGTGTGAAGGGATGGAAAAAGATATTCCATGCAAAAGAAACCAAAGAAAGGTGGTGTAGCTATACTCAAATGAGACAAAACAAACTTCAAAATAAAAACTATAATAAAAGAAAAAGAAGGGCACTACATAATGATAAAGAGGTCAGTTCAGAAAGATACAAAGCACCTTATAAGTATATGTGCACCTAAAATATGTAAATCAAATATTAATGAACCTAAAGGGAGAAACTGAAAACAACCCAATAATAGCAGGGGATTTTAACACCTCACTTACAGCAAGGGATGGATCATCCAGACAGAGAAGCAATGAGAAAATATTGGCCTTAATGACACATTAGTCCAATGGACTTAACAGACATATACAGAACACTCCATCCAAAAGCAGCAGAATAGTCTTCTCGTGCACATGCAACATTCTCCAGGATAGATCACATATTAGGCCATAAAACAAGTCTCAATAAATTTAAGAAGACTGTAATCATATCAAGTAGTCTATTCTGACCATGTTGCTGCCGCT
>NW_011495085.1:7217658-7219124 GCF_000754665.1 Bison bison bison
GCTGGTGCTGTTAAGTCACTTCAGTCATGTCTGACTGTGCGACCGAATAGATGGCAGCCCACTGGGCTCCTCTGTCCCTGGGATTTTCAAGGCAAGAATACTGGAGTGGGTTGCCATTTCCTTCTCCAATGCATGCATGCACGCTAAGTCGCTTCAATCGTGTCTGACTCTGTGTGACCACATGGACAGCAGCCCGCCAGGCTCTACTGTCCATGGAATTCTCTAGGCAAGAACAGTGGAATGGGTTGCCATTTCCTTCTCCATTCTGACCATAAGACCATAAAAAACTCAAGATCAATTACAAGAAGAAAACCAGAAAAACCACACAGATGTGGATATAAAACAACATGCTACTGAAAACCAACTGGCCTTAGAAGAAATCAAAAGATAACTCAAAATATACCCAAAAAAATAAAAATAAAACATAAATATTATGTACCAAAATCTATGGGATAGAGCAAAAGTTGTTCCATAAACAAACTAAATTTACATGTAAAGAAACCAGAGAAGAAAGAACAAATGAAACCCAAAATTAGTGGAAGGAAGAAAATAATAAAGATCAGAGCAGAAATAAATGAAGTAAACACTAAAAAGATTATAGAAAAGATCAACACAGCCAAGAGCTGGTTCTTTGAGAAGACAAACAAACTTGAGGAGCCTTTAGTTTAGACTAACCAAGAAAAAAAAGAGGACTCAAATAGATAAAATCAGAAATGCAAGAGTAAATGTTATAATTGATACTACATAAATACAAAGGATCATAAGAGAATAATATGAACAATTATAAGTCAACAAACTGGGCAACCCAGAAGTAATGGGCCAATTCCCAGAAGCATACAACCTACCAAGATTGAATCATGAATAAATAGAAAACTGAATAGATCAATTACTAGTAAAGGAGATTAGATCAGTAATAAAACACCTCCCAACAAACAAAAGTTCAGGATGGAATGGCTTCCCTGGTAAATGCTTCCAAAAATTAAAGATTTACTACCCATCCTTCTAAAACTCTTCCAAAAAATTAAAGAAGAGGGAACATTTTCTAACACATTTTATGAGGCCAGCATTACCCTGATACTGAAAGCAAACAAGAATACCACAAGCAAAGAAAATTACAAGCCAATATTGTTGATCAACACAGATGCAAAAATTCTCAATGAAACAGTAGCAAACCCAAGTTAACAATTCATTAAAAGAATCATACACCATGGTTCAGTGGGATTTATTCCAGGGATGCAAAGATGGTTCAACATCTGCAAATCAATCAATATGATATACCATATAACAAAATGAAGGAATAAAAATTACATCATCTCAGTAGACACAAAAAAAGCATTTGATCAAATTCAACATCCACTTATGATGAAAGCTCAAAAAAGTGGGTAGCAAGGGAATGTGCCTCAACATAATAAAAGCTGTATATGACAAAACCATGATCTTAGTTTCTGAATACTGAATTTTAAGCC
>NW_011495085.1:7219791-7220251 GCF_000754665.1 Bison bison bison
TTAGGATTTGAAATAGCTCAACTGGAATTCTATCACCTCCACTAGCTTTGTTCGTAGTGATGCTTCCTAAGGCCCACTTGACTTTACATTCTAGGATGTCTGGCTCTAGGTGAGTGATCACACCATTGTGATTATCTAGGTCGTGAAGATCTTTTTTGTACAGTTCTTCTGTGTATTCTTGCCACCTCTTCTTACTATCCTCTGCTTCTGTTAGGTCCATACCACTTCTGTCCTTTATTGAGCCCATTAAAATCACTGAAAATGGTGATTGCAGCCATGAAATTAAAAGACACTTACTCTTTGGAAGGAAAGTTATGACCAACCTAGATAGCATATTAAAAACCAGAGACATTACCTTGTCAACAAAGGTCCGTCTAGTCAAGGCTATGGTTTTTTTCCAGTAGTCATGTATGGATGTGAGAGTTGGACCTTAAAGAAAGCTGAGCACCAAAGAATTGAT
>NW_011495085.1:7220393-7222503 GCF_000754665.1 Bison bison bison
ATCACCGACTCAATGGACATGAGTTTGAGTAAGCTCCTGGAGTTGGTGATGGACAGGGAGGCCTGGTGTGCTGCAGTCCATGGGGTCGCAAAGAGTCAGACACGACTGAGCATCTGAACTGAACTGATGACAAAACCACAGCTAACATCATACTCAATAGCAAAAAGCTAAAAGCTTTTCCTTTAAGATCAGAAACAAGACAAGGATGTCCACTCTCACCTCTTTGATACAACATAGTTTTGGATGTCTTATTCAGAGCAACTAGGCAAGAAAAAGAAATAAAATTCATCCAAATCAGAAAGAAAAAAGTAAAACCCATGATTTGCAGATGACATGACACTGTACATATAGAAAACCCTAAAGATTGCATCAAAAAACTGTTGGAACTAATAAATGAAATCAGTAAAGTTACAGGATAAAAAATTAATATATAGAAATCTGTGGTATTTCTATACACTAATAATAAACTATCAGAAAGAGAAATTAAGAAAAAAATCCTATATACAATTGCATTAAAAAGAGTAAGATACCTAAAAATAAATTTAACCAAGAAGTGAAAGAACTGTACCCTGAAAAGTATAAGATCCTGATGAAAGAAACTGAAGATAAGCAAATCCATGTTCATAGATTGGAAGAATTAATATTGTTAAAATATCCATAGCACCCAAGCAATCTTAAGATTCAATGCAGTCCCTATCAAAATTCTAATGGCGTATTTCACACAACTGGAAAAAATTTTTAAATTTGTTTGGAACCACAAAACAATCCTGAATAGCCAAAACAATCTTGAGAAAGAAGAACAAAGCTGGAGGTATATCACTTCCTGATTTCAAAGTATACAATAAAGTGATAATAATTAAATAGTATGGTCCTGGAACAAAAAGACACACAGATCAATGCAACAGATTTGACAGCCCAGTAATAATTCACTCATATAGATAATTTGGGCTTCCCTCACAGTTCAGTCGGTAAAGAATCTGAGAGAGTCATTTCCTAGGCAGGTTGTGAAGAAATGTAGGGGTCCCCAACGAGAGAGGGGTCTGGAATTCTCAAGGAGGAAGAAAGGACAAACTTTTCTTTCTTCTACATTCCTTAGGATTATATATCCTGCCTGAGGACAGTCTCTGGATTAAACCTTCTGGCTAATTCTGTTATCTTAAAATGTAAATTATGGGAGGAGGTCTGGTGAGGCCTTTACCACCTTCAGACATTCTTTGGATTCATTGGAGAGTATATAACTCCATTGCTAACACTAAGCAAGCAGGTACTCTTTCTACCCCCTTCTGATGTCTATGTCAGAAGCTTTCTCTATCTCCTTTATACTTTAATAAAACTTTATTACACAAAAGCTCTGAGCGATCAAGTCTCATCTCTGGCCCCAGACTGAATTCTCCTCCTCCGGAGGCCAAGAATCCCAGCGTCTTTGTGTGGTTCAACAACTTTTCAAATCTACCTGCAATGCAGGAGACCCGGGTTCGATTCCTGGGTTGCGAAGATCCCTTGGAGAAGGAAATGGCAATCCACTCCAGCATTCTTGCCTGGAAAATCCCATGGACAGAGGAGCTTGGCAGGTTACAGTCCATGGGGTCGCAAGAGTCAGACACGACTTAGTGACTAAACCACCAAACCACCATAGACAATTAATTTACAACAAAGGAGCAAAGAATGGAGAAAGGACAGTCTCTTCAATAAATGGTATTGAGAATACTGGACAGCCACATGCAAGAGAGTGAAACTATGATACCACCCTATGGCAGAAAGTGAAGAGGAGCTAAAGAGCCTCTTGATGAAAGTGAAAGAGGAAAGTGAAAAGGTTGGCTTAAAGCTCAACATCCAGAAAACTAAGATCACGGCATCTGGTCCCATCACTTCATGGGAAGTAGATGGGGAAACAGTGGAAACAGTGTCAGACTTTATTTTTTTGGGCTCCAAAATGACTGCAAATGGTGATTGCAGCCATGAAATTAAAAGACGCTTACTCCTTGGAAGGAAAGTTATGACCAATGTAAACAGCATATTGAAAAGCAGAGACATTACTTTGCCAACAAAGGTCCGTCTAGTCAAGGCTATGGTTTTTCCAGTAGTCATGTATGGATGTGAGAGTTGGACT
>NW_011495085.1:7222885-7223726 GCF_000754665.1 Bison bison bison
AGGGAGGCCTGGCATGTTGTGATTCATGGGGTCTCAAAGAGTCGGACACGACTGAGTGACTGAACTGAACTGAGACACTATCTTACACCATACACAAAAATGAACTCAAAATGGATTAAAGACTTGAATGTAAGACCTGAAACCATAAAAGTCCTAGAAGAAAGCATAGGCATTAAACTCACTGGTCTTAGTGATGTTTTTGTGGATCAGTCTTCAAAGACAAGGAAAACAAAAGACAAACAAATGGGACTACATCAACCTAAAAAGCTTCTTCACAGTAAAGGAAATCATCATCAAAACACAAAAGCAACCTACTGAATTGGGGAAGATATTTATAAATCATATACCTGATAAAGGGTTAATATCCAAACTATATAAACAACTCATACAACTCAAAAAACACACAACAACAATTGATTTAAAAATGGGCAGAGGAAACGAAACAAAACAGAAAAATGGGCAGAGGACCTGAGTAGACATTTTTCTAAAGGATACATACAGATGCCCAAGAGGCACAGAAAATGATGCTCAACATCATCATTAGAGAAGTGAAAGTCAAAATCACAATGAGATACTACCTCATATCTATTAAAATGGCTATTATCAAAAAGACAACAAGTGTTGGAGGGCACATGGAGAAAAGACAATCTTTGGGCACTGTTGGCTGGAATGTGCAGTTATTATGGAAAACAGTATGGAGATTATTTTAAAACTTTAGAATAGGTCTACCATGTTATCCAACTATTCCACTTTGGGAATTTATCCCAAGAATATGAAACAATAATTAAAAATGATATTAATATATGTGCCCCATGTTCATTGCAGCATTTATTATTTTTTA
>NW_011495085.1:7223851-7227151 GCF_000754665.1 Bison bison bison
AGAGATTATACTGGTGGTTATTCACTCATATGTAGAATCTAAAAAATAAAAACAAAACAAATTCATAGATATAGAGATTATACTGGTGGTTGCCAGAAGGGAAGAGCACTGGGAATTGGGCAAAAGGAGTCAATTGTATGGTGATAAATGGTAACTATGCTTTTTGGGGTAAACACTTTGTAGTATATGCCAATGTTGAATTATAATGTTGTATACCTGAAACTTTTAATAAAAAAGGGAACATTAAAAAAGAGAGATTGGCAAAGTAGATGAAAGAAACATGTTGTTTATATGCTATCTACAAAAAATTTACTTCAAATAGGAAGGCTGAAAGTAAAAGGATGGAAATAGGTATATTATGTAAACATTAATCAAAGGATAGAAAGAGCTGCAATATTAATATTAGTCATTATAGATTTCAGAGAAAAGAAAATTACTCATGATATAGAGGGACATTATACAATGATAAAAGGTGAAATCCACAAAGAAGACATAGCAATAATAAATGTGTATGAATCCAATAACAGAGTCACAAAATACATGAAGCAAAAACCAGTAAGCATGAGAAGAGCTAGGCAACTTCACACTTTAAGTCAAATATTTCAACATGTCTACTCAACAAATAATAGAACAATTAGCCAGAAAATAAGGAAACATATACAAGAACTTGGTGACACCATTAACCAGAGAGATCTAATCAACATTTATAGAATACTCTTCCCAACAACAGCAGAATACGCATTCTTTTCAAGTGCCCATGGAACATTTGGTAAGTTAGATCATATCCAGGGCCATAAAAAAATCTCAAACATTTTAAATAACTGAAATTATACAAGTTGTGTTCTCTGACCACAGTGGAACAAAACTAGAATTTAATAACAGAAAGATAATAGGAAAATCTGTAAACACTTAGAAACTAAACAATACATTTCAAAGTAATCTATGGATTAAAGAGGAAGTCTCAAGGGAAATTAAAAAAATACACTGAGTTAAATGAAAATGAAAATACAACATAGCAAAATTTGTGGGCTACAGCTAAAGTAGTACAGTAAGGGAAATTTACAGCACTAAAAGCATATATTAGAAAAGAAGAAAAATCTCAAATTAATTTATGTTCCCATCTCAAGAAGCTAGAAAAGAAGCGCAAACTAAATGCAAAGCAAGTAGAAGGAAATAAATAATAAAGATAAGAGCATAAATTAATGAGACTGAAAACACAAAGTAGAGAAAAATCATTGGAGGAGATGGTGCTTTGATAAGGTGAATAAAATTTACTAACTCTAGGCAAGAATGACAGAGAAAAAAGGGAAGATTTAAATTATAAACATCAGAAACAAAACAGTAGATACCACTACAGACACTGCACGCATCAAAATAATAATAAAGGAATAATAATGCAAAGAAGTCTATACACCTAAATTTGACAACTTAGAAGAAACAGGTCACTTCACTGAAAAATATAAATTACCATAAATCATCCAATATAAAATAGATAATGTGAACAGCTCTATAATTATTAAGGAAATGGAATTTGTAGTTTTAAAACTCTTGGAAAGATCTCTAGCTAAACTGCAGAGTTCTACCAAACATTTAGAAAAGACTGACATAGATTCTACACAATCTTTTCCAAAAATATTAAATTTTATGAATCTAGTATTATTCTGATACCAAAACCAAAGACTGTACAGGTAAAAACTACCAAACAATATCCCTCATGAATATAGGGAAAAAAAAAACTTAACAATATGCTGGCAAACAGAATTTAGTAATATATAAAAAGAATTTACACTATGACCATGTGGGGTTTATTCCAACAATGCAAGGCTGGTTTAATATTTGAAATCAGTCAATATAACCCCTCATATTAACAGTTTAAAGAAGAAAAATCACATGCTCATATCAATTGGTAAATGAAAAGCATGTGACAAAATTCTGTACTCATTCATGAAACTCAGAAAAAAAGGAATAAGGGAGAACTTTCTTAACTTGATCAAGAGCCTCTACAAAAATCCTATGGCTAACATTATACTTAATGATGAATATCCACTTTCATCACTCTTACTAACATGGTGCTGAAAGTTCTAGTCTGTGCAATAAGGCAAGAAAGGGAAAGAGAAGGCATATTGATCAGAAAGTAAGAAATAAAACCATCCCTATCTGAAGATTAGATGGTTGTTTACACAGAAAATCCTGAAGAATCTTCAAATAAATTGTATTTCTTCATACTAGAAATTAACACATGGACACCATTTACAATCACTACAAAAAAAAAAAAACCAAACACACAACCCCCACAACACTTAGATGTAAATCTAACAACACATATATGGGATTTGTATGTTGAAAATTATATAATGCTGATGAAAGAAATAAAGAATCTAAATAAATGAAGAGACATATCCTGTTCATGGGTTGGAAGATTCAATATAATAAAGGCATCAACTCTTTTTAAAAACTGACATATAATTTAAGATGTCAATTCTTGATATATAGTGTACCAGGTTGGATGTAGCTCCCCCTCCAAATTCATATCCTTCCTGGTACCTCCATCATATGATCATATTTGGAAATAGGGTCACTACAGATGTAATTAAGTTGAGATCATACTGAAGTAGAGTGAACCCTTAATCCAGTAATGGATGTGCACTTATGAGAAAAAGAGAAAGACAGACAGATGGGGAGAATGCCATGTGGTGACAGAGACTGGAGTGATAAATCTATAAGCTAAGGAATGCCAAGGTTTGACAGCAACCACCAAAAGACAGGAAGAAGCAAAGAAGGATCCTCCCCATAGAGCCTATGGAGAGAGTACACCCTGCTAACACCTTGATTTTCAGATTTCTAGCCTCCAGAACTGTGAGAGAATAAATTTCTCCTATTATAAGTTACCCAGTTTGTGGCAATTTGTTACAGCAGTCCTAGGAATCAAATACAGTTTAATGCAATTCCTATCAAAATCCCAGGAGGAATTTTTGTTGATTTAGAGACGATTACTCTAAAATGAATATAGAAAGTCAATGGAACTAGACAGCTTATAACAATTATGCAACAGAACAATAAAGTTGGTGCAATCACTCTACTTGCTTTTAAGACATTATAGTAATCAGGACTGTATGGTACTGGCAGAAGGATTAACACATAGAGAAAATGAAGAACCCAGTAACAGACTCACATAAGTATATCCAACCGATTTTTGTCAAAAGTACAAAAGCAGTTTAATGGAGGAAAGACAGCCTTGTCAACAAACGGTGCTAAGACAACTGGATATCGTAAGCGAAAATGAACCTCAACCTAAATCTC
>NW_011495085.1:7227251-7227908 GCF_000754665.1 Bison bison bison
ACTCACACAAAAATTAACTTGAAATGTATTATGAACTTAAATGTAAAACATAAAGCTTAAAAAAAGAGGAGAAAATCTTTAGGATATAGGGCTAGGCACAAAGTATACTAAATACCAACTTGAACTGAAATTCCTAGCAAGAGCAAATAAATAAATAAGATGTGTTCTGATGGAAAGAGTTCTGAAATTGAGGTCAGACAGTTCTAATTCTTTCATTCACTAGTCGTACAAACTTAGGCAAATTGGTAACTTGACATTTTTGAATCTTAAAAATTCTCTCATTTGTAAATCAAGGATAATACGTATTGCCTGCTTCATAGAATTACTGAGGGTGGGGTGGTCAAATGAAATAATGGATGTAAGAATGCACTGTAAAATGTAAAACATGATACTGTGGGCCTGAGGTTTTATGTTTGTGCAACAGCCATTTTGCCACTGTATGGACATACTTGATAAAGGTTATCTGCTTAATAAATAATGAATGAGTGACTGGTCGTCAGAAAAGTCAAACAAGGGCAAATTTTTTTCCCAAGCATTTAAAACAAAAGGGGTGCACACCACATTCAATCAAACAGTAAAAACCAACATACACTATATAAGGAGATAGAGGGTTATTAAATATATGCATAAAAAGCTAACTATTCCATCACGTTTTAG
>NW_011495085.1:7228008-7231650 GCF_000754665.1 Bison bison bison
CCTAACAGGCAATTCAAGAGTCAGAGAGATGGAACAGTAATACATTAGACAGAATAAAAGTGGCAAAAACAAAATGCTCAGAGCAGTTCTGACCTTATATAGAGACTATGGAAATTGATCAATTTGAATTTATAGTACAATTTAATTTTAGTTTGTATTCGTTACTATGGCAAACACATCTGAAGGTCCAGATGAGGCTCATGGCTTAGAAATTAAATTATTTCTTCTTCCAAAAGGAAGTTAAGATGAGGAAAAAAAAAAGATGTATGTATCTCCAAAATGTTCAATGCTGAAGTTTTTTTTTAAACTTAAATTCACACTGGCCATAATTACATAGTTCCAAAATTCTGGGTTTCTGCAAGACGATGCTAGTTTGTACCAGGTTGTCACCCTGCTATATTATTCCACCATCTGTTGTGGTTTGCAGACATTTGTATATGAAGAAGCAGTTGGGCAAGTCAGGATCCTTGGATATTAACATGGACTCAAATAATGACTTTTTGTGTGACTTTAAGCAGGCCATTTAACCTTCTTAATATTTTATAGCTCCCTTACAATACCAATACTACCTTACATGTATATGAGCTGCTAAAGTTCACAACACATATTATTATTTCAGTTGATCCTTAGAACCTCAGTGTAGGAGTAAGAGAAAGTATTATTTCCATTTTACATGAGAAAACTAAAGTCAAACAGCAGAGGAAGAATAACCTTGTGCAAAAACAAACAAATAAGAAACCATTTAGACCCTTACCTCATACACCATAAACAAAAATTAACTCAAAATGAATCACAGACCAACATGTATGAAATAAGGGTATAAAAGCTACAAGAAAAAAATAGAAGAAAATCTTTGTAATTTTGGAATAGGCAAAGACTTCTTATCATGACTAAAAACATGACCCATAAAAGAAAAGATGACAAATTGGGCTTCATCAAAATTCAGAACATTTGCTTTTTAAATAATGCCACTAAAAAATGAAAAGACAAGCCAGAGACTGGGAGATAATATTTGATAAAGGATTTGTATCTAGAATACATAAAGAACTCTTAAAACTCACTGAGAATCCAATTTTAAAAATGGGAAAATAATTGAATAGGTATCTTTCCAAAGAACAAATGGTCAATAAGCACATGAAAAAAAGATCAACAGTGTTAGCTACCAAGGAAGTTCAAATAAAAACCACAATGCGCTACCATTACATACCCAGTAGGATGGCTATAATAAAAGAATATGGACAATAAGAAGCACTGATAAGGATGTAAAGAAATTAGAACTCTCATACACTGCTGATAGGAACATAAAATTGATCAACAACTTTGGGAAACAGATTGCAATTCCTCAAAAAGTTAAATACAGAGCATTACCATATAACCCATTAATTCACATACTCTAGAGAATTGAAAACCCTTGAAAACAAAGACTTACCCACAAATGTTCATAGTAGCATTATTTATTATAGCCATAAAGTGGAAACAAAGTATTTATCAACTAGTGAACAAAATGTGGCATACTGATTCAACAGAATAGTATTCTATTTATTCAGCAATAAAAAGGCCATTCCTTTACATTACTGATACATGCTACAGCATGGGTGAACCTCAAAAACAGTAAGCTAAATTGAAAGAAGCCAGACACAAGAGGTCACAAGTATGATTTCATTTATATGAAGTATCTAGAAAGAGAAAATCTATAGAGATAAAAAGTAGATCAGTGGTTCCTTGGATCTGAAAATGGAAGCAGGGATTAACTGCAAACAGGCAATGGGAAACTTTGTGGGTAATGGAAATACTCTTAAAACTGGAGTATGGTGACAGCTGCATAACCATAAATTTACTAAAAATCACGGAATTATACACAAACAATGAGTGAATTTTATGGTATGTAAATTACATCTTAATAAAGCTAATTTGAAAATTACTGAATTAAACCTGCACTGAAGAGAAAATCAGCAGAGGAGGGACTAAAATACAGGTCGTCTTCAGTGTTCCTTCCACTCTATTACCTATCTCAGAAGTGGCAGAGTAACAACAAACTTTTCCAAAGAGTTAGTATGATCACAAGGAAATAACAATTCTACCAGATTTGAAAATGCAAAATAATTAAAAATGCCAGATGGTACACTTTGACTTATTCCATAGTACACTTGTATTAGAAATTTTCTACTTTTAACTATTAATATTTACTTTTCACAAACCCAGGGAAATTTTATAGTATGTAACCACATTTTAAAGTGAATTTATTCACCATAAAACTCATATCAAAAAGCATTATTCTATGTAATTTCTAACACACAAGAAAACTCAATTCTTTAAAATTAGCTTAAAGTTTAATATTGTTTGACTTACGGTTTGGCTAATAAAGATCAGAGCATCTTCAAAATTGCCCCAAATTTCTTCCATGGGACAGAGTTCTGTATTCGGCACCCCATCTGGCACTAAGAGGTTAACCAAGCTGTGCATACATTGGCTGAAAATCAAAAAGAGAAAACTCATCCCATAAGGAAAGAAATCATTGACTTCATGGCTGAGACAAGTAAAATCTGGACCTCATCCCAGACCAAGAGCTTCAAAACACGTCTGTTCTTCCTTCAATTTTATCTGGCCTCCAAGCTCAACGACAGATTTTTGAAGATATAAAAGGGGCTGACCAATCCTTCATTTTATTATGCCTATGGCTGTCTTTCGCTTTTTTTTTAGTTTCCTGAACTAAGGAGTTGTGTCTGTTTACTATATTTTATGAGCTGGTTTAATCTACATGCACTTTAAAGCATCTCATTACATTCTCAAATGGGGAAAGGGAATTGGATTTAAACTGGGAATAATTCCAGGAGAACTGTCTCTCATGTCTCAGAAAAGGAAGACTGTTATGAAGTTTTCCAGAGAAAAATCACACAATATCTATTTTCCCCGCATATTGGGAATAGAGAACATAAAATCTCCAATAAATATTATTTTATATTATGTACAGCACTTATTGGTCCTTAAAAGAAAGGTGCTTAGAAAAAAATATGAGGCAAATGTGCCAAAATGTTAGTGTCCGTTAAATTTGAGCAGTGGATACATTGGTGCTTGTTATATTAATCTTTGTACTTTTCTGTACAATCGGCATATTTAGTACTAAAAGAAAGGTACCAACACTTAATCAATAATTTTATTATATATAAAGACTCACAAAAGTAACTTTCTCCTTCTTTTTCTCCTTTGGGACAACCAGATTCCTTCACCTTTGCCTCAGTCTGTAACACAACTCTAAATGTGGAGCTGTTCTGCGGGCTGAGGACTTTTTAGTCCAGGAGTTACAAGAGTACCCCAATCATCTTTTGCACCAGTTGAGTATGATTGATAACAAATGGGACACTAATTATAGCACTTTTGGCTATCAAAAAGCTAGGATTCCATGTTGAATTATATTTACCAACCTGTATCTCACAACATCAATTGATTCCTTCCTTTTGTAGAAAAACAAAGCCTTTTTCAAGGCCTTCAGAGCAATAGAAGGATAGCATGCAGGCATTTCCATGGCCAATGCTATAAGAAGGAAAGCAAAAAGATTGTGAACATCATAATTTCATCCACTGAGTTTTCATCCTAGGTTACAACTTGTTTTCTCTAATGAAACTAACCGGAAACAAATACAAA
>NW_011495085.1:7231750-7234567 GCF_000754665.1 Bison bison bison
TATGTATTTCCCCCCCGCCCCCCAGTAAACATCAACAGAGAACCTACTGTTTCTGTGACTCAGCACACAGTTATATAGGCGAAATAATAATCTTATGAACCAAAGTGAAGGAGGGGCACATGAAGAAAAAACAGAAAGCAGATCAGTAAAAAGGTACTAATCAAAAACACATTTATATTCTCCACGATCTGCTTTTACTGAAGTGGATCAATAATGAAAGTAGTCAAATCTGAACATCAGAAAACCTCTTAGTTTACCAGATGCATGGTCTTTATAGTTCCAAAAAGCAAAAGAAAAATGTTTTTAAAACATTAAGGTGGGCATGTGTGTGTGCATCTGTAAAGGTGACAGTGGATAATTGAGAACTTACTGGTGGGTGAATGAGAGTGGACTGAGGGTGTGTATATATGAAATGCTGATCCGTTCTGAGCAATGATGAAAAGGTTTTACTATAGACCTTTATAACTATGAAAATTTCTACACTTGATCTGAGCTCAGAATTAATGGAAAAAAAAAACACCTAGATTTTTACTACAATATACTGTTTCTATCTAATATTAAAAACAGGAAACCCTTGGCATAAGAATACATATCAAAGATAAAACTCTCAAAACTTCTAGATGCATTCACCAGGCTTCTAGAATTGGAGTTCCATTATACAAGGAGCAGTGGTCACCATCACATAGCTATAAGGTATACACCACCAGCTCCATGCTCCTAGAAATTCTGTCTTGGCAAGACAAGGAAAGGCAAATGTGACTCTTGTACATTTGGGGCTATCCAATACCTTTACTAGCCATATACAGGCTCCTGAGGAGGGTGAAAGATATAAAGGGAAGATAATTAGGCCATGTCTTGCAGTATATCCCCACAGAGGCTGAGTTCCCAAATACCACTTATAGCCCAACGAAAAATTTGAGGTTGGCAATTATGTTAAAAATACCACCAATATTTCTCTGTACACTTTAATAAATAAGATTATATCACCTTTGATTAGTGAAGCAGGTGATTATCTATTTCTAGCTAGCTGAGCAAAACTTTCTTAAGTTTGAGCTACTATCCCTATTGTGTAGTTACATTATTTGATTCTACACAAAATAAATATAAGTACCCATTATGAGCAATGCACATGGTTAGGATTTATAAGTACAACAAATGTAAGTAATTATTATTCATGATTCTAAGGAGCTTATAATTTCATATAAAGAATAAGATAAACACAAATAATTGTAATACAGAATAGTTCAAGAATGCTATTAGAGAAGGAGAACAAAGTTCTATGGGGGTACATTGCTTCCCACCTGGATGAAAGAGAGGAGAGAGAGAAGAAAGAAAAATGTAGTATGATTTAAATGGGTACCAGCCTTCCAAAAACAAATTTAGCTCTTACCTGCAATTGTTTCAAATGCTTTACTTTCCAAAGTAGGTAGTTCCCACACTGGTTCCAGGAAGTGGTCCAGTAATGGGTCATTCAGTTTGGCTCTCACTTCAAACTCATACAGAATAAGCAACGTCTCGCATGGATCTCTTGAGAAGTCCCCTAAGAAAGAGGCAAAAACGCAACATTCTCTGTGATTACATTTCATTATTCTCTGCTATTCTACTCTCTTCTGGGGAGATTTTCCTATTGAGGAAAATTAATTCTACTTACAATTTGAGGTTATCTCAGCTCCTTTAGATATATCTTTTACATTTGTAAATCTATAAACTTACCAATACTTTCACACCCTGAAATGCATTCGCTAAAGTTGTCTACATTTCCTGAAATTATTGCCATGATATTTCTAAATAGCCTGGAAAACTCCTGCTGCTATCTAATTCAAATATAATGTTTGCCTGCCTTACTTTAATGACTGAGTTAACCAGAAGGTCCAGTGAAATATAAAACAACTGTAGTTTTATTTTCAACTAAGTAAGGGAAAGTTTCCAAACTGTTTCACTTAGTCAGTCAGTAATATTTATTTCTTGGTTATTACCATGGGCAGAATCTTGTATCAGGTGGCATATATCACACTATGTAAGTTGGTTTCCAATCACCCTTATTAGACCGAACATTTTCAAAAGTTTTGAGGTATAGCATATATACAATAAACAAGTATATTAATCTTAAAAGTGTGACTTTTAAATCTTAAAACAGTGAATTTTTATGTCTGTTAAAACCCATATAACCACTACCCAAATCATGATAAAGAACACTTCCAACACTCGTGCTCCTTTCCAGTTAATACCACCTTGCAGAGTTAACAACTATTTTGACTTCTATCACTACTGATTGTTATTTTTATTACTGAACATCAGTGACAGCATGTAGAACTATAACCATCTTTTGAATATTGACCTGTATCCTGTGACTTGCTTAATTCAATACTAGTTCCTATAACTCTTTTGGTAGATTCTTTGGACTTTCTATAAAGAGAATTATGTGTCCTCTGCAAATACATATACTTTTATTTTATCTTTTTCACTCTACACATCTTTTCTCACTCTTTTGCTTGCCTTATTGCGTTGGTTAGAACCACCAGGATGATGATGACCAGGAGTAGTGAGACTAGATATTCTTGACTTGTTTACGTCCTTCAGTTCAATCGCTCGGTCGTGTCCGGCTCTTTGCGACCCCATGAATCGCAGCGCCAGGCCTCCCTGTCCATCACCAACTCCCGGAGTTCACTCAGACTCACGTCCATCAAGTCAGTGATGCCATCCAGCCATCTCATCCTCTGTCGTCCCCTTCTCCTCCTGCCCCCAATCCCTCCCAGCATCAGTCTTTTCCAATGACTCAACTCCTCGCATGAGGTGGCCAAAGTACTGGAGTTTCAG
>NW_011495085.1:7234756-7235961 GCF_000754665.1 Bison bison bison
ATTTTGGAGCCCAAAAAAATAAAGTCTGACACTGCTTCCACCGTTCCCCCATCTACTTCCCATGAAGTGATGGGACTGGATGCCATGATCTTCGTTTTCTGAATGTTGAATTTCTGAACATTTTCTGAATGTTTACGTCATTAGAGGGAAAGTATTCAGTCTTTCATCATTAAAATGACATTAGCTGTAGGTTTTATTTTTTATGGATGGCTTTTATCAGGTTAAGGAACTTCCCTACTATTCCTGTTTAGTTGAGAGTTTCTATAATAAATGGATATTGAATCTTATCACTTAATCTGTTGATATGGTGAATTAACTGAGTTTATAATGTTGAAACCAGGACAAATCTCACTTGGTTAAAATCTGTTAGACTTTGAATTCAATGGGTTATCTGTTTCTTCTTGTGGGAGTTTTGGTAGTTTGACTTTCAAAGGAATTTGTGAGTCTCATCTAACCCTTCAAATTAATGGGCATAAATTTGTTCAGAATATCCCCTTGTTATCTTTTTGTAATGTCTGTAGGATCTGCAGTGATGTCTACACTATCATTCTTGGCATTGTTAATTTGTGTCTTGATCTGCCTGGTTAGAGGTTTCTCAATTGCATTGACAAACAGCAACAACAAAACAGCTTTTGTTTTCATCAATTTTATCAATTGTTTCCGGTTTTAAATCTTATTGACGTCTGCTTATATTATTCCTTTCATTCTACTTAATTTGGTTCAATTTGATCATTTTTCCCTGGTTTTTTAAGGTGAAGGCTTAGATTATTTAAGATCTTTTTCTAATTGAGGCATTTAATTTTACAAACTTTTGTCTAAACACTACTTTAGCTGTACCTCCAAATTTTTATATGCTGTGTTTTCATTTACTTCCTTTCAAACTATTTCTAACTTCCTCTATGAATTTATCTTTGATCCATTTGATTATTTAAAAGGACATTAAAAAAACCCTGAAGAAACAGAATCACAGACTTAGAGAATAAACTTATGATTGCCAGGGGGAAGGATGGGGGGAAGGGATAGGGGGTTTGTAATGGCCAGGTACACACTGTTATATATTATATGAGTGAAGTAAGAAAAAGAAAGACAAATATCATATAGTAATGTATACACATGGAATCTAGAAAGATGGTACTGATGAACCTATCATCAAGGCAGCAATGGAGACACAGACAGAGAGAACAGATCTGTGGATATGGGGGTGG
>NW_011495085.1:7236184-7236618 GCF_000754665.1 Bison bison bison
CCTGCCAATGCAGGAGACATAGGTTTGATCCCTGGTTTGGGAAGATCCCCTGAAGAGGGAAATGGCAACCCACTCCAGTATTCTTGCCTGGGAAATCCAATGGACAGAGGAGCCTGGCGGGCTATAGTCCACGTGGGTCACAAAAGATTCAGACATGACTTAGTAACTAAACAATAGCAACATTCCATTGTGTGTATATATACACACACACACACACATTTATGCACACCCATCTTCTTTATCCATTCATCTGTTCACAGGTTGCTTCCCTACCTTGGTTATTCTAAATAATCCTGTTATGAACGTTGGGGTGCATGTATCTTTTTGAATTTTTTTTTTCCAGATACATACACAGGAAGGAATTACATGGTCGTATGGTAGTTCTATTTTTAGTTTTTTGAGGAATTTCAATTTACATTCCCACCAACAGCTGT
>NW_011495085.1:7236718-7237541 GCF_000754665.1 Bison bison bison
CATATGGATACCTATGGCTGATTCATATTGATGTTTGGCAGAAACCAACACAATACTGCAAAGCATTGATCCTCCAATTAAAATTAAATAATTTTTTTAAAAAGAAAAAACTGAAAAAATAAAATGGATAACCAACAAGGACCTACTGTATAGCACAGGGAACTCTGCTCAATGTTATGTAGAAGCCTGGATGGAAGAGAGTTTGCGGGAGAATGGATATATATATATGCATGGCTGAGTCCCTTTGCTACCCACCTGAAACTATCACAACACTGTTAATTGGCTATATTCCAATACAAAATAAAAAGTTTAATAAAAAAGATATAAAAGTGAAGCATAGTTGATTTACAATATTGTTAGTTTTAGGTGTACAACAGAGTGATTCAGTATTTTTACAGGCTACATTCAATTTTAAGTTATTACAAAACAATGGCTATATTTCACTGTGCTGTACAATACATCCTTGCTGCTTGTCTGTTTTATTATTATTACTTTTACTTTACAATATTGTATTAGTTTTGCCTTACATCAACATGCATCCACCAGTAGTTTGTACATGTTAATTCCATACTCCTGTATTGCCCCCTTCCCTTCACTTTCCCTATGGGTAACCATTAGTTTGTTCTCTATATCTGTGAGTCCATTTCTGTTGTTATGTACATTGGTTTGTTTACTTTTTTTAGATTCCACATATAAGGGATAACAGAGTATTTGTCTTCTTCTGTCTGACTTATTTCACTAGTGTAATATTCTCTAGGTCCATCCACGTTACAAATGCAGATTTCATTCTTTTTAATGGCTGAATAATATTCCATTGTGGGCT
>NW_011495085.1:7237641-7243417 GCF_000754665.1 Bison bison bison
TCTTTTTGAGGCCAGCCATTCTGACAGGTATCAGATGGTATCTCACTGTGGTCTTGATTTGCATTTCTCCAATGATTAGTGGTATTAAGCATCTTTTCATGTGCCTGTTAGACATCTGTATGTCTTCTTTGGAAAAATGTCTGTTTAGGACTTCTGCCCATTTTTAATTGAGATTTTTTTTTTATACTGAGTGTATGAGCTGTGTATATATTTTAGATATTAACATCTTATTGATCATATCCTTTGCAAGTATTTTCTCCCATTTCATAGTTTGTCTCTTCGTTTTGTCAATGGTTTCCTTTGCAGTGCAAAAGTTTTTATGATTAACTACACCCCATTTATTTGTTTTTGCCTTTATTTCTTTTGCCTTAGGAGACAGATTTGAAAAATATTTCTATAATTTATGTCACAGAGTGTTCTGCCTATGTTCTCTTCTAGGAGTTTTATGGTTTTAGGTCTTACATTTAGGCCTTTAATCCATTTTTAGTTTATTTTTGTATTTGGTGTGCAGAAATGTTCTAATCTCATTGTTTTACATGTGGCTGTCCAGTTTTCCCAGCATCACTTATTGAAGAGACTGTCTTTTCTCCATTGTATATTCTTAACTCCTTTGTCATAGATGAACTGACCAGAGGTGTATGGGTTACTTTCTGGGTTCTCTATTCTGTTCCATTGATCTGTGTGTCCGTTGTTTTGGCAGTGCCATATTGTTTAGATTACTGTAGCTTTGAGCATAGTCTGAAGTCAGGGAGCATGATACCCCCAGTTTTGTCCTTTTTTCTCAAGATTGCTTTGGCAGTTCAGGGTCTCTTGTGGTTCCATATAAATTTTAGGATTATTTATTCAAGTTCTGTGAAAAATGTCATGAGTATTTTGATAAGAATTCCTCAAATCTGTAGATCACTTTGGGTGTATGGACATTTGAACAATATTAATTATCCCAATCCAAGAACAGGAAAAAATCTTTCCATTTCTTTGTATAATTTTAAAATTGCTTCATCAATGTTTTATAGTTTTCAGAGTAACCTAGGTATTTTATTCTTTTCATGCGATTTTATTCAGGATTGTTTTCTTGCTTTATCTTTCTGATAGTTCATAATTAGTGTATAGAAAAGTAACAGATTTCCGTATATTAGTTTTATATCCTGCAACTTTACTGAAGTCATTTATCAGTCCTAACAGTTTTTTTGGTGAAGAATTTAGGGTTTCTTCTATACAGTATAATCTCATCTGCAAGTAGTGAGTTTTACTTCTTCCCTTCTAATTTGGATGCTTTTTTTTTCTCTTTTTCTGGTCTGATTGCAGTGGCTAGAACTTCCAATGCTACATTAAACAGAAGTAGTGAGAAAGGGCATCCTTGTCTTGTACCTGGTCTTACAAAAAAGACTTCCATTATTTCCTTGTTGAGTATGAGTGAGTTTATCATAAATGGCCTTAATTATGTTGATACATGTTCCCTTTATATCATAATACCATAATGAAGAGCCTGCGTATCACAGTGAAAGATCCTGCATGCCATAATGAAGATCCTGTGTTCTACAACTAATACTGGAGGCAGTCAAATAAATAAATATTAAAAAATAAAGTATCTTATCTGATATTAATACAGGCATTTCAGTTTTCTTTTGATTAATGTTTGCATAGTGTTTGCATAGAAGTATGTTATTTCATTTCCAAATATATATTTGGAAATAAAAATATAAACCATACATATATTTTATATTATAGATTTATCATTTAATTCCATTATGGTAAGATAAAATACTTTTTATATTTTAATATTTTTAACCCTTTTCTGGTTTGTTTAGGTTTAGAATGTGGTATATGTTCAATGATCCACATGCATCTGAAAATAAATGTGTATTCTGGTGTAGAGCATTCTATGTCAATTAGATCAAGTTGACTGATAGTATTACTTATGTCTTCTACACCCTTGTTGAGTATCTATTGACTTATACTGATTACTGAGTATACTGGAGTCTCCAACCACAGGGTGGATTTCTCTAGTCTTCCTTTCAGTTCTATCAGCTTTTGCTTCATGTATTTTCAAGTTCTGTCATTAGGTAAATTACACATTTAGGATAGTTATGTTGTCATGCTTAATTGATCATTTTTTCATTATATCCCTCCTTATCCCTAGTGATATTCCTTGTTTTAAAGCATCTTTTCTGGGGATTTCCCTGATGGTCCAGTGGTTAAGAATCTGCCTTCCAATGCAGGGGATGCAGGTTCAATCCCTGGTCAGGGAACTAAGAGCCCACATGTAGTAGGGCAACTAAGCCTGTGTGGCACAACTACTGAGCCAGTGCACAACCAGAGAAACCTGCATGCCATAATGAAGAGCCTGCGTATCACAATCAAAGATTCTGCGTGCCATAATGAAGATCCTGTGTTCTGCAACTAATACTGGAGGCAGTCAAACAAATAAATATTAAAAAAAAAGTGTCTTATATGATATTAATATAGGCATTCCAGTTTTCTTTTGATTAATGTTTGCATAGTGTATCATTTTCAGTTCCTTTTATTTTTAACTTATCTATATATTCATATTTAAGTGAGTTTCTTATAGACAGCATGCAGTTGATGTTGATTTTTTAGCCAATCTTATATTCTTTTTTTCTTTTCTTGATCTTTTAATTGGTGTATTTAGATCACAAGTGATCAAACTACAGTCTGTGGGCTGGCCATTTGTTTGGCAATAAAGTTTTATGGGAATAGAGTCATGTCCATTTGTTTAAATATTATCTATGTCTATTTTCCTGCCTGTAATGGCAGAGTTGAGTAGCTGTGTCTGAGACCCTATGGCCTGCTGGCCTAAAATATTTATTAATATTATTGGCCCTTTAAGAAAAGTGCCTTGACCTCTGATTTATACCATTTATATTTAATGCAATTATTGACATAGTTGGATATTCTTGAACTTCATTAAAATTAAATTTTTTTGTTGTTGTGTTAGTTTTCAGTTGTGTCTGACTTTGCAACCCCATGGACTATAGCCTGCCAGGCTCCTCTGTCCATGGAATTCTCCAGGCAAGAATACTGGGGTGGGTTGTCATGCCCTCCACCAGGGGATCTTACCAACGTCTTACCTACGTCTCCTACATTGCAGGTAGATTCTTTATCAACTGAGCCACCAGGGAAGCCCAAAATTAATTATACTTAGAACAGTTAGAAAATCAAGAAAAATACTATAAACTTCAAGATATTTAGTTCACTTAAAATGTTAAACTGATATTACATTGAGTTAATAAATGGATAATAGATACCAAGATAACTTTTAAGTAAAACCAAATACTTTCATTACTAAGCATAGTTTTAAGTTTATATACTATTGTTTCTTATTTTTATATGCTATAGAGAGGCAGTATCTTTGGGTTAAAGAATGTGTTAATTTTTCCTCTTTAAAAGGGATGAAGGTAGTCAGAGAAAGTTGTGCTGTGTGTTCATGAACTCTGCTAGTCTGCTACACTACTAGTGAGTGAGAGATGGGTCTCAATTACACCTAAGTTTTCTCTTTGAAATAAAAATTATTTTGGTTAAAAGTACAATTAAAACAAGTGGTTGAGATTATATTATGAGCAATAGCGTCAAATGGATATATGCCTTTGTTTTTAAAGGAAAATGCAGTTTACTCCCAAATCAGTGGTTCTCAAACTTTCTGTTCTCAGGACCCCCATGTACTCTGAAAAACTTATCAAAGAGATTTTTCATATGCAGGTTGTAACTATTGATATTTACCATTTTAGAAATTAAAACAAAATTTAAATATATTTCCTGATTGAATTAATTTGAGATGAAGTCACTGTGTGTTAATGTCAATTAAAAAGTAATTGTATTTTGAAAGTGAATGAGAAGAGGGAGGTGGGAGGGACGTTTGGGATGTACACCCATGGCTGATTCATGTTGATGTTTGGTAGAAACCAACATAATACTGTAAAGCAATTATCCTTCAATTAAAAATAAACAAAATTTTAAAAAATGAACGAGAAGATTGTTTCACAGTTTTGAAAAGCTCCTTAATGCCTGACTTAACAGAAATAGCTAGATTCTGTATTTTCTTCTGCATCCAATCTTATTACAGTATCACACATCATGTAGCCTCTGAAAAACTGTCTTAGTCTTTTCATAAAGCTAGTTTTGACAGGCAGATCCCCTAAAAGGTTGTCAGTTTGTTCAAGAATATAAAAGAGCATAATGAAGGACAAATCTGGAAAGTAAATTTCATTTGCCCTAGTTTAAACCTGAGTCTAAAATAAAGCTCTGTAATGTATTAAAATGGAGCAAAGTTATCTTGATTTTTTTTGATGGGCTTGCTTCCTTAGTTTACTAAATGATGGTTTCACTTATACTACAAAAGTCTATTCTTTGCCTTGTATGTAATCTACCTAGATAGCAGATTTTGTGTTTTACCAGAATAATTTTTTGATCTTTATTATCTTTGTGATGTCTTTATTTTTGATCATTTAATGACAAAAAGATTAAGAAAAAAGTTTTCTAATTTATTGAAGAGCTAAAGTTCTTTAGAATTGTGTTATTTTCTACACTTATTTGTAAATGTGTTATTGTCATTTTGCTTAGATGGGTAACCAAGTACTGTTTCTCAGGCACCCACAATTGTATTTTAATCAAGTGCCCAACTGCCTCTAACAACTCTTAGTTCTGCCCTGAAAAGTCACATCCCAAATATAGAAAATATAAAACAATGTTTTCAGGATATCTTCTAAACTAAAATTATCTTTGAGATTCCCAAAAGGGCCCCTGGAAAACTGCAAAAATTCATCCTTTCTCCTCATAAAGAGAGGAAATATAAGAAGTAATTAGGTTTGTTCGATGGGTTACTATTGCTAAGAGTTGTATGAGAAGAGTTTCAAAATCAGAAGAGATGCTTAGGCTTCTCTACGTTAAATTTTTATAGGTAAAATATTAATATAAAAATTTCAGAAATTTTACTCTTTATGGGCAGTTCCTGGAGATTTCTGACTGTCTTCTCTGTTCCTAGTATATTTTTACCTTCAGATAAACATAAATCATACATTTTATGAATAATTTTCAAAAATGGATAGAATATGTAGATAGGGGATCAACAAGGAAATAAGAGGATGCCAACAACACTATAAACCAATTAGAACTAACAGACATTATATATAATACTCTATCCGACAACAGAAGAAAACACTTTATGCTCAAGTGCTAATGGAATATTCTCCAGTAGAGACCATATATCTGGCTACAAAATAAGTCTCAATAAATTTAATAAGACTAAAATCCCATAGAGTATATTCTCTGACCATAATGGAATGAAGCTAGAAATCCATAACAGAAAGAAAACTGGAAAAGTCACAAGTATGTGGAAATTAAACAACAAGCATTGGGCCAAAAGAAAAAACAATCACAAGAGAACTTAGAAAAATACCTAGAGATGGTTGGTAACAAAAACAAAACATAATGAAATTTATGGGATGTAGTAAAAACAGTACTGAAAGGAAGGCTTGTAACTATAAACATCCATAAAGGAAGAAAACTTTTAAAGCAATACCACAACTTTAAACCATGAGGAAGTAGAAAAAAGAGCAAAACAAATTCAAAGCTACTAGAGAAGTGAAATAATAAAGAGCAGAGAAAAATGAATTGGAGGATAGAAAAATAGAGAAAATCAATGAAACCAACAATTTGAAGAGATTTAAAAAATTGACAAAATTTTAGCTACACTGACAATAAGAGAAGTTCATTATTATAATCAGATCCTAGTAATTCAAAGAGAGGCTTCAAAAGAGGG
>NW_011495085.1:7243517-7243882 GCF_000754665.1 Bison bison bison
CTATGAACTATTGTACGCCAACAAATTATAGATTTCCTAGATGAAACAACAAATTCTTTTCTTTAATTTTTCCCTTAGTTTTAACCTAATGTCCTTTTTCTTTTTTAAAAATTTATTTTTAATTGGAGGATAACTGCTTTACAATTTACAATGTGTCGGTTTCTGCCATACAACAACATGAATCAGCCAAAAGTATACCTATATTCCCTCCCTCTTGAACCTCCTTCCCACCCCTCACCCCATCCCACCCCTCTAGGTTGTCACAGAGCACCAGGCTAAGCTCCCTGTGTTATACAGCAACTTTCCACTAGCTATCTTTTTTAATACAGTAATGTATATGTTTCAATGATACTCTCTCAATTCGT
>NW_011495085.1:7244210-7244942 GCF_000754665.1 Bison bison bison
GACTCATTTGAAAAGACCCAAATGCTGGGAAAGATTGAGGGCAGGAGGAGAAGGGGACAACAGAGGATGAGATGGTTGGATGGCATCACTGAATCGATGGACACGGGTTTGGGTGGACTCCGGGTGTTAGTGATGGACAGGGAGGCCTGGCGTGCTGTGGTTCATGGGGTTGCAAAGAGTCGGACATGACTGAGCAACTGAATTGAACTGAATATTCCATGTCCCCCTTCATGGATCACAGCCCCATCATGGTGAAAGAGCTTGTGTAACTCAATGAAGCTATGAGCCATTCCCTGCAGGACTACCCAAGATAGATGGGTCATAGTGAAGAGTTCTGATAAAACATGGTCTACTAGAGGAGGAAATAACAACCCACTCCAGTATTCTTGCCTAGAGAACCCCATGAACAGTATGAAAAGGCAAAAGGATATGACACTGGAAGATGAGCTGCCCAGGTCAGAAGGTGTCCAATGAGGTACTGGGGAAGAGTGGAGGGAAATTACTAATAGCTCCAGAAAGAATGAAGTGGCTGGGCCAAAGCGCAAACAATGTTCAGTGTCCGGTGTCTGGTGGTGAAGGTAAAGTCTTATGCTGTAAAGCACAATATTGTATAGGAACCTGGAATGTTCGGTTCATGAATCAAGGTAAATTGGACATGGTCAAGCAGGAGATGGCAAGATTGAACATCAACATCTTAGGAATCAGTGAACTAAAATGGATGAGAATGGGAGA
>NW_011495085.1:7245042-7246240 GCF_000754665.1 Bison bison bison
AAGGCAAAGCATTCAATATCACAGTAATCCAAGTCTATGCCTCAAACACTAATGCTGAAGAAGCTGAATAGTTCTATGATGACCTTCTAGAACTAATGCCAAAAAAAGATGTCCTTTTCATCACAGGGGATTAGAATGCAAAAGGAGGAAATAAAGAGATACCTGGAATAACAGGCAAGTTTGGCCTTGAAGTACAAAATGAAGCAGGGGAAAGGCTAACAGAGTTTTGCTGAGAGAACACACTAGTCACAGCAAACACCCTCTTCCAACAACACAAGAGATGACTCTACATATGGACATCACCAGATGGTCAATACCGAAATGAGATTGATTATGTTCTTCGTAAGTCAAAGATGGAGAAGCTCTATACAGTCAGCAAAAATAAGACCTGGAGCTGACTGTGGCTCAGATCATGAACTCTTTATTGCAAAATTCAGGCTAAATTGAAGAAAGTAAGGGAAACCACTAGGCTGTTCAGGTATGACCTAAATCAAATCCTTAATGATTATACAATGGGGATGATGAATAGATTCAAGGGATTAGATCTGGTAGGCAGAGTGCCTGAAGAACTATAGATGGAGGTTCAAAAACCTTGTACAGGTGGCAGTGACCAAAAACATTCCAAAGAAAAAGAAATGCAACTAGGCAAAGTAGCTTTCTGAGAAGGCTTTACAAATAGCTGAGGAAAGAAGAGAAGAGAAAGGCAAGGGGAGCCAGACATCCTGCAGTATGAAGTCAAGTGGGCCTTAGGAAGCATCACTATGAAAAAAGCTAGTGGAAGTTATGGAATTCCAGCTATTTCAAATCCTAAAAGATGATGTTGTTAAGTGATGCACTCAATATGCCAGCAAATTTGGAAAACTCAGCAGTGGCCACAGGACTGGAAAAGGTTGGTTTTCATTCCAATCCCAAAGAAGGGCAATGCCAAAGAATGTTCACACTACTGTACAATTGCACTCATTTCACATGCTAGCAATGTTATGCTCAAAATCCTTCAAGCTAGGCTTCAACAGTATGTGAAAAGAGAACTTACAGATGTATATACAAGCTGGGTTTCAAAGAGGCAGAGGAACCAGAGATCAAATTGCCAATGTTCACTAGATCATGGAGAAGGCACGGGAATTCCAGAAAAACATCTACTTCTGCTTCATTGACTATGCTAAAGCCTTTGACTGTGTGAATCACAACAAATTGTGGA
>NW_011495085.1:7246340-7246601 GCF_000754665.1 Bison bison bison
GTTCCTTTTTATGGCTGACTAATATAAAGAAGGGTGAGTGCTGAAGAATTGAAGCTTTTGAACTGTGGTGTTGGAGAAGACTCTTGAGAGAGTCCCTTGGAGATTCCAACCAGTCCATCTTAAAGGAGATCAGTCCTGGGTGTTCACTGGAGGAACTGATGTTGAAGCTGAAACTCCAATACTTTGGCTACCTGATGAGAAGAGTTGACTCATTTGAAAAGACCCAAATGCTGGGAAAGATTGAGGGCAGGAGGAGAAGCC
>NW_011495085.1:7246701-7256120 GCF_000754665.1 Bison bison bison
ATATTGTCACCTTGCTTATTTAACTTCTATGCAGAGTACATCATGCAAAATGCCAGGCTGGATGAATCACAAGCTGGAATTAAGACTGCTGGAGGAAATATCAACAACCTCAGATATGCAGATGATACTATTCTAATAGCAGAAAGTGTAAAGCAACTGAAGAGCCTTTTGATGAAGGTGGTGTAAAGCAACTGAAGAGCCTTTTGATGAAGGTGAAAGTGAGTCAAAAAGCTGGCTTAAAACTCAACATTCAAAAAACTAAAATCATGACATCTGGTCCCATCTCTTCATGGCAAATAGAAGGAGAAAAAGTCTAAGCAGTGACAAATTTTATTTTCTTGGGCTCTAAAATCACTGTGGATGGTGACTGTAACCATGAAATTAAAAGACATTTGTTCTTTGGAAGGAGAGCTATGACAAACCTAGATAGTATATTAAAAAGTAGTGACATCACTTTGCCAACAAAGGTCCGTATAGTCAAAGCTAGGGTTTTTCCAGTAGTCATGTATGGATGTGAAAGCTGGACCATAAAAAGGGCTGGGTGCAGAAGAACTGATGCTTTTGAATTGTGGTGCTGAAGAATACTCTTGAGAGCCCACTGGACTGTAAGGAGATCAAACCACTCAATTCTAAAGGGAACCTGAATATTCATTATAAGGTCTGTTGCTGAAGCTGAAGCTCCAATTCCCTGGTTACCTAATCGAAGAGCCGACTCACTGGAAAAGACCCCCAGGAAAGACTGAAGGTGAAAGGAGAAGGAGGCAACAGAAGATGAGATGATTAGATGGCATCACTGACTCATTGACATGAATTTGATCAAACTCCAGGAGACAATGAAGGACAGGGGAGCCTGGTGTGCTGTATGCTGTGGTCCATGGGGATGCAGAGTAGAACACTACTGAACAACTGAACAACCACAACAAATAATCCATCATCCTTGGAGCTATACCTAGTGGTCTTTGGCATATAATTCTTTTCATATATTGCTGGATTTTTTCCAGCTTCATTGAGATGTATTTGACATATAACATTATGTAAATTTAAGGTGTACAATGACATGGTTTTATACATGTATATACTGTGAAATGATTACCAAAATAAGGCTAGTTAACATATCCATTACTTCATATAGTTGCCATTTGTGTTTGTGTGTGTGAGGGGTGAGAACATTTAAGATTTACTCTCTTGCCAACTTTCAAGTATACAATTCAGTATTGTTAACTACAGTCACGATGGTGTACATTAGGTCTCTCAAAACTTATTCATTCTATATCTAGAAGTTTGTACCCTGTGACCACCATCACATGTTCCCCCATGCCCCTGGCTCCTGGCAACCAACAATCTACTCTCTGTTTCTATGAGATTTTTTTTTTCTAAGATTCCACATATAAGTTAGGTCTAACAGTATTTGTGTTTTTCTGTCTTATTTCACTCAGCATAATGTCCTCCAGGTATTCATCCATGTTGTTACAAATGGCAGGATTTCTTTCTTTTATAAGGCCAAATAGTTAATTGTGTGTGTGTGCATACATATACATATATATACATATATACATACATATATATGTATGTCATATTTTCTTCATTCATTCATCCTTCAATTAATACTTAGACTATTTCCATGTCTTGACTATTGTGAGACATGAACACGGGGATGCAGATACCTCTCTGCAATAGTGATTTCATTTCCTTTAGATATATACTCAGTACTGAGGTTTTTGAAGACGGTTGCTCTATTTTTGCTTTTTTGAGGAACGTGTACATTGTTTTCCATAGTGGCTGTACCAATTTACATTCCCATCAACAGTGCAAAAGAATTCCCTTTTCTCCACATCTCCCTTGTCTTTTCAATAATAGCCATTCTTTTAAATAGTTTTAGGTTCACAGCAAAATTGAGTGGAAAGTATAGAGCATTCCCATATATACCCTATCCCCCACTGCACACAACTTCCTCCACTATTAACATCCTGCACCATAGTGGTACATTTGTTACAATCAGTGAATCTACATTGACACATCACTTTTACCCAAATTCCATGTTACATTAGGATTCACTCTTGGCATTGTACATTCTATGGATTTTGACAAATGTATAATAACATGTATATACCACTGTAGTATCATACAGAATAGTTTCACTGCCCTAAAAGTTTATTGTGTTTTATCTATTTATTCCTCCCTCCTCAATTCATGCTGACAACCAAAGATCTTTTTATTGTCTTCATAGTTTTGTCTTTTTTGTAATGTCATATAGTTGGAATCATATAGTATGTGGCCTTTACAGATTGGCTTCTTTCACTTAGTAATATGCATTTAAGTTACCTTCATGTCTTTTCATAGTTTAATAGCTCGTTTCCTCTTAGTTCTGGACAATATTTCATTGTTTGGACATTCCACAGTTTATTTGACTATTCACCTACTGAATGGTATCTTGGTCGCTTCCAAGTTTTAGCAATTGTGACTAAAGTTGCTATAAACATCCATGTGCAGGTCTTTTCATGGACATAAGTTTTCAATTTATTTGCATAAATAACAGGGAGCACCGCTGCTGGATTGTATAGCAAGAGTATGTTTAGTTTTGTAAGACACTGCCAAGCTGTTCTTCAAAGTGGCTATACCATGTTGCATTCCTGTCAGCAATGAATGAGAATTCCTATTCTTTCACATATTCACCAGCATTTGGTGTTGTCAGTGTTTTGAATTTTTGTCATTCTAATAAGTGGGTAGTGGTATCTCATTGTTTACATTTGTAAGTCTCTAAAGACATAGATAGATATAGCTATATAAAGAGAATCTAGCTGTGTTCCTAGAATGAAGAAACTGATTTTCAGTAGACAGCTAGCATTCTGACATACTTTTTAAATAAAAGGCACTAAAGGTATAAATTTCACTCTGAGCACTACTTTAGTAATTTAGATTCTGTTATGAGGTATTCTAAGCATCATTTTCTAGATATTTCATATTGTTGCTGCTGTTGTTTAGTCGCTAAGCCAAGTCCAACTCTTTTGCAACTCAGTGGACTGTAGCCTGCCAGGCTCCTCTATCCATGGAATTTTCCAGGCAAGAATACTGGAGTGGGCTGCCATTTCCTTCTCCAGGGGATCTTCCTGATACAGGGATCAAATCCAAGTCTCCTGCATTGGCAGGCAGAGTCTTTACCACTGAGCCAGCAGGGAAGCCCAGATATTCCATAGTTACTTTTGTTTTTTAAAATGTCCAAGTGGTAAAGCATTCTGTTCCCTAATTCCATTATTAACTTCTAGTTTTACTGCATTGTGAAGCATTGTGGTCAGATAATGCTATTTGTTTTATTTTTAGAATTTATTCAGGTTTTTTTTTTTTTTCATTCAGGTTTTTCTTGTGATCAATTCTATCAATGTTCAAAGGGCACATGAAAAGAAAATGAGTTTTCTATTATCAGGCTGCTGCTGCTGCTGCCAAGTCGCTTCAGTCGTGTCCGACTCTGTGCGACTCCACAGACGGCAGCCAACCAGGCTCTGCCGTCCCTGGGATTCTCCAGGCAAGAACACTGGAGTGGGTTGCCATTTCCTTCTCCAATGCATGAAAGTGAAAAATGAAAGTGAAGTCGCTCAGTCGTGTCTGACTCTTAGCGACCCCATAGACTGCAGCCTACCAGGCTCCTCCATCCATGGGATTTTCCAGGCAAGAGTACTGGAGTATAAAGTATTTTTTCAGGCTATCTGGTATATTTCTATTAAATCTTCCATACTGAGTATGTTATTTAGGTATTTTCTCTCCTTTCTTTTTATTGTTTTTATTCTTCTAAATGCCTGCCATAGATTGAGATAGGTGAATTAAATTTTATATGTTTATGTTCTTTCTTATAATTCCTATAGTTTGATATAAACATTCATCAAAGGTATCATGAATATACACATAAAATGACAGCCCAATAATTTTTAAATATAAGGAAACCAAATTCACCATTTTTTAAAATAATACACAATGACCAAATGGATTATTCCAGAAATCCAATGATGACTTAATTTTAGGAAATGTATTATTATTATAATTTAATATATTAATACTTCAAAAGAGAAAAACCATGTAATGATCTCCAGAGAAGCTTAAAAGACACGTAATTTGGGACTTCCCCGGTGGCACAGTGGATTAGAATCCACCTGCCTATGTAGAGCACACAAGTTCAGTACCTGGTCCAGGAAGATTCGAAATGCCACAGAGCAGTTAAGCCTGTGCCTCACAACTACTGAGCCTGAGCTCTAGAGCCCATGGACACCAACTATTAAGCCTGAGTGCTGAAGCCCATGCACCCTAAAGCCTGCATACTACAATTACTGAGCCTATGTGTTGGTTACAACAACTGAAACCTGCACACCTACAGCCTGTGCTCCGCATCAAGAGAAGCCACTGAAACAAGAGCCTGTGTACTGTAACAAAGAGTAGCCTCCGCTCATCACAACTAGAGAAAGCCCGTGCAAAGCAATAAAGAGCCAGCATAGCCAAAGTAAATAAATAAATTAATAAAAAATAAAAGGCATGAAATTCAATTCAGTATGTATATATTTTTAAAAAATTCTAACTAAAACAGGAATAGATGGATACAATATAATAAAGTCTATATAATAATACCATCCTTAATTAGGATACCATAGCAAGCTACTATATAGCTTCTAATGGTTTACTACTACACAGGTTATTTCATTACAAAATGTTAACAGTATCTGATATTATCATTGTGGTTTGGAAGATTCTGTATCCTACATTTAGTCAAAGTCAAAATTTGTTTAAATTAGATATCAAATCCAGTGACTTAAGAGCAATAAAGTCATATTGAACAATGATGGTACTATTTTTATACTCAACACTACAATGAAAATCAAGATAAAATATATTCTTGGGACTTCCCCTGGTAGTCCAGTGGCTAAAACTCTTTGCTCCCAATGCGGGGGCCCAGGTTTGATCTCTTGTCAGGGAACTAGATCCCACATGCCACAACTGAAGATCCTGCATGCTGCAACTAATACTCAACACAGCCAAGTAAATAAATATTTTAAAAAATATTCTTACTCTAAGTAGTGTGTCAAAGATTTAAAATACAAAATACAAACATAGAGTGGGGAAAAGCTAGTTCTTAAAGGATCATTTGGCTGGTTATCAAGTATTTCAGTGGCACAAATTTCTGTTGATAAAAGACTAGGTTATTCAGATCCGAAACCCCCTTTATAACCATGTTACCATACTCCCAGTCCCACTGTACCTGTTGTTTTCAGGACATTCCAGATGTCTCTGCATTTACGGATCAGATCAAGTGCACGATTTAGGAAGCAGTTCTGTTTGGTAAGAAAGTAATGAGAAAATTAGTCTCAACCAAACAAAACTTTAAGCAAATAAAAATCATATCATTAACAGCAGTAAAAAATTAAACTAGAAAAATCGAAGTATAAACTGAATATTTTTGGATTTATATATAAATATTAGCCTCTATTTTTTTTCTCTTTCCTTTTCTCCCCCTAGTTTTATTGAGGTACAATTGATATAACAGCACTGTTTAAGATGCATAGCATAATCACTTAACTTATAGGAAATTGAGGATTAAACAGAAAATCTTGAGTAGTATCAATTTTAATAATCTAGGACAGAAGAAAATTGCTTCCAGAATGGTGATATGAGGAGATCTATGGATCTTCTCCCCAGCAAAACTACCATAACTGGTGAAAATGATAAAACATAATCATGTAAAGTCTCAGAAAATTGCCCTAAGGGCATATATTAATAGCCAATGGGGAAACATCTATTCCAGGAAATCTTCTAAAGTCTCAGTAAGAACAGTGAGTACCTGTAGCTGTTGAGCCATGATCTGGCCAACTCCCCTCCCCAGTTCAGTATGATGTAAATGTACTTTAGGTGGGTATAACCAAGAGGATAGGGCTCACTATACCCTCAGCTTCCAGGCTAGGGATGACCTTAAGGGGCATGTTGCCAGGACTTCTCATTCCCCTCCCCAAGACCTGTATTGCATGAATATGTGCTGTGCTTAGTTGCTCAGTCATGTGTGACTCTTTGAGACCCTATGGACTGTAGCCTGCCAGGCTCCTCTGTTATGGGGACTCTCCAGGCAAGAATACTAGAATGAGTAGCCTATCCCTTCTCCAGGGGAACTTTCTGACCCCGGAATTGAACCAGGGTCTCCTACATTGCAGTTGGATTCTTTACCAGCTGAGCTACCAGGGAAGCCCGAGTTCTATTATAAACAAGCACAATTAAGAAGCCTGGCACTCTTTTCTTCTACCCAGTCCCTCCAAGCACTGCAGTTGAAAATACTGGGTCACAATGGCCCTCACCTCAGCTTCCTTATAAGAGAGTTTCCATGCTCATAGAGGCAAGTTAAGAATGTTAGGGACTATGACTTTTGCTAGATCCTGATTTACAGAGCTGTATTGTCATTCTGATACAAATGGGTCATGGTCCCTGCCTCTAGCTCCAAAGCAGTGTATAGAGTTTCTGCTCAGGAGGAGAGGAAGGTCATCAGAAGAGTGAGCTCTGCAGTCACCCTAAAGAGACTGACTGACATTTATTGAAATAGAGCTTGGGGAAGTTCAAGTCTAAAGACACTATAAAAAAAAAAAGTGAAGATTTTGGTGTGGGCAGTTAAGAGGAAGCTGGTAACTCAGTGATAATGACAAGCCAAACAGTAGAATACAAGTTTACAGAGAGAACTAAGGGGAAGAGAAAGCTAAGATTACTTACCCCTTCAAAGGGGCCTTACATTAATTGGATCAGACTGTGGAGCAATTTATACCAGAGTATTTTCAAACGTGCATGCGTGCATGCACACATGCACGTACATGTGTGCATGCACACATGCACGTACATGTGTGCATGCACACACACACACACACACACACACACACACCAGTCACCTAGTAATTCATCAAGCCTTACACCTGTGTATGATACCAACAGAAGACCACTCAGAAGCTTAACGGAGAAGGCAGTGGCACCCCACTCTAGTACTCTTGCCTGGAAAATCCCATGGACGGAGGAGCCTGGTAGGCTGCAGTCCATGGGGTCGCTAAGAGTCAGGCACAACTGAGCCACTTCACTTTCACTCTTCACTTTCATGCACTGGAGAAGGAAATGGCAACCCACTCCATTGTTCTTGCCTTGAGAATCCCAGGGACAGGGGAGCCTGGTGGGCTGCTGTCTATGGGGTCGCACAGAGTTGGACACGACTGAAGCAACTTAGCAGCAGCAGCAGCAGCAGAAGCTTAACAGGGTGATCATGGAAAGAGATACTCAAAAATAACCCTGCTAAAACTACTTTCATTCCTTTCCAGAGGAGGGGTCATGGTGACTGCAAAGGCAAAGACTGCGATCTCTGAGGAATAACATTAGATGCTCTATACTATTATACAGCTGCAGAAATAAGACTGCACTGAACTAGCCCAGACAAGTCACTAATCAAACAAACAAGCACATATTAACAAGTCCCAGAGAGGGGGAATCAGTACCCAAAGATGTTCCAAAATATGCAAAATGTTCAGTTTTCAACAAAGAATTATAAAATATGCAAAGAAACAAGAAAGTATGACCCATACACAGGAATAAAGTAGGCAACAGGAACTGACTTTTGAAAGGTCCAATATTGGAAATTAGCAGACACAGGTTTCAAAGCAGCTGTTTCAAATATGTTAAAACAATTAAAGGAAACCACACTTAAAAAAGGAAGGCAAGATGACAATGTCAGGAAATGTAGAATATTGATTAAAAAGGCAGTGGGATAATATATTCAATGTGATGAAAGAAAACAGGCAACCAAGAATCTAATACCCAGCAAAATTATCTCTCAGAACTGAAAGAAAAATAAAGAAATTCCCAGATTAAAAAAAGTTGCATCTTTTTGCTAGCAGAACCATTTATAAAAATGCTAAGAGAAGTTCTTCAGGCTGAGAGCATGTGACACCAATAGCAATTTGAATACAAATGAAAAAACAAAGTGCACTGATAATATATTTTTCTTATTTTAAAATACTGTGTAAAACTATGTATAGTTTATTTTTATACCTAAAAGATATACACAGACCATTTCATCAACCCAAGAACAAATTAGATTCTTTCTCAAGCACACATGGCACTTTATCCAGGACAGACCATATGTTAGACCACAACACAAACTTCAAATACATTTAAAATAACTTGAAGTCAGACAAAGTATGTACTCTGTCTACAGTGGAACAAGATTAGTTCTTCTACAGGAATTAAGGCCTCTATCCAGGTGGAGGATGATAACCTTAGGCTGAGGACAAGCATGTGGACCCCAGACTGGTTGGAACCAGAAGGCTAATATCAGACTGAGATGATGACCATTCTATTACCTCACCACCAGCCAATCAGAGAAGAGCTACATACTCTGCAGTGCCACTTCCCCAAATGTTGCCTAAAAAAACTTCCCTGAAACCCACTGGGGAGTTCAGGTCTTCTGAGCACGAGCCACTCATTCTTCTTGCATGGCCTTGTAATAAGCCTTTCTCTGCTCCAAACCCTGACATTTCAGTTTGTTTGGAATGAATTTCAGTTTGACAACACCCTTACTTATAAAGAAGCCAAAACGATTGTTTTGGTTTTGCTCTGAGGCTTGTAGATTTTTTTTCATCTTCTTTTACTATGGAAAAGTTTCTAAAAAGAGGTCCCTTTACTACTCAGAACAAGGGCTTTATATCCTTTATCTCTAGTAACTAGCAGAGTACTTGGTACTCACATGTTTTTTTTGAGTTGAACTCAACAATGGAAAAGAAAGGAAAGAAAATATGTTGACAGAGATCTATTGATAGCTTGTTTCAGATGTGAAGAATCACATAAAAGAACATATTAACAGAAGGAACAGAATTAAGCAGCAAGAAGGATTTTGGACCAATTGGAAAGAAAAGAAGCTGGCAAGTATGGAAAATTAGGAAGTTTTCTTTGGCTAGGTAAGAGAAAAAAACCAGAGAGATCCAGAAGTTAAAATCATACAAACATGCTAGAAGTCCAATTTGGTGACAAATTTCCTAGCTTGAAAGAAGGAAGGAAAGAACTAAAGACAAATGAGTGAATACTCTGGTATACGGGAGAGTGAGATACTGATGTTGCTATCTCCTTAAAAGGTGTAAAGTTTAAGCTGAGAGTGGGATTCAGGCAAAAGTAGGTATTTTGTTTTCTTGTTGTTAAAACTGAGTTAATGTGGATCACAATAAGCTGTGGAAAATTCTGAAAGAGATGGGAATACCAGACCACCTGACCTGCCTCTTGAGAAACCTGTATGCAGGTCAGGAAGCAACAGTTAGAACTGGACATGGAACAACAGACTGGTTCCAAATAGGAAAAGGAGTACGTCAAGGCTGTATATTGTCACCCTGCTTGCTGGGAACCCTGGCATGCTGCAGTCCATGGGGTCACAA
>NW_011495085.1:7256220-7256950 GCF_000754665.1 Bison bison bison
TGCCATCCAACCATCTCATCCTCTGTCGTCCTCTTCTCCTGCTTTCAATCTTTCTCAGCATCAGGGTTAGAGTTTCAGCTTCAGCATCAGTCCTTCCAATGGATATTCAGCACTGATTTCCTGTAGGATTGACTGGTGGGATCCCCTTGCTCTCCAAGGGACTCTCAAAAGAGTTTTCTCCAACACCACAGTTCAAAAGCATCAATTCTTTGGTGCTCAGCTTTCTTTACAGTCCAACTCTCACATCCATACATGACTACTGGAAAATCCATAGCTTGGACTAGATGGACCTTTGTTGGCAAAGTAATGTCTCTTCTTTTTAAAATGCTATCTAGGTTGATCATAGCTTTTCTTCCAAGGAGCAAGCATCTTTTAATTTCATGACCGCAGTCACCGTCTGCAGTGATTTTGGAGCCCAAGAAAATAAAGTCTGTCACTGTTTCCATTGTTTCCCTATCTACCTGTCATGAAGTGATGGGACTGGATGCCATGATCTTAGTTTTTTGAATGTTGAGTTTTAAGCCAACTTTTTCACTCTCTTTTTTCACTTTCATCAAGAGGCTGTTTAGTTCTTCACTTTCTGCCATAAGGGTGGTGTCATCTGTGTATCTGAAGTTAAGTTGCCTCAGTCGTGTGTGACTCTTTGCAATCCCATGGACTGTAGCCTACCAGGCTCCTCTGCCCATGGAATTTTCCAGGCAAGAGTACTGGAGTGGGTTGACATTTCCTT
>NW_011495085.1:7257050-7258310 GCF_000754665.1 Bison bison bison
CCTTCTCCAGGGGATCTTCCCAACGCAGGGATCGAACCCAGATCTCCCTCACTGCAGGCAGCTGAGGTTACTGATACCTCTCCCGGCAATCTTGATTCTAGCTTGTGCTTCATCCAGGCCAGCATTTCGCATGATGTACTCTGTATATAAATGAAATATCAGGGTGACAATATACAGCTTGATGTACTCCTTTCCCAATTTGGAACCAGTCTGTGACAATAAACAAGTCAGCTAAATAATTCCAGATGGCTAACAAAACTGTGGAAGTGGAACTTCCCTGGTGGTCCAGTGGTTAAGAATTTGCCCTGCAATGCAGGGGGTGTGGTTTGATCCCTCCTTGGGGAACTGAGTTCCCAAATGCTGAAGAGTGACTAAGTCCGTGTGCCACAACTACTGAAGTGCATGCCACACCTAGAGAGTCCATGCACCTCAACGAAAGATCCTGTATGTTGCAGCTAAGACCCAACACAGCCAAATGGGAAAAAAAATGCTGTGGAAGTAAATGTGTTTACACCTCAACGAAAGATCCTGTATGTTGCAGCTAAGACCCAACACAGCCAAATGGGAAAAAAAATGCTGTGGAAGTAAATGTGTTTCCTTAGAGAATGTGTGAAAGGAAACAGAAGTAGAACAACCTATGGACCACTTGTGATCACAGGGAGATGATGAAGATAAAGAATATTTAAAAGCAGATTCACAAAGAGCGGTCCGTGGCAAGGGGCATTTTAAAAGAAGAGGCTAAGCCAAATATTACCTTTCCTTAGAAAGGAATTACAAATCTTTGAAATCAAGATATCGCCAGAATGGAGGAAAAAATTCTAAAAAGAGAATCAAAAAGAATTGCATGAAGGAAGGCAAACATACCAAACAGCACACTGAATGCTTGCATTTTCTTTGAAGGTTGCACGTTACCTGTTCAAAAGCTGTTGAAGCTTTTCTCCCTTGCTGTAGATCAATTGCAGCTGCCATGAGTAGACATGTTTTCTGTGCAATCAGAATTACTTGATCAGAAGGACAAAACAGGGACATCTGATAAGAAATAACCAGAACATCAATGAATAGGGAGAATTCTGCCAGGTGAACACAAACAATCAGAATGAAAATCAGCAACATCCTGTCTGAATGACAAAATTCAGCTGGAAAACCACATCTCACCTTAACGATGATATCGGCTATAACACTGATTTATGGTTTTAATTTTATATTACTTTCTATTTTTTAGCACTTTTTGAGAGATTAAAAAGCTTCATTTCTTCAGAA
>NW_011495085.1:7258410-7259212 GCF_000754665.1 Bison bison bison
CATTAAACCTTGTACTCTAGCTTTAGAAAAAAACTCCCATGGGGTGTGCTTAGAGTAGGGGGCCTGAAGAAATGAGTCCTCTGTTTACAACACACCCAACAGGAATCTGGGTTCATTGTGACAAGGGGCACAAAACTTGTGGCCTTTCTATGAACAAATACCCAAACACATGTCTCTCTGTAGCTCCACATGGTTGCTGGTAGGGGCTCAATACTGGAAGAAATACTGGCTCAATACTGGCTCAATACTGGAAGAAAACCTACAGTATTTAATAGAGAAGTTTGCCACCTAGAGCTGGTGAGGTACACACATGAGTGGGCCATGGGTGGTCTTATAAAGACTTTGAACCTCTCTTTCCAAGGAAAGAAAAAGAAAAAATAGATTGCAACAGCATGCCATTCTGGAAAACATAAAACTATGGAGACCATAAAAAGATCAACAGTTGCCAGGAGTTTGGGGGGAGAGGGGAGATGAATACACAGGGTACAGAAGTTTTATGAGCAGTGAAATACTGTGTATCACATTATAATGATGGATATGTGTCATTGTACTTTTGTCTAAACCCACAGAATATGCAACACTACTCTCACTTATTAAAGCAAACCCTATGGTGAACTGTGGACTTTGGTAATTATGATGTGTCAATGCATTTCGTTCTTGGTTTTTTTTAAAAAAGGTACCACTTAGTTAATAATGGCTATGCATGTGTGGGAAGGGGATATATGGGAAATTTCTGTACCTGTCAATTTTGTTGTAAACCTAAAACTGGTCTAAAAAGTCAAAAAAAAAAAAAAAAAAAAAA
>NW_011495085.1:7259312-7262764 GCF_000754665.1 Bison bison bison
ATTATCTGGGGAAGGACTGGGGCCCCTGCTGTGACAGCATCCTGTAAGGGGCTCATGGGGGGCTTATTGGGAGCTTGGAGGCTCTGAAGGCACCAGACAGTAAGGCTGGCTGTGATCCCCAGGGCAGCGGGCTGCAGGCTCCTTGTCTGTGACAGGCAGGACCTTGGTGAGTCCTGCTCTGGGGTCTGCCCGGCCAGGCAGGGAGTGAGCTGGGAGTGAGGGCAGCCCACTTGTGGAGCGCTGTCTCTTATCTCCTATGCACTGAGGAGGAAACCCAGACTCCTCGGGCACCCAGCCACTCTCAGGGTGCAGACTTCAGAGCCACTGAGCGAAATGAAAACTTTTGTTCCCTTTCATGTGTGTATACATATTACACACAAGATTAACAAAGTTTGTAGGCCACTCTAGCCAAGTTATGCTGGCAAATAAAAGCACAAATTAACCTCAAAAAATAACCTCCCAGCATTGTACTACAATAAAATTCTAGGCTACTTAGGATTCTAACATGGAATTCTACTAGTGCTATCATAAATGTCAAAACTAAAACTGATTTACCTCATTAAAATGGCAATTATACTTAAATTTTCAAACATTATTTCTTATGCTCCCCAAATATTTAGTGATCATAATCATCACCATCACTTAACTAAATAGCATTTCAAGATACTCAATCTCTACATCTCAGGTAACTCATATATAAGGTGAAGGAGTTGTGCTAGATTACCTATATAGTCTTTTCCAGTTCTAAAACATTTGATCTATCTCAACATAACAGATTTCATACTCCTGAATGTGTATGAGGGATATTCTTTACCACCTCCCCTTTCATCCTCTCATCAATGCTTGTTCCTTTGCCTGTCATTTAACCTCTACCTTGCAGGCTAATGACTATTTTTAAGTGCTTATAATTGCAAAACAAACTCAAATCCTTATACATAGAGCTTGCTCTCAGAAAAGTTATAAAGCAGATCTAAACTTCTTAGCATCCTTTTAACCTCCTGTTGTCCCCAAATACCTATTCTATATTCCTACAGACTTATATCCAGAACCGTTCCTAATGTTTTAGTAATTTACAACTTCTTAGAGTATTTCCTTCTAAAAATAGTTAGATTTTTATATAGGACTTTGAGAGACTGAAATTCCTTCAAAGATAAAAGAGTAAGTCTCTTATGGTAGAACTTTACACTCCAGGATGGTTCTTTGTGATACTGTGGTATGGGGAGATCTACCTCATGTTCGCATATTATATCCTCTAGGGAGCAAATTCTCCTTAGGTCATTCCTGCTTAAACGTATATTAAGAGTTCCTAGATTAAAAGACAATCTCACTCTATACTTAGTCCTTGACTATAGCCATAGGGTCATATCCTTGTTGTGGTTCATACATGAGATACCTGTTAGAAGAGACTTACCTTGTAAGAAAGTACAAAAAATTCTCTCATTGACAGTGGATCTTTCTCACATTGCACGGCCAAGTTCCAAGCTGAACATTAACATAAAATAACATAATTATGAAAATTCACTGTTTATTCTGTACCATTATAATCTCCACAGATTTATAATCTCCACATCCTTAATATTAACATACTAATGTGGGGTTTCTCAAGGGTTAAAAAAAGCTAACTTTAGGTTTTTAGAGAAATTTTTTCCAGGTAAACTTAGAGACTTCTATTACTTCCAATCTTTAATTCTAGGACAATGACTAATGGCAATAGTGTTGAATTTTTTTTTAAATCAGGGATATACAATAAATTCTTAGTTGACACGAATCCATCTAAAAAATGAGTATCACATTGAAAGAAAGTTAAAATTAAGCAAAGATCAGGTATATTAGACTCAACGTTCAGGAAAACTGATGGAAAGATTCACATCTTTCATAGAGCTGTGGACATCCCCATTAGGCAACATTCAGCATGATCTTTATCTTGAAAAATCAAAATTAAAATTCAGTGAAACAAGTATTGAGAAATAACTTTTTGAACTTCTAAAACATCAAAGTCATTAAATCTTTCTGTAATTTAAATGTTTTCTATTTTCCATTATACACATAAGTTTCCCAGAAACCAGATTGTTGTATTTATTCCCTTTTCTCCTAGAGACCCAGTAAACCCCATAAAGCAGAAAAAGGTTCATGAAGAACCAGTTAACCTTATAACACTGATGCTTAATTGCTCTTGCTTACTTATCACTGGAGTGTACATTTTATAAATAGAATCTGCATAAAGTAAATTGCATAACTCATAACCATATAACGTGATGAATTTTCATAAAGTATATAATATCCATGTAACCAATCCAGATCAAAGATCTTTATCATTACCAGAAACCCAGAAGCAATCCCACCTACCCTCTTCAAGTACTACTCCCTTCAAGGGTAACCACTATCCTGAGTTCTAAGACTGTAAATTAGTTTGCTGGCTTTTTGTTTCTTACTATATATAAATGGATCCATGCAGTATATACATAACATCTGGCTTCTTTTGCTCAACATTCATTTTGTTGTGATTCATTCATATTGTTGCATATAGTTTATTTTTCAGGATTCACATTTAGAGATAAATTGGGCATTCTAGAACAAGTTTAGGAACATAACCTTGGAGACCTGCAGTTCTAATTCATTATTTTATTCTTAGATTCATTTCAATAGAAAATGAAGAAAACTAACAGTGAGTGCATGGTATGTCCCAGGTTCCCCATTTTTTATAGTAAAACTGAGATTAAACAGTAAAACTGAGATTAAGCAAGTTATCCTTTTACCCATAGCTATAAATTTAAGAGCTAGAATTTGAATCTGTCTGATTCTATCACCCCACAATGTTTCGCTTAGCCACACAATTTCCTTTTACCTGTTTTTCGAAACCAATGAGCTTCGTTAATCTTAGAGGCTAAAGTCCAGGTTTCTCCTTCAAATAACTGAGTAAGGTTCAGGAGTGCTGCATCAAACAAGAAAATCTGATATTGAGGTCTTTTACTTTATACTCTAACAAAGTTGTTAATCCTGCTTTAAAAACAGTCAGACATGAGCCTGGATTTAGAAAGTCCTTTTTCAGTGTGTGTGCATGAGTGCATACCAAAATAATTAAAATGACAAAAAGCATTACCAAGCTCTTATAAACTGTTAATTCAAACTCTGGAGAACAAACACATCTTTGGAGAGATTTTTAATTAGAGCAATCATTCACTACCTGAGGTAGAAAGATATGATTTATGTGTAAGGAAAAAAATAGAAATAATCATTTAAAATGCTGAAATGGAGATTGAGGATTGGAAAGATACTGATAGGTTAGCATAATATTTATTTACTGAACTCCTAAGCAAGCAAAGCACAGAACCAAAATCTGTTGTGATCATCAGAAAACATTTATTACGTACTCTTGTGCCCTTCTGAGAGAGAAGAATGCCAACAGTAAACATTCCTCTTTTGAAAAGCTGTGGTTTCTAAACTGCTTTGTT
>NW_011495085.1:7263484-7264286 GCF_000754665.1 Bison bison bison
GAAGTGTAGCTGCTCTGGTTGTAACCATTCGTGGGCTAGTTAGATGTTCTTTATTTTTTTGGTATTTCTTTATTACTGTATTTACATGAAAACAATAAAGGCATATTTTTAAAATATTCTGTAATTTAAGTTTGTCCTTAATTCAAACAAGATGCCTTTCTTTTTCCCTATCTTCAAATTAGTTTTAATGAGTGGGATTTGACTGCATTGCAATTACATGGAGTATGAAGCACCCTTTAAGTCCAATATAAGATCTTCTTATAAAGAACTGATATTTAGTCATTTAAACAAATTGAGTGACTATTACGTATCTGATACTGTCCTAGGTTTCAGAGATACAAATATCAATATAAATAGCCCTTTTTAGCCTTCAAGAAGCTTTTATGTTCTATTAGCTATCAAGGTTTAGTCTCTGAGTTTCCTATTTTATTCTTTAACTTTTCATTGTTGAAAATTTCAAAGAAGTTTACATGTGTTAACAGATGAATGAACCCCCAGGTATCCATGGCTTAGCTTCAATAATTATTAATTCATCATCAATCTTATTTCAATGATACTTCCACCTAGCTATATTATTTTGAAGCAAATTCCAGACATCACATAATTTCATCCATAAATATTTTAGGGTGTGTCTATAAGATAAAAGGATTCTTTAAAAATCATAACTATATTACCATTATATGCTTTAAAGATAATACTTTTTAAAAATTTTTAAAATTATTTATTTGGCTGTGCTGGGTCTTAGTTGTAGCATGTGGGATCTTTTAGTTGTGGCATGTAGGATTTAGTTCCCTGACCAGTG
>NW_011495085.1:7264386-7265264 GCF_000754665.1 Bison bison bison
ATCTTCCTGACCCAGGGATTGAACCCGGGTCTGCTGCATTGTAGACAGACGCTTTACCGTCTGAGCCACCAGGGAAGTCCAGATAGATCGATGGACAGCCTCAAAATAACAGAGTAAGCAATCTGAATTTGATGCAGAGATCATGAAAATTAGTGGGGTTCAGAGTGTTTTTGTTTTGATCCTTTTTTACCTGTTCATTTTCTAGGTTAGAATCAAGTGGAAACAGAGATGGAAGGCAGGTAGGGAGGGAGGAAGGAAAAAACAGAAATGTCTTTTTAAAAACTGTAATAAAAACAGAGCTGAAATCACATTTGGAGATGAATGCTAGTGACAGCAAACTTTTCTCTGCTTGTGAATAAAGAAACTAGATATACTGCTGTGACAAATGTTAGTAAAAACATGAAGCTTAACTCAAACATGAAGCCTGAGGCAGTGTGCTCAATATACTTGGAGAATTTATATATTGATAGAGCATAGAGGCAAGATGAATGAGTGAAAATAATCAAGGAGATATTTACCTGTATTGAAGTAAGCCAAAATTCTATCCATTTCTTGCCTTCTAAAAAGTAAAGAAAAGAGTATTTTCCTGCTGTTCCAAAGCTTTACTTCAGAAAAGTATCAAAAAGAGACTCTATTTGTACCTGAGCTTCTCAAAGAAAATGCAAAATTGTGAAGTTTGTTGCTCAAGGTGCAAATCTATCATTTTACACTGTTTTTCCCCATTATAGGATACTGTTCCTCAGCCCCAATGTCCTCGTATTTTTTTCTCTCTTCCCCCTCTACACCTAAGCAAAGGATTTCAATGACTGATAAAGTTTTATATTACAGGGTCGTAGAATTTGAGAGCAGGTACTGATCTCTGTGATTTTCAACTTTTT
>NW_011495085.1:7265364-7265789 GCF_000754665.1 Bison bison bison
GATCATTATTCAAATTCCAATTATCTCAATACTTTTTTTTTTTAGTTTAAGTGCCCTTCAAATGGATTCATAGAACCTGTAAAGAAGAGGCAAAACTTAACCATACATGTATGGGTAGAATTTGTATTATAAAAAAAGTTATGTCATCAATATAATATTACCTCAGTTATAGACGGTTCCCAATGAATTTAGCTGAAAAAATACTATACCTCCAGGTACAAACATACAAAGCAAAAATGAAGTAGTGGTACACTATTATAGACTTTTTGTTCAAGCAGAGACAATAGAGATGAGTGATATTTCTCTGAAAGTCATCCCTACTCAAGATCTTGAATAGTTTTCTTTTAAATTATTAGGAGTAAATGAATTTTGTGAATGAAAAATGGCTGACCTAATTCTTCCACAAATTGTTAAGTTCTTGATAT
>NW_011495085.1:7265889-7269542 GCF_000754665.1 Bison bison bison
GTTCTTGATATCATATGCCACAGAAACTGTGAGCAGAAAGATATTTGAATACTCCCAGCTGAGGTGATAGAAAATCGGAATCAACAAAAATCAGGTTATTTATGTTTCTGTGGGAAAGTAAGAGATACATCTATATGTAAGTCTCCTGTTAAGAAAGGGAAAAACAGACTTCCCTGATGGTCCATGGTTAAGAATCTGCCTGCCAAAGCAGGGGACATAAGTTTGATCCTTGGTCTGGTGAGATTCCACATGCCACAGGGGCAACTAGACCCACGTGCCACAACTACTGAGCCTGTGCTCTAGAGCCCATGAGACACAACTGCTGAAGCCCGCACACCCTGGAGCCTGTGCTCTACAATGAGAGAAGCCACCACAATGAGAAGCTCATGAACCACAAATGAAGAGTAGCCCCTGCTCACTGCAACTGGAGAAAGCCTGCATGTAGCAACGAGGACCCAGCACAGCCATAAATAAATAAATGGGAAAAACAGATGCAATATCATAATGAAATCATAGCTAATGTTACTGAGGGCATGGTAAGGGTCTGGCAATATTCTAAGTGTTTTACACTTATTTATTCATCAAGTCATCACAGTAACCTCATAGGGTAGGTACTATTATTACACCCATTCTACAGATGAGCAAACAGAGGCCCAGGCTACATATCTAATAAGTGGCAGAGCCAAAATATAAATCCAGGAAGACTAGCCCCAGAGTCTATACTGCCCTTACCCATTATACTATATATTTCTCAATATTACATTTCTAGTGGAAGTTTTTCTATTTTTTTTCTAATGGTGAATACATCATTTCTGTTGAATTATAACTTACTTGTTTTCAGATTCTGGCATTTGAGAAATTCTTGGAAGACAAAGACGAAACAAACACCTGTATGATAAAGTAATAAAAAAAAATGATGCTTAGAAAGAAATCAAGTTAGTAATCTTGATTACCCCAGGGGGTGGAAGTAAGAAAAGAGAGAGGAAAAGGAGATTAATTATTTTATTTGTAAGTCTTTGTATGTCTTAATGGTTGCAATGAAAACATACCAACTTAGTAATTTTGGAAGAGTAATTTAGTAAAATAATTTTAAAACAAAAGCATTGCTTATTAGATATTCTTAAATAGTTCCACAGTTTATATCATTGCCCCAAATCACCTGTTGGAACATTAGGCATAATGTACAAGTCTTTTATATTTTTCTTTCTATAAAGGAACCTGGAACTGGCCTTTGGGTTCCATATAAACTAGGATGAGTACTTTTTGAAGGGATCTGGCAGCATGATGACAAATGGACAAAATACGGTATTTTGTTAAGTTTCAAACCTTAAAAATCTTTAAAAATAAAAAACACTATCAATCATCCTGGATGATTTTAGATATTTATCTGACTAAACATATGCAAGTATCTCAAGACTCCTTCTGATATTATTATATCTGTGATTCCATTTCCCTTCAGAAGAGTGGACTCAAGTACAGTTGGCCAACAGGATAATCACTACAGAACCCTTCTGGTTTCCAGTTTTTCCACTGGCATATTCTCTACCATTACCTCAGCCTCCTCTGCCTGATTATTGTATGTAAAAGTTCCCTTTTGATAAATCATTTTCCTTCATAGAAAGAGATAAAGAAAAGATCAGGTTTAACTGATATGTTCTTTTTTTTGTTTGTTTTTTTACTTTAAGCATTCTTACCAAATTTCCAATAGCATTTTTCACAGAAATAAAAGAAAAAAATCCTGAAATTCGTATGGAACCACAAAAGACCCTGAACAACCAAAGCAAGCTTGAAAAAGAAGAAGAAAGTTAGAGCCATCACATTTGTTTTCAAACTATACTACAAAGCTATAGTTATTAAAACAGCATGGTACTGGCATAAGAATAGTCACATAGACCAATGGAATAGAGTAGAGAGCCCAGAAATAAACTCACCTATATATCATCAACCAATATTTGACAAGGGAGACATGAATACTTAATAGAGGAAATAAAATCTTTGTCAATAAGTGGTACTGAGAAAATTGATATCCACACACAAAAGAATGAAACTGGACCTTTATCTCTCACTACACAGAAGACATAGATCAAAATGGATTAAAGACTTAAATACAAGACTTAAAACCAATTAAAAAACAAATAAATTTTTAAAAAAGAAAAAAAAACCAACAAAAAACAAAAAAACGTAGAAGCATAAAACTCCTGGAAGAAAACACAGGGAAAAATTCCTTGATAATGACTTTTTGGATATGATACCCAAAGCACAAGCAACAAAAGCAAAAATGAATTAAAATGAGTAAGTGGGGCTAAATCACAGTAAAAATTTTGTGCATGGCAAAGGAAACTATCAAAAAAATGAAAAGGCAACTAATAGAATGGAAGAAAATATCTTCAAATAATACATATGATAAGTGGTTAATATCTAAAATATATAAGGAACTCCTACAGCTCAACTGCAAAATACAATCTTATTTTAACATGGGAAGAAGCCCTGTATAGATATTTTTCCAAAGAAGACATCCAAATGGCCAACAGGTACATGAAAAGATGCTCAACATTATAATCATCAGGGAAATGCAAGTCAAAACCACAGTGAAATATCACCTCACACCTGTTAGAATGGCTATTATCCAAAAAAAAGAGATAAGTTTTTTTATAGAAAAAAGGAAACCCTCGTGCATTGTTGACGGGAATGCCACTGTGGAAAAAGAGCATGGAGGTTCCTCAGAAATTAAAAATAAAACTGCTATACAATTCACCAACCCAACTTTGGGTTATGTATCTGAAAGAAAGGAAATCAGTGTCTTGAAGAAATATCTGCACCCCCATGTTCACTATAGCATTATTTGCAATAGCTAAGACATGGAGACAGCCTTAAGTGTCCATCAATGGAGGAATAAAAAAATGTAGTATGTGTACTTGCACACACACACATAGGAATATTATTTAACTAGATAAAAGAAAAGTCCTGTCTTTTGTGACAACATGGACAGACCTTGAAGGCATCATACTAAGTGAAATAAGTCAGACAAAGAAAGACAAGTACTGGATTATCTCCCTTATATGTGGAATCTCTAAAAAAAAAAAAGAAAGCAAGCAAGAAATAACAAAAAAAGGAAGAAATCCAAACACACAGAAACAGAGTAGAATGATGTTTGTTAGGGCCTGTGGGTGGACAAAATGGAGAGATGCTGGTCAAAGGGTATAAACTTCCAGTTACAAATTGAATACAGCCCAGAGATCTAATGTACAGCATGGTGACTGTAGTTAACCACACTGTATTATATACATGAAGGTTGCTAAGAGAGTAAATCTTAAAATGTTCTCACCACATACAGTGTAGTATTTTGTGAGGTGATGGATGTAATCTTCTTGTGCTAACCATTTCATAATATGAATGTGTATTAAATCACCAAGTTACATACCTTAAACTTACAAAATACCACCATTTGTCAGTTATATCTCAATAAAGCTGGGGAAAAAAACCCCACTTGGTATTGTAGGCATTGTTTCAGCCTGAAGCCATCAGTACTATTACGGCAAAATTTATAGACCAAGAGTAACATGTATAGAGGAAATGCTTTTACATCCACAGGATGTGGATTACTTACTTTAAAGCTGTAAGAACTTGTGGCGGCTCTTCCGAATATTTAGCTA
>NW_011495085.1:7269642-7270924 GCF_000754665.1 Bison bison bison
CCAAAGCTTTTACTGCTACGACTTGTTGGCCATTCTAAAAAGGATAAATATGATATGTTAAATTACATTTCAAAATGATACTTACAAAATACTGTCTATATTCCTGCCCATTAAGGACAAGAAAAAAAAATCTAAACTTGTCTGTTTGCATTCTCAAACTAAGAGTTGCTGCAAGATGGTAGAAGGATTACTCACTGAAAAACTTTTTACTAAACAGGTTCATATTGGCCCCAGAAAGCCACTCCTCTCTATCCACAAACACTCATAGCCTTGCCAACACTGCCTTGACTCCACTAGGACTAATCTTACTGTGCTCTTTATTCCTGTTTATCAGCAGTAACCAAAAGAACCCCAGACTCTGAGATCACCCTCATTTCCAGCACCCTAATCCACATAAGGGTTTCCCAAATGGCTCAGTGGTAAAAAAAATCCACCTGCCAACGCAGGAGACACAGGATTGATCCCTGGGTCAGGAAGATCCCACTCCAGTATTCTTGCCTGGGAAGTTCCATGGTGAGAGGAACCTGGTGGGCTACAGTCCATGGGGTGGCAAGAGTTGGATACAACTCTTTTTTGACTATAAACAACAAACCTTTCTAATTCACTCCTTTTATCACTCCAGCAATTCTTCCACTGCATTAAGATCACCAATACATTGACACTACTAACATTTCACCATTCCTAATCTCTTTGAAGTCCTCCTCTGTATCTAGTTTAAATTCCATGGGGATTCATTATAACCATTTCCTTCTTTCTTGATTTTCCCGCCCCTCTTTTGCTTCGTTGTGTTCATCTGGCAAAAGTATGTTGTTGTTGTTCAGTCACTAAGTCATGTCAGCAAACCCAAGCCTGGTTAAATTCAACTTTCTAGTCACTTTTGTGCCTGTATCCATGCAGCTGAAACTAGCCAGATAAAAACCTATACAACTATTTATTTTAAAATTTCATCAAATGGACCTTACTGCTACAAGGCAAGCATACCACATACCCTTGCCATTCACTTTTCTGATTTTCTGGATGATTAGTTGACATCTTGTCCTCTTTTCTCAAGTCTCCAACACCTCCTCTCCTATTCTTACTCTCGGGTGATGACCTTGTTTACCACTTCATTGAGAAAAGTGAAGCATACATGACTACTGGAAAAACCACAGCTTTGACTATATAGACCTTCATTGGAAAAGTGATGTCTCTGCTTTTTAATACACAATCTAGGTTTGTCGTAGCTTTTCTTCCAAAGAGAAAGTGTCTTTTAATTTCATGGCTGCAGTTAGCGTCTGCAGTG
>NW_011495085.1:7271192-7271580 GCF_000754665.1 Bison bison bison
CATCTCATCCTCTGTCATCCCCTTCTCCTCCTGCCTTCAATCTTTCCCAGCATCAGAGTCTTTTCAAATTAGTCAGTTCTTCACATCAGGTGGCCAAAGTACTGGAGCTTCAGCTTCAACATCAGTCCTTCCAATGAATATTCAAGACTGACTTCCTTTAGGATGGACTGGTTGGATCTACCTGCAGTCCAAGGGACTCTCAAGAATCTTCTCTAATACCACAGTTCCTCTGAACAGTTACTGGTTCCTCTGCTTTTCTCCAAACCATTAATATTTGAGAGCTCCAGGCTCAGTCTCTGGTCATCTTCTCTATTTCATTTATACTCCCTTCCTTGGTGATGGTATCCCAGTCTAATAGCTTTATATATCATCTATATATTCGGAGAAG
>NW_011495085.1:7271680-7272230 GCF_000754665.1 Bison bison bison
GCCAACTTTTGTTCTCTAACTGGGTCATTCCTATCAGTATATAAGCATTCTCATTCATCCCATTTCAAGCAAATAAACAAACCTCTTTATCCTACTTCTCTCACCAACTACTACCCAACTTCTTTTATTTTTCTTGCCCAACTTCCTTTCTTCCCTTTGTAGTAAACGTTTCTACAGAATTGACTATACTTATTGCATACAATTTCTTTCCTTCAATTCTCTCTTGAGCCTACTGTAATCAGGCATTTGTCCTACCTCGACCCAAACTGCTCGTCAAACTCACCAACGACCAACATATTATAAATTCCAATGGTCAATTCTCAGTCCTCATGGTATTTGACATATCAGCAACAATCAACATAATCACTCTTTCCTCCTTGAAACACAGCTGCCTTCTAAGACACCACACCATCCTTGTTTTCTCCTACCTCATGGGTTGTTCTCTTTCATTAATTACCCTTTTATTGGTTCCTCTCAGTTCAGTTCAGTCACTCAGTAGTGTCCAACTCTTTGTGACCCCATGGACTGTAGCACGCCAGGCCTCCCAGAT
>NW_011495085.1:7272383-7273891 GCF_000754665.1 Bison bison bison
GTTCTTGCCTGGAGAATCCCAGGGATGGGGGAGCCTGGTGGGCTGCCATCTATGGGGTTGCACAGTCGGACATGACTGAAGTGACTTAGCAGCAGCAGCAGTAAACCTTTCTCTTCAGCCCCGACCTCTTTCAGAGCTCCAGAGCTGCATCAACTGACTACTCGGATCTCCATTTGGATAGTCTAACAGACATCTCAAATGCATCATGTCCAAATTGCACTCCTAACTCTGCTCTATTTGCAGCTTCTCCTAGTTCAGTTGATGGCAACTCTTTTTGATGACCCAGTCTCTTTCTCTTATACCCTTCATCTGTCAGCAAATTCTCTTATCATTTACCTCCACTGTTATCTTCCTTATCTGAGTCACCTTAATCTTTTCTCTAGATTACTTTAAAAATTTCCTATTAGGTATCCTTGCTTCCACCTTGGCTCTTCTTTTCTGGCCTAGTCTCAGTATAACACCCAAGAGTATTTCTGTTAAATAAAAGTCAAATCATGTCACGACACTCCAATGTCATTCAGAGTAAAAGTCAAAGTACTTTCACTAGTCTATAAGGATCTATATAATCCAGACTCTCTATTACCTCTCTGACTTGATCTCTCATTAATCCCCCCCTTTATTCACTCTAGCCATACTGGCTTCCTTGCTACTCCTGGTTCCTACCTTACAGACTTTGAATTGGTGTTACCTCTGCCTGGAATACTGCTCCTCTTCACTTCCCCATCTACAGGGCTAACTCCCTCACCAATTTCAAGTCTTCATATAATGTCATCTTCTTGATGAGACCTATCCTCATCACTCTATTTGAAAAAAATAACTCACATCCATTTCAGCCCATTCCCATCCCTGATCTGCTCTATTAAGACTGCTCTATTTTTTCTATATTGCTATCAACTTCTAACATATTATGTCATTTCTTATTTATTATGCTTATTAATATTTTCTTTCCTCCTGCTTGAATGTTAGCTCCAAGAAGGCATATCAATGTTTTGTTTACTTATTTATACCAAGAGCCCAGAACAATGGTAGGCACATAGTAGCTACTCAATAAATATCTGCTGAATGAATGACAGTCTCATTAGCACTTGAAATGCCTTTTGCAAAGCGATTACACTAAGTGAAGACTGGATTCCATCCTTGTTCTTTTGTAGAAATATATTCAATTTCCTGGGCTTGGCTCATCCATACTTCCTTCCATCTTCTAATTCAAACTACTTTGGGTTTCTTCCCCCCGATTCTTTCTCTTCTATTACAATTATTTGCTTTTCAGAAATATAGTTCCATAATTCTTCCACCACCTTTCTTCTGCTTTCCATCAGATATAACTGTATAAACCTTCCTTTAAAAATATATTTGTTTTTGGGTTCCCCATTACAGATTTTTTTCTCATTTTCTGCACAAACACATCCTGTATCCACATCTGCCAAATATTTTTCCTCTTCCAGGAGTTTTATTATCCTATTCATTAACATCAAAACACATATCATTCAAAACTATATTCAGCTATT
>NW_011495085.1:7274036-7278105 GCF_000754665.1 Bison bison bison
TACTTTGAGCAAGATACTAGACTGGGTACCAGAAATACAGTCCTCAAGTGTCAGGAAACATTTAACAGGAGGCTTCCTGTGTGCTGTTTTGGATCTGTCATGAATCCTCTGTTCCTTATTAATTCCCAAATATTCAGGAATTAAGAGGGGTGGCAAAACGCTCCCAGGGCTGAGGAATGCATGCATTTCCTTCGTTAGTTTTTCCATACAATAATAAGTAACTATTTACGACCCTCTTCCTTTTTATGAACCATAAGGTAAAAGTGATTATTTACAACCCTCTCTCTTTGATATAGATTGCCTTATGTTTCCTTCATAGTTTGTAAGTCTAGACTTTTGATCTTTATCTTTGCTGAACAAAGCTACCTTGTAAGGCACTATATATACCCACACTATGTTGAATAAAACACCTTTGCTCCATCAGAGCTTGGGTCCCCGTGTCTTTCTCTCTCTCTCTGGCTAATTCTCTGGAGCATAGAAACCCGTCATGCTCACTCTCCAGGCTTCTAAGACCCTCTCAAGAAGGCACCCTGTGCCTTCACCCCCTCAAGAGGGTGCCCAGTGCCTTCGTGAGCAATGCAAACCCTGTGTCAAGGGCTTTATTGGTTCTCTGCGTAAATCAGGGAATATCAGCCTCTCTCTCTCTTTTACTTTCTTATCATCAACTCCAGACCACCAGGTTCTGGTCCATTAAAGGATCTCAACACTCAAGGATCTTGTAAGTCAAGTTGGACAGACAATCCATGCATTAGCAATATAAGGCAGTATATAAAATATAGACCAAATAAGTAGTATACACATTAAAAATGACTGCAATTCAGAGTAGGAGGAGAGCACTGAAAACTAGAATTGATTTGGGAAGTCTGTACAGTGGAAAAAAATCTTAAGGTAACATTTAAATAAGAACATTTCTTAAAAAATAGAATGGTGTCAATAAGACAGGGAAAAAGGAATGTGATTGGCCTGTTTGAGAAACACTGAATGTGCTTGGAGTTATAGAAGTCTTATGTGTCTGCTATTCTAGACCCTGTGCCTAAGGTAATAGTGGCTTATATCACTATGATGATGATACAGGGGAGTAATATGAGATAAAGTAGAAGAGACAACTGTGGCCAGATTGTATATTGTTGATAATATACTTGACAGTTGTTAAAATGCTTTTCCTAATCCTATGTATTACTAAGACCAGAATTTTGCCAATAAAAAAAGGAGGTACAAGTTATTATTGCTTCCAAACTAAAGTTGTTTTTTGGTTATCAACTAGAAAGGTCCATTAAGGTTCAAACTTTTTTTTTGCAAACCAAGGAGATAGACACGTCTCCAAATAAATATTTTTTTTTGCATAGTAGAGCATTTTAAATCTCAAGTTTCTATTAAAAGTTAATGTTTTGCTATGTGTATTTTCCTATTGTTTTAAGAACAAATATCTAACTTCACTTTGTTTTATTTAGTTTAAATTATAAAAAGATGAAGAGAAATAAAACAATTTTACAACCAAATTTGGTGTGAAAATAATGAGGCAAAATAGATGGTAAAGAAAAACCTCTCCTGTGCCTAACTGATGATGATTCCATCATAATAGTCTCTGAAAATGGAAAAGAGGTAAAAATCTCATAAGTGGCTACATAAGAATTACCTCTAAAGCAAACTGGGCAGCCAAACAGAAAAGCATGACACCTGAAGTTCTCTTTGTAGATACATTATTCTCATTTTGCTCTTCAGTCGTTAATAAATACTCCAAACTGAAAATTGCCTGCAAAGCTGAAAAACAAGGAGACAATTAAACATGAGATACTCTTATCAAAGATAATAGCTATCTATGGTTATTACACCACAATGACTTTGGAATTCATTTTAAGAGCACTAATATCTTATTAATTTTCAAAAGTCACCTAAATAGCTAAACTGTTAAGGAAGACTTGAAAGTCAGAAAAATGCCCAACTGAGCAGTTCACCTCTTTGAATTTATTCCATGGATATACCTGCAAAAGTGAATAAAAACGTACACATATATTCACACAACAATTTTTTATAAGAGTAAAATATCCTAAATTTAATCAATAATGAATGGGATAAATATAATTTGGTACATATAATACAGAACAGAGTAAAAAAAATTATATTACATTTCATTATATGCCTTAAAGGTAGACCATGGTAAGTTAAATATATGTACTATAGACCTTAAGTAACAACTAAAATAACAAAAGAAAAAGTTATAGCTAATAAGCCAAAGAATGAGATAAACATAATGATAAAACATTGAATTAACCCAAAAGAAAGCAGAAAAAAAAAGAGAGCAGAAAAAAGAAAAATGGCAACAAAGACCAGAAAAGACAAACAGAAGACAAATAAAAAGATGTTAAATTTAAACCTAGCCATATTAACAATCATGTTAAAATATAAATGGTCTAGAGGATCCATTTAAAAGACAGAGACAGACTGAATTAAAGAAAGCGACTTTTAGCTATACGCAACTAACAAAAAACATACTTTAAAAATAAAGCCAAAACTGGTTAAAAGACAATGATAGGATAATATACACTCTGGCAGAGGTTATCAAAAGAAAACCGGAGTGGTTATATTAATATCACACAAAACAGGTAAACATAAATTCAAAAGTTCTCAACAAAGTACTAGCAAACCAAATGTGACAACACACTATAAGGATCATACACCACGATCAAGTGGGATTTATCCCTGGGAGGCAAGGATTCTTAAATATATGCAAATCAATCAATGTGATACACCATATTAACAAACTGAAGAATAAAAACCATATGATCACCACAATAGATGAAGAAAAAGCTTTCATCAAAATTCAATACCAATTTATGATAAAAATTCTCCAGAAAGTGGGCATAGAGGGAACCTACCACAACATAATAAAGGGTATATACAACAAACCCACAGCAAACATTATTCTCAATAGTGAAAAACTAAAAAGATTTCCTCTAAGATCAGGAACAAGACAAAGGTGTACAATCTCACCACTATTATTCAACATAGTCACGGAAGTCCTAGATACAGCAATCAGAGAACAAACAAATAAAAGAAGTACAAACTGGAACAGAAGTAAAACGTTCACTGTTTGCAGATGACCTGATACTATACACAGAAAACCCTAAATATACCACCAGAAAACTACTAGTGCAAATCAATGAATTTAGTAAAGCTGCATGATACAAAATTAACACAGAGAAATCTCTTGCATTCCTAAACACTAACAATCAAAGATCAGAAAGAGAAATTAAGGAAACAATCCCATTTACCATTGCAACAAAAAGAATAAAATAACCTAAGAATAAATCTACCTAAGGAAGCAAAAGACCTGTACACAGAAAACTGTAAGATATTGCTGAAAGAAATCAAAGATGATACAAAAAGATAAAAGAGATATATCATGTTCTTTGATCAGAAGAATCAATATTGTGAAAATGACTATACTACCCAAAGCAATCTACAGATTCAATGCAATCGCTATCAAATTACAACATTTTCCACAGGACTAGGTAGGAAAATTTTACAGTTTGTATGGAAACAGAAAAGACCCTGAATATCCAACGCAATCTTGAGAATGAAAACTGAAGCTGGAGAGATCAGATTCCCTGATGTCAGATTATGTTACAAAGCTACAGTCATCAAGACAGTATGGTACTGTCACAAAACAGAAATGTACAGCAATGGAACAAGACAGAAAGTCCAGAGATAAATCCATGCACTTATGGTCACCTAATCTGTGATAAAGGAAGCAAGAATATACAGTGGAGAAAAGATAGCCTCTTCAATAAGTGGTGCTGGGAAAACTGGACAGCTATGTGTAAAAGAATGAAATAGAATACTTCCTAATACCATGCACAGAAATAAACTAAAAATGGATTAAAGACCTAAATGTAAGACTAGACACTATAAACCTCTTAGAGGAAAACATAAGCAGAACACTCATTGACATAATTCACAGTAGGGTCTTTTTTGAACCACTTCCTAGAATTAAAAAAAAAAGAACAAATAGGACCTAATTAAACTTAAAAGAACAGAACTGCACTCATCTCACTCGCTAGTAAAGTAA
>NW_011495085.1:7278325-7278957 GCF_000754665.1 Bison bison bison
TGGAGAAATGGGAATCCTCTTGCACTGTTGGTAGGAATGCAAATTGACACAGCCACTATGGAGAACAGTATGGAGGTTCCTTAAAAAACTAAAAACTATCATATGACCCAGCAATTCCACTACTGGGCACATACCCAGAGAAAACCATAATTCAAAAGGATACATGCACCCCTGCAGCACAATTTACAACAGTCAGGACATGGAAGCAACCTAAATGTCCATCAACAGAGGAATGGATAAAGAGATTTGGTATATACAGACTATCAAATATTAGTCAGCCATAAAAAAGAATGAAATTGGGTCATTTGTAGAGATGTGGATGGACCTAGAGACTGTCATATTAGTGAAGTAATTCAGAAAAACAATTGTATATTACTGAATATATGTGGAATCTAGAAAAATTATATAGATGATCTTATTTGCAAAACAGAAGTAGAGACAGAGATGCAGAGAACAAAAAAATAAACACCAAGGTAGCAAAGTGGGGGGTTGTATGAAGTGAGAAATTGGGATTGACAGTTCAGTTCAGTCGCTCAGTCATGTCTGACTCTTTGTGACACCATGGACTACAGCACTCCAGGCCTTCCTGTCCATCACCAACTCCCAGAGTTTACTCAAACTCATGTCCATTA
>NW_011495085.1:7279506-7279888 GCF_000754665.1 Bison bison bison
ATTAATTGATGGGACCAGATGCCATGATCTTAGTTTTCTGAATGCTGAGTTTTAAGCCAACTTTTTCACTCTCTTCTTTCACTTTCATCAAGAGGCTCTTCAGTTCTTCTTTGCTTTCTGCCATAAGGGTGGTGTCATCTACATATCTGAGGTTATTGATATTTCTCCCAGCAATCTTGCTTCCAGCTTGTGCTTCATCCAGCCCAGTGTTTCTCAAGATGTACTCTGCATAAGTTAAATAAGCAGGGTGACAATATCCAGCCTTGACATACTCCTTTCCCTATCTGGAGCCAGTCTGTTGTTCCATGTCCAGTTCTAACTGTTGCTTCCTGACCTGCATACAGATTTCTCAGGAGGCAGGTAATGTGGTCTGGTATTCCTA
>NW_011495085.1:7279988-7283114 GCF_000754665.1 Bison bison bison
TTGTATAGCTCAGGGAACTCTACTCAGTGCTCTGTGGTGACCTAAATGCAAAGGAAATACAAAAAGGAGGGGATATGTGTATATGTATAGCTGATTCACTTTGCAGTACAGTAGAAACTAACACAGTACTTTAAAACAACTATACTCCAATAAAAACTAATTTAAAAAATAATGGACAAAACAGATTTCAGAGCAAAGAGTTAGTGCCAGAAGGTTATTTCATGATGATAAAGGAATCAATTTATTATGATGACATAACAATCCTGAATGTTTATGCACCTAGTACCAGAAGGAAAAACTTACAGAACTGCAAGGAGAAATGAACAAGTCCATAATTATAGTCAAAGTTTTCAATGAAGGCTCTCAAATAATTGACAGGACAGGTAGACAGAAAATATTTATATTTAGGATATTTAGAATATTTAGAATATTTATAAATAGGATATTTAACAGTATTAATCTATCTGACCTGATTGACATTTATAGAACACTTGACCTTACATCAGCAAAATACACATTCCACTCAGGTATACAGGGAACATTTATCAAGAAAGACAATACTCTAGTCCATACAACAAGCCTTAGCATATTTAAAAGGATTCATACAAACTTATGATCATAGACTGAAACAGAAATTAAATTAATAAAAAAGTTATCTGAAAAAAATTCTCTGGAAATCTACAAATGTTTGTAAAATAAATAGCATACTTCTAAACAATCCATGGGTTTTCACTGGAGTCAAGTCACATTGAAAAATATAACTGAATTAAAATGAAAACACAATATATAAAAATTTGTGGATTGTCACTAAGGCAGCACTTAGAAGGTAATTTATAGCATTAACTGTTTATATTAGACCAGAATAAAGGTCTAAATCAATAACCTCAGCTTTCAACCTTTGGAAACTAGAAAAGAAATAGCCAATGAAACTCAAAGTAAGTAGAAGAACGGAAGTGATAAAGATCAGAAAATTAATAAATGAAACAGAAAACAGAAAAAATAGAGAAAAATTAATGAAACCAAAAGCTAGTTCTTTGAGGTCAATAAAACTGATCAGCTTACAGCCACTGACAGGAAAAGAGAGAAGATGCTAATTACAGATATCAAGAATGAGAAATATGACATCATTTTAGAATTTACAGATGTTAAAAGGATAATATGAATGACATAATGAATGATTTTAGGCCAATAATTGCAACAACTTAGATGAAACACAATTTCTTCAAAGACATAAACTACCAAAGCTCAGGAAATAATAGATAACCTGAAGAATTCTATTATCTATTAAAGAAATTGAGTTTATAATTAAAAGCCTTCTCATAAAAAAAATTCCAGCCCCAGATGACTTCACTGGTGAACTCTACCAAACATTTAACAAAAAAATAACACCAACTGAGCAACAAAAACTCTACTAGAAGATGTAAAAAGGAAGTGTATTTTCCAATTCATTCTATGCAATAAGCATTACCCTAACAGGAAAAGAAAACCAGAGGCCAATATCTGTGACCATGGACACAGCCACAAATATTCTTAAACAAACTATTAGCAAATCCAATCTAACATTATATTTAAAAAAGAACACATCAAGACCAAGTGGAGCTTATTCCAGGAAGGCAGCATTGGTTCAACAGTTGGAAAATCAATATAACTGACCATACAAAAAACGTCAAAAAACTGATCATTTTGTTTGCAAATATTTTCTTCCATTCTGAGGGTTGACTTTTCATTTTGGTTATGGTTTCCTTTACTGTGCAAAAGCTTTTACGTTTGATTCGGTCCCATTTGTTAATTTTTGCTTTTATTTTCATTACTCAAGGATGTAGATTGAGAAAGATCTTGCTGTGATTTGCGTCACGGAGTGTCCTGCTTACATTTTCCTCTAATAGTTTTATAGTATCTGGCCTCATACATTTAGGTCTTTAATCCATTTTGAGTTTAGTTTTGCGGATGGTGTTAGGGAGTGTTCTAATTTCATTCTTTTATATGGAGCTGCCCAGTTTTCTCAGCATCACTTATTTAAGAGACTGTCTTTTCTCCATTGTATATTCTTGCCTCCTTTGCAACAGATTAGGTGTGTGGGTTTATCTCTGGAATTTCTATCCTGTTCCATTGATCTGTATTTGTTTTTGTGCCAGTATGGATTAATCTTTCCAAAAATACACAAACAGCTCATGAAGCTCAACGTCAAAAAACAACCCAATCAAAGAGTAGACGAAGATCTAAACAGATATTTCTTCAAAGAAGACATACAGATGGCCAAAAAGCATATGAAAAGATGCTCAACATCATTAATTATTAAAGAAATGCATATCAAAACTACAATGAGATAGCACCTCATACCAGTTAGAAGGGCCATCATCAAAAAATTTATAAACAATAAATGTTGGAGAGGCCGTGGAGAAAAGGGAATCTTCCTGCAGTGTTGGTGGGAATGTAAACTAGTATAGACACTATGGAGAACAGTATGGAGGCTCCTTAAAAAATTAAAAACAGAGCTACAATATAATCCAGCAATCCCACTCCTGGGTATCTCTCCAGAGAAAACCGTAATTCAAAAAGATACATGACCATTCACTGCACCATTATTTACAATACTCAGGACATGGAAGTGACCTAAATGCCCATCTACAGAGTAATGGATAAAGAAGATGTGGTATAAATATATGACGGAATATTACTCAGCCACTAAAAAGAGTGAAATAATGCCACTTGCAACAACACGGATGGACCTAGGGATTGTCATACTGAGTGAAGAAAGCCAGACAGGGAAAGACAAATATGATAACACCTATATATGGAATCTAAAAAAAGGGTACAAAAAATTTAAAAAGGGTACAGGTGAACTTATCTGCAAAATAACAGAGTTACAGATGTAGAAAAGAAACTTATGACTACTAGGGTGTAAGGGGAAGGAGAGACAAAAGATTGGTACTGACATATACACACTACTGTATATAAAAGCAATAACTAATAGAGACCTACTGTATAGAACAGGAAACTCTACTCAATACTCTGAAATGGCCTATATTGGTAAAGAATCTAAGAAAGAGTCAACATATGTATATGTATAACAGACTATCTTGGTTGTACACCTGAAACTAATACAATATTGCATTAATACTTTAG
>NW_011495085.1:7283214-7283993 GCF_000754665.1 Bison bison bison
TGCTAGAGATTCTAACAAGTACAATAACACATGAAAAAAACTGCACCCAGATTGGGCAGAAAGTAGTAAAATTGTCTTTATTTGTAGATAACATTACATCTACAAGGAAGCTACTGAAAGCAATAAGTGAATTTAGAAATCTTTAGGATACAAGATCAATATACAAAAATCATTTGTATTTCTACATACTAGCAATGAACAATCAAACTCCAAGATTTTTAAAAAATGCCATTTGAAATAGCATAAAATATACAGTATACTTAAGGATAAATCTGACAAAAGATGAGTAAGACTGATATGATAAAAGATAGAAAAGATCTCTGAGAGAAATTAAAGAGCTAAACAAATGGAGGTATATAACTCCATTTCACAGATTGGAAGATGTTGATTCTCTCCATACTGATGTATATCTACATTCAATGGAATCTCAATCAATATTTACTTTTGTAGAAATTGAAAAAACTGATTCTAAAATTCACAGAGATGTACAAAGACTTAACCCAAACAATTTGAATGAGAAGAATAAAGTTGGAGGACCAATACCACCTGATTTCAAATTTACTATATAGTTACATTAATCAAGACAGTGTGGGAATGGTGTAAAGATAAATAAATCGGTGGAACACAATGAAGAGTCGAGAAAGGGACCCATACACAGCTGATTTTCATTAAAGGTGCAAAGGAAATTCAGTTGGGAAAGGACAGAACTTATAAATAAATGAAATTGGAATAATTAGGTAGCCATGTGCCAATAAAGGAACTTCAATCCATACCTTAAG
>NW_011495085.1:7284276-7285637 GCF_000754665.1 Bison bison bison
TATAAAAGCTCCTTATATAAAACTGGGCAAAAGATTTGTACAAACACTCCATCAAACAAGATGTATGGATGTCAAATATTAGATATTGTGGAAATACTAATTATAACCTTATCATGATATCTCAACCTGCTAATTAGAATGACTAAATTTTCCAGTGGACAATTCCAAGTGCTTATAAGGATGCAGATCAACTGGAACTTTAACATATAGCTAGTTAGAGCATAAAACTGTAGAGCCATTTTAGAAAAGAGCTTGGCAAGTTTCTAACAAACATACACTTATCATATGACCCAGCAAACATATCCCTCAATATTTACCCTAGAGAAGTGAAATCTTGTCATTGCACAAAATCTGTAAATAGATGTTTATCACACCTTTATTCATAATCATCAACACTGGAAAATATTTGAATATCCTTCAACTGGTAAATGTATAAATTGCAAATGTATAATGTATAAAATTCATTCATACTTATGAAATACTACATGAATAAAAAAAGAACAAACTATATCAGTATGAATGAGTTTCAAAGGCACACACAACAGTATGAATGAGTTTCAAATGCATTATACTAAGTGAAAGAAAAAAAGCTTCATATTATATGAATTCATTTATATGATATTCTGGAAAAGGTACAATTATAGAGAGAAATGAGATTAGTAGGAATGGCTAGACGTAGTGGGAAGGAGAGACAACAAAGGGGCATGAAGTTAATTTTTTCTTCTATATCGTGATTGTGGTGCTGGTTACATGAGTGTATGCAATTGTCAATTTGTCATGTCATACACTCATGTCAGTTACTAATATAAATAAATCTCATAAAATCCTACACTAGGCAATAATAAATTTTATTGTATGTATCTTCAGTAAGTATGTATGACTAAAAATGATCACAGATAAATGGGGAAGAAATAAAAAGACTGAGCTTATGTTATGCTTAAAAAGTAAAATAATTTTAATAGAATGTTAAAAGAAAAAGTTTAACTGGAAATCTGGTTTTGTGGGGTTATTTTTTTGCTACTTCTGCTGACAAAAGTTTCAAGTGCTTCTATACTTCAGCATAATATATCAAGAAAAATAAATGCCCAGAAGTCTCTAATAAAAACATTAATAACAGACATTGAAAGCAATATTAACCTTGATAAAGAGCTGATTGCAATTTGTTATTCCTTAATTAATATACAGGTATACTTTACTACCCTAGAACACTTCTTTTTCAAAGAAAAAATATCTTTTTCTTAGAGTGAATAATGAAGTCCACTGCAAGTCTCCCCTGTCCCTGGGATTCTCAAGGCAAGAACACTGGAGTGGGTTGCCATTTCCTTCTCCAATGCATGAAAGTGAAAAGTGAAAGGGAAGTC
>NW_011495085.1:7285737-7285885 GCF_000754665.1 Bison bison bison
CCATAAAAGAAGAAAAAATATAAATTAGACTTAATCAAACTTGTCATGAAATACACTAAGAAAATAAAAAGAAAAAATTTATAAAACACATATCTGATAAATAACTTGTATTTAAAATATATAAAGAACTCTCAAAATTCAATAAGAA
>NW_011495085.1:7285985-7288895 GCF_000754665.1 Bison bison bison
CTGGACTGCAGCCTACCAGTCTCCCCTGTCCCTGGGATTCTCAAGGCAAGAACACTGGAGTGGGTTGCCATTTCCTTCTCCAATGCATGAAAGTGAAAAGTGAAAGGGAAGTCGCTCAGTCGTGTCTGACTCTTCGCGACCCCATGGACTGCAGCCTACCAGGCTCCTCCATCCATGGGATTCTCCAGGCAAGAGTACTGGAGTGGGCTGCCATCGCCTTCTCCAGCACATACAGTAGTATTCATAAATAGCTGCTTAACTGGATTAGTATAAATTCTGTTTGAACCCATTAACTCAAGTTTCTCAGTTTCTCTCCTTGTACCCTTAACAAAGGGCAACCAGTCTGGAGTTCACATTGCTCCAGGATTTGCTCAGTCATCCAGAGTTGAGCAGGAATAATATCACAGCATATGGAAACCGATAACCAAGTCAAGATACCCATGTGTGCAGACACCTAGCAAGGAAACTATGCTTAACTTAATAGAAAGGACAAAGCACTAATGGGATAAGGTTCATGTTAGCAATTTTAACACTGTCAACTTTGTGGAGAGAAATTCCATTTTCAGGGCCAAATATCTCACTGATAACCTCCCAGGCTAAGTGAAAACAATTAAAAGGTATCCTGGAGACTTCCATTCTCTAAAGACAAATTCTTAACTGACTGAATTATAATTTCTCCCTGCCCCCAGCTTTTTAAGGTTAATTTTTAATAGGCTGTTTCAAATGACAAAGTATAAAAAAAGTCTACAGTGACAAGACTTCCCCCTAATTCTTATCAGACATCTGCCTAGTTCCTATTCCTTCAGTAGGTAGACCTTTTGCTTTTATTTTTATGCAACCTTCCATAGTTTCTTGTTGTATGGTTGTATCATCTTTACATAGGGAAGCTACCATATATATATATATATATATACACACATATATATACATATATACACACATACACATATACATACATACATATACCCAACTCCATTGTCTTAAAGACTACTTTTTTCTTTTATGGTCAAAGATGATTATTCTTTGTGTTAATAGACAATATAACATTTATACCTCTGCCAGAGTTGCCTTCCACGATTGAAATCTTGAATATATAAAACTGAGTGAAAATGTTTCTAGGATCACGTTGTGCAGCTTTGATAACCGCATCTTTAGCCTGAAAAAAAAAAAAAAAAAGGAATATTAGTGTGTTTTCATAAAACATATAAGGAAGATCTTACCATGCTAATACTATCAATATAGTCACACTGGCTTAGGGACACTCATAATGAAAAGTCATGAACATAAGAAAAATCTTTAAAGAACTGTTCTATCACAATGCAATAGAAATCAAGAATTCTGCTCCTGAAAACAGGGCATATTATATATGTCAAACCAACAAAACACATTTTATATGTCAAACCTACTTAAAACAAGCAAAAACATTGCATGACATTTTTTTTTAATTCCAAAAGCAACTGACTAGTAAAGCAATTACCAAGAAATATCTAAGGAAAAGTGAGGTCCCAAAGAAGTAAATGGAGATTTAAAGCCATTGAAAAAATTTATTTATTCATCTATTGGCCATGCTGTGCAGCATGCGGGATCTTAGTTCGCCAACTAGGGATCAAACCCGCATCCCTGCATTGGAGAAATGGAGTCTTAACCACTGGACCATGAGAGAAGTCCAGCGACTTTCTTTTTCTGGTGGGCATTTGTAAACCTAGGCAAATGCTAAATTTAATTTAGCAAAACTAGCTCAGGAAAATAGACATCAAAACTCAAGGGACCATACTCTTAGGCTAAAGGTAAATCAGAAGTAAACTCACTTTTATCCACATTCTCAGGAGACTACAAAAAAAGTTACCTTGGTTCTGAGAAGAATGAAACAAAACAGGGTAGGGAGAACCAATCCCTAAGGTATAATATGAAGAGACTCTTTCATGTATCTACAGCCCCAAATCATATTATATGGGAGGCCAAAAGATATCAAGCTACGAATTTATCTTTCATTGATATCAAACAGGGAGCTGACTGTGGCACAGACCATGAATTCCTTACTGCCAAATTCAGATGTAAATTGAAGAAAGTAGGGAAAACCACTAGACAATTCAGGTATGACCTAAATCAAATCCCTTATTATACAGTGGAAGTGACGAACAGATTCAAAAGATTAGATGTGATAGACAGAGTGCCTGAAGAACCATGGATGGAGGTTTGTGACCATCCCCAAGGAAAAGAAATGCCAAAAGGCAAAACGATTGTCTGAGGAAGCCTTACAAATAGCTGTGAATAGAAGAGAAGTGAAAGGCAAAGAAGGAAAGCTATACCCATTTGAATGCAGAGTTCCAAAGAATAGTAAGGAGAGATAAGAAAGCCTTCCTCAGGGATCAGTGCAAAGAAACAGAGGAAAACAATAGAATGGGAAAGACTAGAGATCTCTTCAAGAAAATCAGAGATACCAAGGGAACATTTCATGCAAAGATGGGCTCAATAAAGGACAGAAATGGTAGGGACCTAACAGAAGCAGAAGATATTAAGAAGAGGTGGCAAGAATACACAGAAGAACTGTACAAAAAAGATCTTCATGACCCAGATAATCATGATGTTGTGATCACCCATCTAGAGCCAGACACCCATCTAGGCCCACCTAGATGCGAAATCAAGTGGGCCTTAGGAAGCATCACTGTGAACAAAGCTAGTGGAGGTGATGTAATTCCAGTTAAGCAACTTCAAATTCTAAAAGATGATGCAAAATTCCAGTTAAGCTACTTCAAATTCTAAAAGATGTTGCTGTAAAGTGCTGCACTCAATATGCCAGCAAATTTGGAAAACTCAGCAGTGCCCACAGGACTGGAAAAGGTCAGTTTTCATTCCAATCCCAAAGAAAGCAATGCCAAAGAATGCTCAAACTACTGCACAATTGCACTC
>NW_011495085.1:7289992-7292830 GCF_000754665.1 Bison bison bison
GTTGAGTTTTAAGACAGCTTTTTCATTCTCCTCTTTCAACCTCATCAAGAGGCTCTTTAGTTCCTCTTCACTTTCGGCCATTAGGGTGGTGTAATCAGCATATCTGAGATTATTACATTTCTCCCATCAATCTTGATCCCAGCTTGAGCTTCATCCAGCCTAGCATTTCACATGAGGTACTCTGCATATAAGTTAAATAAACAGGGTGACAATACACAGCCTTGACATACTCCACTCCCAATTTTGAATGAGTCTGTTGTTCCATGTCCAGTTCTAACAGTTGCTTCTTGATCTGCATATGGGTTTCTCCAGAGGCAGGTAAGGTAGTCTGGTATTCTCATCTCTCTAAGAATTTTCCAGTTTATTGTGATCCACACAGTCAAAGGCTTTAGTGTAGTTAATGAAGGAGAAGTCCATGTTTTTCTGGAATTCCCTTGCTTTTTCTATGATCCAATGGATGTTGGCAATTTGATCTCTGATTCCTCTGCCTTTTCTAAATCCAGTTTGTACATCTTGAAGATCTCCATTCCCATACTATTGAAACCTAGCTTGAAGGATGTTGAGCATAACCTTGCTAGCATGTGAAATGAGTGCAACTATGCAGTACTTGAACATTCTTTGTACGAGGCAATATAGATTGTGTGTGTGTGTGCGCGCGCACGCACACGCGTGCGCACTCAGTCAATCACTCAGTAGTGTCTGACTCTTTGCGACCCTATGTACTGTAGCCCACCAGGTTCCTCGTTCATGGGACTATCCAGGCATGAATACTGGAGTGGGTTGCCACTGCCTACTCCAGGGGATCTTCTGAATTCTGGGACTGAACTTGGGTCTCTTGCATCTCCTGCATTGCAGGTAAATTCTTTACCACTGTGTCACCTGGGAAGCCTATCAGGCATAGATTAGATTTCAATAAATATTTGTTGACTTAAAACCTAAATTATAGTGTTTTTACATTATGGCTGTACCAAGAATGAGTAAACATTAATCTTTACCTCAGGGTTACTTAAGTGCTAACTTTCTTTTACATCCATACAGAAACGTTTGTGGGGAAAGCTATACCTGCCAAAGAATCACAAAATTGCTTCAAAATCACTGATAAGTTATTATTGTACAAACAGAGGCCACAGTGCCATCTAGTGAATGTTATTCGTTTACTTCTGCTGATTACAAGCTCATTTTCACTCCTATAATGGAAAGGCATGATTTTTGGTATTTCATATAGCAAACAGAACCAATATAAAACCAACACATGAGACATGGTTGGTTGCATTTTAGGTCTTATAAATATTCTATAAAGAGTCTCATCTTGGGGCTGTTGTAAGTCTTATGACCATACTGCGCTTTGAGATTATGCTTTAGTTTTATCAATCTATAGTGATACAATGACATTCATGTATCTAAACTGCAGATACAAGCTGAGGATGGAATTTTTGTACTGAGTTAAAGAGTACTCAATTGTGTATGACTATTAACTTATAAACTATCACCAAAAGAATCCATTATCCCTCTCTTAACAAATATTAAAGTTTTATTACGATTTGCAGTAAATTCCATTATATCAAGTTGCAATAAATTACTCCTATACTTGTAACCCCAGCTCATTTCTCCCATATAAAGTCTGTCCATTCAAGTCTATGACTTTCACAAGCCAAACACTTTAATACCTTCGAAAATAAAAAAAAATTAGGGTATTGGGCTTAAGGTGCTACAAATTTCCCAAAGACAGATTTGATGTCTATGAAACTACAGAGTTTAATATTGCCTCACAAAATGTACTGGAGATACTGAATAGATAATGGTGATTAAAAATTTACATTTCTACAAGTTAGAAAAATAAACTAAAGAAACTACCTATATTTAGCATTGTTATCTCAGAGTGATGTCACCAAATACATGAACTGATGAATCTGTAACATAACCTACTAAGAGTTCAGAAAATAGATTCTCCAACCTCTTTAACCCATTCAAATTGATTTATGATCTATGACTCAATGTTTCATGTCAAAAGAAAGGAACTGAGCTAGAGAAAGGAATAATGGGATGATTTTTAAAATAACATAACCTCATTCACTTCTGATAATCCAAGACATTCACATATTTGGTTACTTTTAATTTCCAATTATCCACAGTAGGAAGGACACAAATAGCATGAACAAATAGAATTCCTATATCAGGGAAACTGACAAGCATTTATGGAGTCTCTATGACTATTTTTTTTTAATATAATGAGTGTTTACTATGCAATAGGCTCTATGCTAGATATCAGACAAAATAAAGACATAGCCCTATCTTAGAGGAGGTATCAATTTAATAGGGAGCTAAGATAGGTATAGGGCTTCCCTGTGCTTCAGGGTAAAGAATCTGTCTGTAATGCAGGAGACGTGGGTTTGATCCCTGGGTCAGGAATATTTCCTGGAGGAAGAGATGGCAACCCACTCCAGTATTCTTGCCTGGGAAATTCCATGGACAGAGGAGCCTAGAAGGCTACAGTCCATGGAGTTGCAAAGAGTCAGACATGACTGAGCACACACACAAAACAGGTATACAAATAACTAGAATAGAAGACATAACGTAAGTACCTAGGTAAAAACAGATGTGTAACAAAATCTTAGAGGAAGACCAAGACTCAGAAATTTCCTTAGGAAGCTAAGACTGTCATTGTAATCCAGGCTTTGAAAAAGTTATTTCAAAAGGTAGGGATATACAGAAGAGGTAATTTGCAATACAGAAGCATGGGAAAAGTTACAGAGGCAGAAAAACATGCAGTATGGTTAGGAAGCAGCAGGTACTTCAGTTGGGGACAAACACAGTACATGTGTACAGGAAATAAAATAG